>NW_006159478.1:331751-340667 GCF_000334495.1 Tupaia belangeri chinensis | reverse complement strand
AACTGCAAAAGACGCTTTTATTTTTCCAGCTAGCTGGGGTCCAAGTTTCAGCCCATCGCAGCAGGCCTTCACCAGGACCCCTAGCCTAAGATAAAGGGATCTTTTATAGTTCAGGATGTTTTCTAGACTGTAACACACAAAGGAAGGGGGGGGTATGAGAAACGAGGGTACAGCTTTCAACCCCAGCTTAGGGCTAGATAAGAGCTCTCAGCTAAGGATTTGGATGACCTTGCCACGGAGGTGCTGGGAACCTCCCATTTTCCACTTACCTGACAGTTCCCAGACCCTGGTTCCCGTCCTTGAGGCCCTAACAAAGTGGGCTCCGTCCCTGAAGACTCAACAGGGTAGCGATTAAGCTAACTACCCCAACATTCCCTAACATGGCAGTGATTATGCTAATCCGGCCGAACACAATGAAAGTTTAAAATACACTCACAGAAACCAGTTTGTTCCAATAACTTAACTTTTGAAGTTGAACACCTAGTGATGTTCAATGTTGCTCTACTTGAATGTTTGGTTTTGGAAGCAGTTGGACACAGTTTTAAAATGTACGTTTTGAAAGGAAGCTAACTTTTCCCAGATAAGCCGGTAGTGGTTCAGCCAAAAACTCTAATTCTCCTACAGTTTGTTCCAATAACTTAACTTTTGAAGTTGAACACCTAGTGATGTTAAATGTTTCTCTACCTGAACATTTGGTTTAGGAAGCAGTTGGACACAGTTTTAAAATGTACGTTTTGAAAGGAAGCTAACTTTTCCCAGATAAGCCGGTAGTGGTTCAGCCAAAAACTCTAATTCTCCTAGGAATACCAGAAAGATCTTTGGCAGAAAGACTCCACTCATGGAGTTCTTTTTGAAACCTAAATATCTTCCTTCTAGTTACAAACTGAGTTTTGGGGCGAAGAATTAACTACACTACCTTAGCAAAGTAATACTAGGGAAACCCGCTTCCAACGAAATTTTACAATACACGTCCAGAAACAAGTTTGTTCCACTTACTTAACTTTGGAAATTGAACACCTAGTGATGTTCAATGTTGCTCTATTAGAACCTATGGTTTTAGAAGCAGTTTGAAACAGTTTTACCATGGAAGTTTTGAATGAAACATATTTTCCCAGATAAGCATGTAGTTTTTCAGCCAAAAACTGTAGTTTTCCTGGGAGTATCAGAAAGATCACTGGCACAAAGACTCCACTCATGGAGCTCATTGTTATACCTAAAGATCTTTGTTCCAGGTACAAATTGAGCTTTGGACCAAGGAATGAACTACGCTTCCTATGCAAAGTAATGCAAGGGAAAACCGCTTCCAACCAAATTTTACCATACACTCACAGAAACCAGTTTGTTAACTTTGGAAGTTGAACACCTTGTCCTGTACCATATTGCTCTACTTGAACATGTGGTTTTGGAAGCTGTTTGACACTGTTTTACAATGGACATTTTGAAATGAAGCTTACTTTTCCCAGATAAGCATGTAGTTATTCAGCCATAAACTGTAATTTTCTTTGCAGTATCAGAAAGATCTTTGGCAGAGACACTCCACTCATTGCGCTGATTTTCAAACCTAAAGAACTTTCCTGAAGCTGCAAGTGGAGTTTTGAGCCTAGGAATGCACTACACTTTCAAAGCAAACTAAGCGTAAAGCAGGCCCCTTCCAAAGAAATGCAAAGCTCTTCTTAGTAGGGTTAGGGTTAGGGTTAGGCTTTATGGACAGAGTAAGGGTGACTCTTATGGTTTAAGGAGTGTGCTTGGGTTAATGTTAGCGTTAAGTTTTAGAGATAATATTAGGGTTAGGGTTTAGGTATAGTGTTAGGTTTAGAGTTTAAGAATAGTGTTAGAGATAGGGATTAGGTATAGATTTAGGGTGAGAGAGTAAAGATAGTGTTAGGGTTAGGGTTATTCTTTAAGGTTAGTGTTAGGGTTAGGGTTTAGGTATAGTGTTAGGTTTAGAGTTTAAGAATAGTGTTAGAGATAGGGATTAGGTATAGATTTAGGGTGAGAGAGTAAAGATAGTGTTAGGGTTAGGATTAGGGTTTAGGGATAGTGTTAGGGTTACGGTTACGATTTGAGTTTAAGGATAGTGCTAGAGTTAGGGTTACGGTAAAGAGACAGTGTTAAGGGTGAGTTAAGTGGAAAAGGAGAGTGATAGGTTTAGGGCTTAGAAATGTTGTTAGGGTTAGGGTTTTTGTCTAGGGATAGGTTTAGTGTTAGGAGTAGGGTCTTCCTAGGGGTCTGGGTGAATCCTGGACAGGGGATTATTGATATGAGTCGGTAAGTGCAGTGTCCCCTTGGTTGCCAAGGGCATTCTGATGTACCAGGCTACTGTTTACTACAGCAAATGACGCAGTCTGTGGAGAGTGGATGGGGAAGAAGTACGAGTAGAATTTCAGCAAAAATCGGTATTTTTCCTTGGAATATTAGAAAGATCTTTGACAGAAAGACTCCAACCATGAAGCTGATTTTCATACATAAAGATAAATGTTATATCTACAAGTTGTGTTTTGGTCCTAAGAATGCACTACACTTTCAAAGCAAAGTAACAATAGGGAATCCTGATTCCAACGAAGGTTTACAATACACTCACAGAAAACAGTTTGTTCCAATAACTTAACTTTGGAAGTTGAACAACTTGTTATGTTCAGTGTTGCTCTACTTCAAATTCAAGTTTTGGAAGCAGTTTAAAACTGAATTACAGTGGGCGTTTAGAAATGTAGCTTACTTTCTAAGATAAGCGTGTGGTGGTTCAGCGCAAAACTCTAATTCTCCTAGGAGATTCAGAAATATCTTTGGCAGAAAGACTCCACTCATGGAGTTCTTTTTCGTACCTAAAGATCTTCGTTCTAGTTACAAATTGAGTTTGGGGCCGAAGAATTAACTACACTGCCTTTGCAAAGTAATACTAGGGAAACCCGCTTCCAAAGAAATTTTACAATACACGTCGAGAAACCAGTTTGTTCCACTTACTTAACTTTGGAAATTGAACACCTAGTGATGTTCAATATTTCTCTATTAGAACCTTTGGTTTTACAAGCAGTTTGAAACAGTTTAACAATGGATGTTTTGAATGAAGCATATTTTTTCAGATAAGAATGCAGTTTTTCAGTCCAAATCTGTACTTTTCCTTGCAGTATCAGAAAGACCTCTGGCAGAAAGACTCCACTCATGGAGCTCATTTTTATACCTAAAGATCTTTGTTCTAGGAAAAATTGGGTTTTGGACCCAAGAATGTACTACGCTTCCAACACAAAGAGTAATACAAGGGAAAACAGCTTCGAACCAAATTTTACAATACACTCACAGAAACCAGTTTGTGCTACTTACTTAGCTTTGGAAGTTGAACACCTAGTGATGTTCAGTGTTGCTCTACTTGAACATTTGTTTGTGGAAGCAGTTTGACACAGTTTTACAATGGACGTTTTGAAATGAAGCTTACATTTCCCAGATAAGCATATTGTTGTTCAGCCATGAACTGTAATTTTCTTTGCAGTATCAGAAAGATCTTTGGCAGAAAGACTCCACTCATTGCACTAATTTTCAAACCTAAAGATCTTTCCTGTAGCTGCAAGTGGAGTTCTGGGCCTAGGAATGCACTACACTTTCAAAGCAAACTTAGCATAAAGTAGGTCTCTTCCAAAGAAATGCAAAGATCTTTTTAGTAGGGTTAGGGTTAGGGTTAGGCTTTATGGACAGATTAAGGGTAACTCTCATGGTTTAAGGATTGGGTTAGGTTAGCGTTAGGGTTAAATTTTAGAGATACTATTAGGGTTAGTGTTAGAGTTTAAGGATAGTGCTAGGGTTAGGGTTAGAGTTAAGGGATAGTGTTAGGGTTAGGGTTATTCTTTAAGTTTAGTTTTAGGGTTAGGGTTTAGGTATAGTGTTAGGTATAGAGTTTAAGAATAGCGTTAGAGATAGGGTTTAGGTATAGTTTTAGGGTTGGACAGTAAGGATAGTATTAGGGTTAGGGTTAGGGTTTAGGGATAGTGTTAGGGTTACGGTTAGGATTTGAGTTTAAGGATACTGCTAGAGTTAGGGTTAGGGTTAAGGGACAGTGTTAAGGTTAAGTTTAGTGGTAAAGGAGAGTGATAGGTTTAAGGCTTAGAAATGTTGTTAGGGTTAGGGTTTTTGTCTAGGGATAGGTTTAGTGTTAGGGTTAGGGTCTTCCTAGGGGTCTCGGTGCATCCTGGACAGGAGATTCTGGATGTCCGTCGGTAAATGCAGTGTCCCTTGGTCGCCAGGTGCATTCTGATATACCAGGCTACTGTTTACTACAGCAAATGACGCAGTCTGTTTAGAGTGGAAGGGTAACAAGCACGAGTAGAATTTCAGTCAAAATCTGGACTTTTCCTTGGTATATCAGAAAGATCTTTGGCAGAAAGACTCCACCCATGAAGCTGATTTTCATACATAAAGATATATGTTATATCTGCAAGTTGAGTTTTGGTCCTAAGAATGCACTACACTTTTTAAGCAAAGTAATAATAGGGAATCCTGATTCCAACGAAAGTTAATAATACACTCACAGAAACCAGTTTGTTCCAATAACTGAACTTTGGAAGTTGAACACCTAGTGATGTTCATTGTTTTTCTACCTGAACATTTGGTTTTGGAAGCAGTTGGACACAGTTTTACAATGGAGGTTTTGAAAGGAAGCTAAAGTTTCCCAGAAAAGATTGTGGTGGTTCAGCCAGAACTCTAATTCTCCTAGGAGTATCAGAAAGGCCTTTGGCAGAACGACTCAACTCATGGAGTTCATTTTTGTACCTAAAGATTTTCATTCTAGTTACAAATTGAGTTCTGGGCCTAACATTTAACTACACTACCTTAGCAAAGTAATACGAGGGAAACTCGCTTCCTATGAAATTTTACAATACACATCGAGAAACCAGTTTGTTCCACTTACTTAACTTTGGAAATTAAACACCTAGTGATGTTCAATGTTGCTCTATTAGAAACTTTGGTTTTAGAAGCAGTTTGAAACCGTTTTACAATGGAAGTTTTGAATGAAACATATTTTCCCAGATAAGCATGTAGTTTTTCAGCCCAAATCTGTACTTTTCCTTGGAGTATCAGAAAGATCTCTGGCAGAAAGACTCAACTCATGGAGCTCATTTTTATACCTAAAGATCTTTATTTTTCCTTTCCTTTTTTTTTTTTTTTTGAGAGATTTTCACTGTAGGGCGCATGCGCTCGCCAGACAGACAGAGAGAGACATAGTGACAGAAAGCGAGAAATAACCTCTTGGAGGGGATGGTAACACCACAATCCCTTCTCCTCCATTCTCCTCTAGGGATCCTGGGCAAGCACGCACGCGCGCTTGGCTTGAGTTTTAAGTCACCGGGTCCGGGACACGAACTGCGGTCGACTACGTGGAAGTCCAGCGACATAGCCATTACGCTAATTGCCGGTTTCCATATACCTAAACATCTTTGTTCTAGGTACAAATTGAGCTTTGGGCCTAAGAATGCACTAAACTTCCTACGCAAAGAGTACTACAAGGGAAAACCGCTTCCAACCAAATGTTACCATACACTCACAGAAACGAATTTGTTCTACTTACTTAACGTTGCAAGTTGAACACCTTGTGCTGTACGATATTGCTCTACTTGAACATGTGGTTTTGGAAGCTGTTTGACGCTGTTTTACATTAGACACTTTGAACTGAAGCTGAAAGTTCCCAGATAAGCATGTTGTTGTTCAGCCATAAACTGTAATTTTCTTTGCAGTATAAGAAAGATCTTTGGCAGAAAGACTCCCCTCATGGAGCTAATTTTCTCACCAGAAGTTTTTGTTGTAGCTGCAAGTTGAGTTTTGGCCTAAGAATGCACTACACTTTCAAAGCAAACTTACCATAAAGTAGGTCTCTTCCAAAGTAATGCAAAGATCTTCTTAGTAGGGTTAGGGTTATGGTTAGGGTTAGGCTCTATGGACAGAGTAAGGGTAACTCTCATGGTTTAAGGATTGTGCTTAGGTTAGTGTTACGGTTAAATTTTAGAGATATTATTAGGCTTAGTGTTAGAGTTTAAGGATAGTGCTAGGGTTAGGGTTAGACTTAAGGGATAGTGTTAGGGTTAGGGTTATTCTTTAAGGTTAGTGTTAGGGTTAGGGTTTAGGTATAGTGTTAGGTTTAGAGTTTAAGAATAGCGTTAGAGATAGGGTTTAGGTATAGTTTTGGGGTTAGACAGTAAGGATAGTGTTAGGGTTAGGGTTAGGGTTTAGGGATAGTGTTAGGGTTACGGTTAGGATTTGAGTTTAAGGATACTGCTAGAGTTAGTGTTAGGGTTAAGGCACAGTGTTAAGGTTAAGTTTAGTGGTAAAGGAGAGTGATAGGTTTAAGGCTTAGAAATGTTGTTAGGGTTAGGGTTTTTGTCTAGGGATAGGTTTAGTGTTAGGGTTAGGGTCTTCCTAGGGGTTTGGGTGCATCCTGGAAAGGGGATTCTTGATATCCGTCGATAAGTGGACTGTCCCCTTGGTCGACAGGTGCATTCCGATGTACCAGGCTACTGTTTACTACAGCAAATGACGCAGTCTGTGGAGAGTGGAAGGGGAAGAAGCACGAGTAGAATTTCAGCCAAAATCTGGACTTTTCCTTGGTATATCAGAAAGATCTTTGGCAGAAAGACTCCACCCATGAAGCTGATTTTCATACATAAAGATATATGTTATATCTGCAAGTTGAGTTTTGGTCCTAAGAATGCACTACAGTTTCAAAGCAAAGTAATAATACGGAATCCTGGTGCCAACGAAAATTTACAATACACTCACAGAAACCAGTTCGTTCCACGTACTGAACTTTGGATGTTGAACACCTAGTGATGTTCAATGTTGCTCTGCTTGAACATTTGGTTCTTGAAGCAGTTTGACTCTGTTTTACAATGGACCTTTTGAAATGAAGCTATCTTTTCCCAGATAAGAATTTGGTGGTTAGGCCAAAAACTCTAATTCTCCTAGGAGTATCAGAAAGGTCTTTGGCAGAAAGACTCCACTCATGGACTTCATTCTCGTACCTAAAGATCTTCATTCTAGTTACAAATTGAGTTTTGGGTCTAAGAATGAACTACACTACCTTTGCAAAGTAATACTAGGGAAACCCGCTTCCAAAGAAATTTTACAATACATGTCGAGAAACCAGTTTTTTCCACTTTATTAACTTTGGAAATTGAACACCTAGTGATGTTCAATATTTCTCTATTAGAACCTTTGGTTTTAGAAGCAGTTTGAAACAGTTTTACAATAGAAGTTTTGAATGAAGCATATTTTCCCAGATAAACATGTAGTTTTTCAGCCGAAATCTGTACTTTTCCTTGGAGTACCAGAAAGATCTCTGGCAGACAGACTCCACTCATGGAGCTCATTTTTATACCTAAAGATCTTTATTCTAGGTACAAATTGGGTTTTGGGCCCAAGAATGCACTACGCTTCCTACGCAAAGAGTAATACAAGGGAAAACGGCTTCGAACCAAATTTTACAATACACTCACAGAAACCAGTTTGTACTACTTACTTAACTTTGGGTGTGGAACTCCTAGTGATGTTGAATGTGGCTCTACTTGAACATTTCGTTCTTAAAGCAGTTTGACACAGTTCTACAGTGGACGTTTTGAACTGAAGCTTACATTTCCCAGATAAGCATATGGTTGTTGAGCCATAAACTGTAATTTTCTTTGCAGTATCAGAAAGATCTTTGGCAGAATGACTCCACTCATGGAACTGATTCACACACCAAACAAACTTTGCAGTAGCTGCAAGTTGAGTTCTGGGCCTAGGAATGCACTACACTTTCAAAGCAAACTAAGCGTGAAGTAGGTCTCTTCCAAAGAAACGCAAAGATCTTCGTAGTAGGGTTAGGGATAGGGTTAGGGTTAGGCTTTATGGACAGAGTAAGGGTTACTCTTATGGTTTAAGGATTGTGCTTGGGTTAGTGTTAGGGTTAAGTTTTAGAGATAATATGAGAGTTAGCGTTAGAGTTTAAGGATAGTGCTGGGGTTAGGGTTAGACTTAAGGGATAGTGTTAGGGTTAGGGTTATTCTTTTAGGTTAATGTTAGGGTTAGGGTTTAGGTATAGTGTTAGGTTTAGAGTTTAAGAATAGCGTTAGAGATAGGGTTTAGGTATAGTTTTAGGGTTAGACAGTAAGGATAGTGTTAGGGTTAGGGTTAGGGTTTAGGGATAGTGTTAGGGTTACGGTTAGGATTTGAGTTTAAGGATACTGCTAGAGTTAGGGTTAGGGTTAAGCAACAGTGTTAAGGTTAAGTTTAGTGGTAAAGGAGAGTGATAGGTTTAAGGCTTAGAAATGTTGTTAGGGTTTGGGTTTTTGTCTAGGGATAGGTTTAGTGTTAGGGTTAGGGTCTTCCTAGGGGTCTTGGTGCATCCTGGACAGGGGATTCTTGATGTCCGTCGGTAAGCGCAGTGTCCCCTTGGTCGACAGGTGCATTCCGATGTACCAGGCTACTGTTTACTACAGCAAATGACGCAGTCTGTGGAGAGTGGAAGGGGAAGAAGCATGAGTAGAATTTCAGCCAAAATCTGGACTTTTCCTTGGTATATCAGAAAGATCTTTGGCAGAAAGACTCCACTCATTGCACTGATTTTCAAACCTAAAGATCTTTCCTGTAGCTGCAAGTGGAGTTCTGGGCCTAGGAATGCACTACACTTTCAAAGCAAACTAAGCGTGAAGTAGGTCTCTTCCAAAGAAACGCAAAGATCTTCGTAGTAGGGTTAGGGATAGGGTTAGGGTTAGGCTTTATGGACAGAGTAAGGGTTACTCTTATGGTTTAAGGATTGTGCTTGGGTTAGTGTTAGGGTTAAGTTTTAGAGATAATATGAGAGTTAGCGTTAGAGTTTAAGGATAGTGCTGGGGTTAGGGTTAGACTTAAGGGATAGTGTTAGGGTTAGGGTTATTCTTTTAGGTTAATGTTAGGGTT
>NW_006159478.1:326456-331726 GCF_000334495.1 Tupaia belangeri chinensis | reverse complement strand
TCCAGAAACCAGTTTGTTCCACTTACTTAACTTTGGAAATTAAACACCTAGGGATGTTCAATGTTGCTCTATTAGAACCTTTGGTTTTAGAAGCAGTTTGAAACAGTTTTACAATGGAAGTTTTGAATGAAACATATTTTCCCAGATAAGCATGTAGTTTTTCAGCCCAAATCTGTACTTTTCCTTGGAGTATCAGAAAGATCTCTGGCAGAAAGACTCCACTCATGGAGCTCATTTTTATACCTAAAGATCTTTGTTCTAGGTACAAATTGAGCATTGTGCCTAAGAATGCACTATGCTTTTTAAGCAAAGTAATACAAGGGAAAACCGTTTCCAACCAAATTTTACCATACACTCACAGAAACCAATTTGTACTACTTACTTGATTTTGCACGTTGAACACCTTGTGCTGTACCATATTGCTCTACTTGAACATGTGGTTTTGGAAGCTGTTTGACACCTCTTTACAATGAACGTTTTGAAATGAATCTTACATTTCCCGGATAAGTCTTTTAGTTGTTCAGCCATGAACTCTAATTGTCTTTGCAGTATCAGAAAGTTCTTTCGCAGAAAGACTTCACTCATTGTGCTGATATTCAAACCTAAAGATCTTTCCTGTAGCTGCAAGAGGAGTTCTGGGCTTAGGACTGCACTACACTTTCAATGCAAACTATGCGTAAAGTAGGTCTCTTCCAAAAATGCAAAGATCTTCGTAGTAGGGTTAGGGTTATGGTAAGGCTTTATGGACAGAGTAAGTGTTACTCTTATGGTTTAAGGATTGCGCTTGGATTAGTGTTAGGGTTAGGTTTTAGAGATAATATTAGGTTTACTGTTAGAGTTTAATGATATTGCTAGGGTTAGGGTTGGACTTAAGGGATAGTGTTAGGGTTAGGGTTAATTTTTAAGGTTAGTGATAGGATTAGGTTTTAGGTATAGTGTTAGGTTTAGTTTAAGAATAACGTTAGAGATAGTGTTTAGGTATACTTTTGGGGTTAGAGAGTAAAGATAGTGTTAGGGTTAGGGTTAGGGTTTAGGGATAGTGTTAGGTTTATGGTTAGGATTTGAGTTTAAGGATAGTGCTAGAGTTAGGGTTAGGGTTAAGGGACAGCGTTAAGGTTAAGTTTAGTTGTAAAGGAGAGTGATAGGGTTAAGGCTTAGAAATGTTGTTAGGGTTAGGGTTTTTGTCTAGGGATAGGTTTAGTGTTAGGGTTAGGGTCTTCCTAGGGGTCTGTATGCATCCTGGACAGGGGATTCTTGATGTCAGTCGGTAAGTGCAGTGTCCCCTTGGTCGCAAGGTGCATTCTGATATACCAGGCTACTGTTTACTACAGCAAATGACGCAGTCTGTGGAGAGTGGAAGGGGAAGAAGCACGAGTAGAATTTCAGCCTAATTCTGTACATTTCCTTGGAGTATCAGAAAGATCTTTGGGAGAAAGACTCCACCCATGAAGCTGATTTTCATGCATAAAGATATTTGGTATATCTTCAAGTTGAGTTTTGGGCCTAATAATGCACTACACTTTCAAAGCAAAGTAATAATAGGGAATCCCAATTCCAATGAAAGTTAACAATACACTCACAGAAACCAGTTTTTTCCAAGAACTTAACTTTGGAAGTTGAACACCTAGTGATATTCAATGTTTCTCTACCTGAACATTTGGTTTGGGAAGCAGTTGGACACAGTTTTACAATGGACGTTTTGAAAGGAAGCTACCTTTTCCCAGATAAGTTTGTGGTGGTTCAGCCAAAACTCTAATTCTCCTAGGAGTATCAGAAAGATCTTTGGCAGAAAGACTCCACTCATGGAGTTCATTTTTGTACCTAAATATCTTTGTTGTAGCTGCAAGCTGAGTTTTGGGCCTAAGAATGAACTACACTTTCTAAGCAAAGTAACACTAGGGTAAACTGCTTCCAAAGAAATTTTACAATACACGTCTAGAAACCAGTTTGTTCCACTTCCTTAACTTTGGAAGTTGAACACCTAGTGATGTTCAATGGTGCTCTATTAGAACATTGGATTTTAGAAGCTGTTGGACACAGTTTTCCAATGTAAGTTTTGAAATGAAGCATACTTTCCCCAGATAAGCATGTAGATTTTCAGCCAAAAAGTGTACATTTCCTTGGAGATTCAGAAAGATCTCTTGAAGAAATACTCCTCTCATGGACCTGATTTTCATACCTAAAGATCTTTGTTGTAGGTACAGATTGACTTTTGGGCCGAAGAATGCACTACACTTCCTAAGGAAAGAAATACTAGGGAAACCTGCTTCCAACTAAATTTTTCCATACACTCACAGAAATCAGTTTGTTCTACTTACCTTACTTTGGAAGTTGAACACCCTGTGATGTACCATATTGCTCTACTTGAACATTTGGTTTTGGAAGGAATTTGACAGTTTTACAATGGATGTTTTGAAAGGAAGCTAAGTTTTCCCAGATAAAGCATGTGGTTGTTCAGCCAAAAACTGTACTTCTCCTTGGAGTATCAGAAAGATCTTTGGCAGAAAGACTCCACTCATGAAGCTCATTTTCATACCTAAAGATATTTGTTGTAGCTGCAAGTTGAGTTTTGGGCCTAAGAATACACTACACTTTCAAAGCAAATTAATAATAGAGAATCCCGCTTCCAACGAAATTTTACAATACACTCACCTAAACCAGTTTGTTCCACTAACTTAGCTTTGGAAGTTGAACACCTAGTGATATTCAATGTTGCTCTACTAGAACATTTGGTTTTGGAAGCAGTTTGACACTGTTTTACAATGGACATTTTGAAAGGAAGTTAAATTTTCCCAGATAAGCATGAGGTGGTTCAGCCCAAAACTGTACTTCTCCTTTGGGGTATCAGAAAGATTGTTGCAGAAAGACTTCACTCATGGAGCTCATTTTCGTACCTAAATATCTTTGTTGTAGCTGCTAGTTGAGTTTTGGGGGGGTTCTTGATGGCAGTCATAAGTGCACTGTCCCCTTGGTCGCCAGGTGCCTTCAGATATACCAGGCTACTGGTTACTACAGCAAATGGTGCAATCTCTGGAGAGTGGGAGGGGAAGAAGCACGAGTAGATTTTCAGCCAAAATATGTACTTTTCCTTGGAGTATCAGAAAGATCTTTGACAGAAAGACTTCACTCATGAAGCTGATTTTCATACCTAAAGATATTTGTTGTAACTGCAAGTTGAGATTTGGGCCTAAGTATGCACTACACTTTCAAAGCAAAGAAATAGTTGGTAATCCCGCTTACAAAGAAATTTTTCAATACACTCACAGAAACCACTTTGTTCCACTAACTTAGCTTTGGAAGTTGGACACCTAGTGATGTTCAATGTTGTTCTACTTGAACATTTGGTTTTGGAAGCAGTTTGACACAGTTTTACAATGGATGTTTTGAAAGGTAGCTAACTTTTCCCAGATAAGCATGTGGTTGTTCAGCCAAAAACTGTAATTCTCCTTGGCGTATCAGAAAGATCTTTGGCAGAAAGATTCCACTCATGGAGCTCATTTTCGTACCTAACGATCTTTGTTCAATTTACAAATTAAGTTTTGGGCCTAAGAATGAATTACCCTTCCTAAGCAAAGTAATACTAGGGAAACACGCTTCCAATGAAATTTTACAATCCACGTTCAGAAAAAAGTTTGTTTCACTTATTTAAATTTTGAAATTGAACATCTAGTGATGTTCAATGTTGCTCTATTAGAACACTGGGTTTTAGAAGCAGTTTGACAGTTTTACAATGGACGACTTGAAATGAAGCATACTTTTCCCAGATAAGGATGTAGTCATTCAGCTAAAAAGTATAATTTTCCTGGGAGTATGAGAAAGAACGCTGGCAGAAAGACTCCACTCATGGAGATGGTTTTCATACCTCGAGATCTTTGCTGTAGTTACAAATTGAATTTTTGGCCTAAGAATGCACAACACTTAGTAAGCAAAGTAATACTAGGGAATCAGGTTTCCAACCAAATTATACCAAACCCTCACAGAAACCAGTTTGTTCTACTTACTTAACTTTGGAATTTAAACACCTTGTGATGTACCATATTGCTCTACTTGAACATTTGGTTTTGGAAGTTGTTTGACACTTTTTTACAATGGACGTTTTGAAATGAATCTTACTTTTCCAGATAAGCATGCAGTTTTTCAGCCAAACACTGTACTTTTCCTTGCAGTATCAGAAAGATCTTTGGCAGATAGACTTCACTCATGGTGCTGATTTTCATACCTAAAGATCTTTGTTGTAGCTGCAAGTTGAGTTTTGGGCCTAAGAATGCACTACACTTTCAAAGCAAACTAAGTGTAAAGCAGGTCTCTTCCGACGAAATGCTAACAGTGTTAGGGTTAGGGTTAGGGTTTAGGGATAGTGTTAGGTTTAGGGTTAGAGTTTAAGGATAGTGCTAGTGTTAGGGTTAAGTTTTAGGGATAATATTAGAGTGAGGGTTAGAGTATAAGGGTAGTGCTAGGGTTAGGGTTACATTTAAGGGATAGCGTTAGGGTTAGGGTTATTGTTTAAGGACACTGTTGTGGTTAGGGTTAGGGTTTAGGTATAGGGTTAGGGTTTAAGAAAAGTGTTAGGGTTAGGGTTTAGGTATAGTGTTAGGGTTAGGGTTAGAGTTTAAGGATAGTCTTAGGGTTAGGGTTGTAGAGAAAATCCTCCTATACAATATATTTCTCAATTGGTTTAAGACAGTTAAAATTTCTTTCTGTGCTTATAGTTGCAAGTTCTTAATCCTTGTTTTCAGCTTCAGTTTGCCGCCTGCAGTCAGTGGCCACACACAGGCACAGGCCTGGTGGCCCCGCGCAGGCCCGGTGGCCACGCACAGGCTCAGGCCCGGCGGCCAAGCTCAGGCCCGGCGGCCACGCGCAGGCCCTGGGGCCACGCGCAGGCCCGGTGGTCACATGCAGGCCCAGCAACCACGTGTAGGCGCAGGCCCGGCGTCCATGCACAGGTTCGGTGTCCACGCACAGGCACAGGCCTGGTGGCCCCATGCAGGCCCGGCGGCCACGCACTGGCACAGGCCTGGTGGCCCCACGCAGGCCTGGCAGCCTTGCACAGGCTCAGGCCCGGTGGCCAAGCTCAGGCACAGTGGCCATGCGCAGGCCTGGTGGCCACACTCAGGCCTGGCGGCCACGCGCAGGCCCTGGGTCCACATGCAGGCCCGGTAGTCACGTGAAGGCCCGGTGACCACGTGCAGGTGCAGGTCCGGAGGCCATGCGCAAGCCCGGTGGCCATGCGCTGGCCCGGCAGGCACGCACAGGACCGGGGGCCGTGCGCG
>NW_006159478.1:322537-326425 GCF_000334495.1 Tupaia belangeri chinensis | reverse complement strand
CAGGCGCGGGCCCGCCACCCATGGGCGGGCCCGGCGGCCACTCACAGGCGCAGGCCTGGTGGCCACACGCAGGCCCGGCAGACATGCACAGGCGCAGGCCCGGCAGACACGTGCAGGCCTGGCGGCCACACGCAGGCACGGCCCGGCGGCCATGCACAGGCCCGGTGGCTACGCTCAGGCATGGCGGCCATGTGCAGGCCCGGCAGCCACCTGCAGGCGCATGTCTGGCGGCCACGTGCCGGCCCAGCGGTCACGCTCAGGCTCAGTGGCCACACGCAGGTGCAGGCCTGGCAGCCACACACCAGCCCCAAGCGTGCGAATGTGCGCGGGGCCCAGCACTACCTCCCGTTTGCCCGCCCGGCCAGAGAAAAGAAGGTCGGCGACCTTGGCTGGTCTGCTCTGCTGGCCCGCATTGGCGCCAAGTGCAGGAAACACCCAGCGCCGGAGAGGCAGCGAGGGTGGTGGCCCGGGCTGTGGAACGCGGATCAGAGCCCCGGCCGTGGAGGCCTGCCGCCGCGCTGGCCCAGGCCTGCCACCCTCCACTGGTTTTAATGGCTCTCTACACATCAGATTTCTAACACATGGTTTAAACCTGCATTGTGTGCCATGTTTGCATAGCAATATTTGGGTTCTTTTATAAGCCTTAAGTTACTTGATAGGCTCTGGTAGTGACTTAATCATTTTTACATTTTCTCAAGAGTCATTTCAGGCTTGGGACCAGCAGTTAGCTTAATGGCTATGCCACTGGACTCCCACATAGTCGACCACAGTTCGAGTCCCAGACCCGGTGGCTTAAACTCATGCCAGGCGTGTGTGCGTGCGTGCCCAAGATCCCGAGAGGAGAATGGAGGAGAGGGGATTGCGGCGTGGCCATCCCCCCTGGGGGGTGATTTCTTTCTGTCTCTGTTTCTGTCTGTCTGGCAAGCACACATGCCCTATGGCAAAAATCTCTCCAAAAAAAAAAACCAAAAAACTTACCAACAAAGATCTTTTTCAGAGTTGGGTGGACACCATATTAAAACAGCGGTAAGTTTACTGAAATGAATCTTTAACTTCGTGGATAGGTAGGCAAGTTCATGTTGTTTTAATTTAAATCTACCAATGATCAATTTGTAGGAGGCAGGGACACAGGTGTATATCTTTTTCTTTGTCACCAGCAACAATAGTGAATATACAGGGGTAAGGACTTGTTTGGAGAGAGGCCCTGAGTGAGGTGTGGGGACATTCTCTGACCAAACACCACCTGTCCCTTTGGGCTTTGGCAGAACCTTGCAACTTGTCCTCTCTTTGACCCTCGCTACAGGCAGAACAAAGGGTGGAAATTGCTAGGGATGTTCCAACAGACACATCTGATGGAATTAAGGAAACATTTTGACCCCCCCATTTAGCAAAGTCCAATTCTTGCTCTGTCTCTGTGAGATTCTATAGCCTTTTCTGGACGTGGTGCTTGTTTGCTTATGGAGAGATTCTTTAGCCTTATGTTTCTTTTCCAAACTGCAGCTAGGCTTCTCTCCATTAGAAAAGAAGATAATGGAATGTCCTCTTGATGGTATTATCAAGAAGGGATACACCATGCCCAGTATATCTAGGACTTCATAGATTCTTTTCCTACCTGCTTCTTATTGTCTATAACACATGAACATATCTATGGAATGTCATGAAATACACATATGTAGAGTTACCTTGCAGTATTAATACAGATGCCCAGTTTGTGTTGGCAGCACAAGTTGTTTGGGCTACCTAGGCTCAGGCTGTCTGTGTCCACTGTTACTCTGCCTCTTTGTCTCATTATTCCCATTCCCCTTTGATCAAGCCATGCATCCACCTTCTCTGCAGTAGCATATGAGACAAACCCAAAGCCCATGGACTTGGTGTTCAATCTCACATTACTACAAAGTCTGTGAGTATCCCCCATTGCTTAAAGGCTCCTTAGTTTCTTGTCTGTTGTTTCAAGCTCAACCCTCTGATGAAGAGCTTCTACAGCTGTTCTGTCTCTTCAGGAGACTTTGACTTAGATATGACAGCAGGGGGATGAGAAACTTCAATGATGTTTTCTCAGCAGTGTTCACAGGCAGAAAGGAGTAAGCTAACAAGTGCATCTCTCTGTTTCTTTTTAATTTGATGTCCAGGGGACAGGGTGCACCGGTAAATGGAAAAAACAACATGTGAGAATGTGTAATTTTGAGGCAATATCACTTTTGTGCTTTGCATTCACAGAACTTAATCATGCTAGGGCTACCACTAAAAAGAAAATATATGTTCAGTAACATTTTAAATTATGGATGCTTCTAAACTTTAGAGTCATGCCCCAATAAACAATACATCATAAAATATTATAAGCTAAAAAGGCATTTAACATCCCCAATAAACTTATCTTAATATAAAAAAGTACATTTACCATCCTTAAGTCCTATGTGTAATATATCCCCTAATTTTCTATTTTCTATGGGATAATCAAGATCCATAGATCTATGAAATTTTCAAAACTATTAATAATATATTCAGTACTACATTCCCACATTGCCATGAGATGGCAAACAAAATCCATTTTGCTTTATATTGAAATTTTGTGGAATATATTCCACTTGTTCCCACCAGGTGGCAAAAAAGCACCAAAAACCTAAAATATTTTGGAATAATTGCGTGTTATAGCTCCTCACTCCCACCCGGTGGTGGTGAAGATCCTTTATATTTCACATATGCTGTTCAAATATGCTGTTTCTTTAAATTAAATCTCATTTCCACTAGGTGGAACTTAAATCCTTCAAACTTTCAAAAGTAACCTATTCCAGGATCATCACTAACTTTACAATCTACTTAAGCTGCAAGTATTATAACCTACTGTATATTCACTATTATTGCTGGAGATACAAAAAATATAAAATCCTGAGTCCTGGCCTCCTACAAATTGATAATTTGTAGACTTAAAGTAAAACAATATTATCCTTCCTATTCAACCCACAAATGAAAGACTCATTTCAATGAACTTATTGCTAGTTTGATCATGAAATGGTATATTATTGGTCTTTTTACCCAATGGTCAAAGGCCCCAACCTACAGAAGCAAAATACTCCCCAATAAACATCTTCATTTATAGAAAGAAACTTTTTTTGAGAGAGATTTTTCCTATAGGTCACATGTACTCGCCAGTAAGACAGAAAGAGACAGAGAGACAGAAAGCGAGAAATCATGCCAGCCCCCCCCCCCAAGGGAGGATGGCCAAACGACAATCCCTTATCCTCCATTCTCCTCTCAGAATATTGGGCATGCACACACACATGTCCAGTGTGAGTTTAAGCCACCGGGTCCAACTGGAAATGGGGTTGACTACATGGGAGTCCAGTGACCAGTGACATAGCCATTACCTCAGCTGCTGGTACCCCAGAAAGAAACTTTATCAATGCTATCCTGGAGATACACTTCCAGGAGATCATTAATAACTAACATATTGCAGTTAGTTTGTGATTCTTATCTTACTCAGCCCTGAATACGCTGGACATCTTTACCAAAATGTATTGAATCTGAGTCCCCATTTCCCAGGTAATGATAAAGAAGTTGGACTGTATCCTGAAGGTAAGGACATAGAGAAAGGTCTAGGTTTGGAGAAAACAGCATTGTGATGTGGAGAAAGACCTGGAAGACTAAACTGATCAAGACCAGAGCCCAGTTATGAGGCTTACAGGAGTGGCCTCTCTATGGAAAGAAATGGGTTCAGGAGAATTGTACTTCATCTGAGTAGATAAAGTTTCTGGTCTCCACAGTCGGGCTGGCTGACTCAGATTCATATCAGTCCTCCCAACCCCACCCCCACACACACGCACTTAACTGCAGTAGCTCTGAGCCCTCTGAACTGCAGCTCACGCACTTAACTGCAGTAGCTCTGAGCCC
>NW_006159478.1:315421-322393 GCF_000334495.1 Tupaia belangeri chinensis | reverse complement strand
GCCTCCTGCTGGGCTCCCAGGACCAACAGCCATGGTCTAAGGCAGGGTTTCCCAGCCTTGCCCATTGTACATGTGGTGTTTAGTCTCAGGGACTGTCTTATGATTCCTACCATGTTTAACAGTGTCCCTGGTCTCCACCCACTAGGTTTCTAGTAGCACCCTCCCTCTCTAGTAGCAACAACCAAGTCTTCGGCACTGCTCAATGTCTCCTGGGGGACAAAATCAGCCCTGGTTGAGAACTACTGGTTCAGGGCATGATCTACAATAGCCCTAGCCAGTAGCAACACCTACCAAGGATAATGATCTGCTTGTAGGCTTCTCAAATAACAGCACAATCAGGACGTTGTAGAAAATGAAAATAAGAATTGAAACTTTTTTAAAGGAAGTTTCCAAATTTCTATATCTAAAAACATTAGTAAAATTCAATGACTTGGTATTGTTTTTTAGACTTAATAGAATGTGCTATCACCACTGCAAATGTTTCATGCAAGATTCTCCTTTTAGACACAGCCAGGGAGGACTAAAGCCAGACTGTGAGGCCGGAGCATGCCAGGTGGTCAGGGAGTGGAACCCAGGACCCAGGCACAGCTACAGCCCTGGTCACTGCAGGAAATCAGGCTGAAAAGGTCTCCAAGTGTTACTGGGCTGCGGGAGACTCCCCTGTGTGACAGCCCCAGGATCCACTGGCAGACGGAGGCCTCGGGACTGGGTGGTGGTCAGTTTAGGGCCCAGCACTGGCCCCACTTCCCGCTCTGAGCTCGCCCCCAGTGATGGGGGTGGTGGCGTCGCAGGTCCCACAGGCTCACTTCTCAAAGCCAGGACCAGAGTGCAGTCCCCCAGGTCAAGGCCGTCGCTGCCACCCTGTCGGCCAGCCCCGCTCACTATTAGCAATGCCCACCTTTAGCTGAACCACTAACGCAGGACCTATGGGTTGCTGGGAGAGGTGACCGCCAGGGCTCAGCATCTACAAAGGTCGCCAGGGCAACGACCCCGCCCCGCGCTTGCTGATTGGCCCAGCGCCACGGTCTAAAGCAGACGCAAGGAGCTCTGGGCGAAGGAGGGGCTGTGCAGGGCACAGGCGCGGAGGAGCCAGTGGGCCCCACAGATCAGCGTCGCCAGGAGCGAAAATGCACGGCCAAGCCCCTCCCCCTGCAGCTGGACCTGGGCTCCGCCCCCTCGAGCTCGTCCAATCAGCGTGGGCAGAGCGCGACCTGTACCAAGGCCACTTCTTACTGGCGCGGAGCGGGAGAGGCGGTGTTCTTAGGCAGCTGCAGGTCCTGGCAGCGTTGGAGGCCAAGATGATAGTTGGGTCCAGTGGGTCTTACGAGCAGGTGAGCGCCCAGCCAGGGGGGCGTGTGGGACCGGGATGTCTTCAGAGGGCGGTGGTCAGGGCGGCGGCCTTTTGGACATGGGGGTTTGGGGCTTAGGGGTGTGGGGATGAGGGAGGATCACAACGCGGATTGGGAGGGCGCTCATGGGACCTGCAGGGCCATCCTGGGAGAGCGGAGGGGACTCTGAAGCACACTCTAGGCGGGGAACTGCTCCTTAGTGCAACCAGCATGCCGGTCCTGTGCCCTGTCATGGGACCTGCAGGGCCATCCTGGGAGAGCGGAGGGGACTCTGAAGCACACTCTAGGCGGGGAACTGCTCCTTAGTGCAACCAGCATGCCGGTCCTGTGCCCTGCCCCCTTGCACCCAGTGGTGACATCACTCTCCCAGACATGTGCCTTTCTTAATGCACAGGGTGGGTGTGTGTGCTCTCTGGAAAAAAGCAGAGAAAGTGAGAAATCAGCTTCTTGGGGGTGGGGGGCGGGTATGGTCATGCAGCAATGCCCTCTTCATTCCCCTCTGGAAATGTCCCAGGAACGCAGGCTCCCAGTGTGTTTTTCAAGCAAGTCTGTGAATTAACCGCGGAGTTGGCCAAGTGGGATCCAGGGCCATCCCAGCTGCCCCACCTGCTGACCTACCCTGTGCCTTTCGAATCCAGAAAGTTACACCTTTTTGGGTTTAGTCAAAACGTTTGGGGCTTATTTTAGTCTTCAAAAAGCCTAAAAAGGTGTTTATTTGGCTGCTACTGAAGTCAAAGTGTCCTACTGTGGCCTGGGAAGGCACCAGGTGGCTTCTAAGCCTCCTGTCACAGAGTCCCAGAGCCCCAGAGCCCCAGACCCAGAGCCCCAGCCTGGCCTGGGAGACCAAGCCTCTTGGCTGATTGAGTTGCAGTCCCTGACCAGTTTCTCAGCCTACTTCAGCCCATCCTTCCTCCCCGTGACCTCTGTCCAGGTCAGAGAGTCTGTTCACCCACCCTATCAGAGACCCTGCTACCCCTTAACTGCCCCAGCTCTCACTCCCACAGTGAGGAGTGGGTTGTGAATGTTCAGACCAGGACACGGACTCTCATCTTGTCCCTTCAGCACATCTTGTTTCAGTGGGATGGATGCTGCCCAAAGTGGCCCACAGGCAACTCTCCCTGGAGCCCCAAATGGCACAAGGGTTTCTTAGTGAGAGGCTGTTGGCATCTGCCCCAGGGCTTGGGTCTGGCTGAATCATGATCAGAGGGCTGCTGGTGAGGAAGAGAAAGAGGACGAGAAAGAGAGAGCCCTCCATCTTGCCAGGACCTGGGAATTGGAAAGAATGAGACAAAGGGATAGAGTAGAAATGGACACAGACAGCCTGTGCCTAAGTTGTCCAAGCAACTTGTCCCACCCAGATGAACTGGACATCTTTATTTATAGTACAAGGAGACATTACACATGTATGTTTCATGACACTTCATGGATTAGTTGCCAGGTTACAAACAATAAGAAGCAGTTAACAAATCTATAAGGGATTAGTCATACCCGGGGCAAGGTGTATCCCTTGGTGGTAATCCCATCTAGAGTAAATCTCATCTTCCTTTCTAATGCAGAGAACTAGCTGTTAGGTGTGGGGAAGGAGCTAAAGAACTTCTCCATAAGGAGTGTACCACCACACCCAGAGTAGGCTAAAGAACCTTTCAGATTCAGAGCAGGGATTGGACTTTACTAATTGGGGTCAAGATGTTTCTTGAAGTCCATCAGATGTATCTGTTGGAACACCCCTAGTAATTTCCACCCTTGCTCTGTCTGTAGCCAAGGTCAGGGAAAGACAAGTTACAAGGTTCTGCCAAACCCCAAAAGAGCATGTGGTGTTTGCTCAGCACATGTCCCCACACCTCAGACAATCTCTCTTAAAAGTGTCCCCACAAGAGGCCCTCCTGGTGAGTGTCCCCTCTTCATTCCTTTCCTTTGTTTCTTGGTTCTAATTGTTTTTTATTTATTTTTCTTTTTGTGGAGAGGTTTTTGCTATAGGGCGCTTGAGCTCGCCAGAAAGACTGAGAGACACAGAGAGACAGGAAGTGAGAAATCACCCCCCAGGGAGGATGGTCACGCTATAATCCCTTCTCCTCCATTCTCCTCTCAGGGGTCATGCAGCAATGCCCTCTTCATTCCCCTCTGGAAATGTACCAGGAACGCAGGCTCCCAGCGAGTTTTTCAAGCAAGTCTGCCACTTAACCGCGGAGTTGGCCAAGTGGGATCCAGGGCCATCCCTGCCGCCCCACCTGCCGGCCTACCCTGTGCCTTTAGAATCCAGAAAGTCACAACTTTTTCGGTTTAGTCAAACCGTTTGGGGCTTATTTTAGTCTTCAAAAAGCCTAAAAAGGTGTTTATTTGGCTGCTGCTGAAGTCAAAGTGTCCTACTATGGCCTGGGAAGGCACCATTTGGCTTCTAAGGCTCCTGTCGCAGAGCCCCAGAGACCCAGAGCCCCAGCCTGGCCTGGGAGACCAAGCCTCTTGGCTGATTGAGTTTCAGTCCCTGACCAGTTTCTCAGCCTCCTTCAGCCCGTTGTTCTTCCCTGTGGCCCCTGTCCAGGTCAGAGGGTCTGTCCACCCATCCATCAGAGCCCCTGCTGCCCCTTAACTGCCCCAGCTCTCACTCCCACAGTGAGGAGTGGGTTGTGAATGTTCAGACCAGGACACTGACTCTCATCTTGTCCCTTCAGCACATCTTGTTTTAGTGGGATGGATGCTGCCCAAAGTGGCCCACAGGCAACTCTCCCTGGAGCCCCAAATGGCACAATGGCTTCTTAGTGAGAGGCCCTCCTGGTGAGTGTCCCTTTTCATTCTTTTCCTTTGTTTTTTTTGTTCTAATTGCTTTTATTTATTTATTTTTTCTTTTTTTTTTGGAGAGGTTTTTGCTATGGGGCGCTTGCGCTCCCAGAAAGACAAAGAGACGCAGAGACAGGAAGTGAGAAATCACCCCCCAGGGAGGATGGTCACGCTATAATCCCTTCTCCTCCATTCTCCTCTCAGGATCTTGGGCATGCATGCACACGCGCCTGGTGTGAGTTTAAGCCACCAGGTCCAGGACTCGAACCTCGGTATGGGAGTCCATTGGCATAGCCATTACACTTACTGCTGGTCCCTCTAATTGATTTTAAAAGGAACATTAAGAGCATTCTTCAAGGTTTCTTTCTGGCTCTGTGATGTTGTCAGGGAGCAAATATCACCAGCCTTGAGGGATTCAGAAGCTGATGATCTGTCTGCATTCCTGGCTGCCCGGTCAAATGGAAACAGACCACATAGAGGGCAGTCAGGTGGGATAGGAGGAGGGTTCCCAGGCCCTGGGAAGGTAAGTGACCTCTGTCCCAGGGGCTTCTCTTGCTACCCTGCTGCACTTGGTCAAAGACTGCACCAGGAAAAGTACCACATACACTTGCAGAAGTCAGAGACTTTATATTTTCATTTTTTAAAAATTGCTTGAGTGCATATGCTCTTCCCAAAGAGGGAAAGGAAAAACACTCCCAGTGGGGCATGGTCCTACCACAATCCCTTCTCTATTTCTCCATCCTGTCCAGTTCATTTTCAAAAGATACTTGTATCAAAATAAGCTGACCCGGGAAAGAAGTCTTTAGCAGGTTGTGGGGAGATGTGTTTGGTCAAGACAATGCTCCCAGGCAGTTTTCTCCCTGAGGGGGGACTTTGTGCTGGATACATAGATAGTTGGGCTGAGTTAACTATTCTTTAAGAAAAGAGCAAAGGGGAGAAAATTCATGTGCTTACATTATTCAGGTTTCTGTCTTCTACACTTTTTCTGTTCATGTAGTCTTTATCCTTGTGTGTCACCATGTTTAACAATTAGTGAAAATTCAGAATGAAAGTCAGTTATGACCCTTTCCTAGGAGTAGAGGCAGAATTTAGCTTGGGAAGAGGGCAAGAAGATACCCCTCAATTTGCCATCAAAACATGTTACCTGGCAAGAGAAATTTTGTGTGTGTTCTAAATAACAAAAGCACCCACATTAACCTTTTTAATATGCATTATATACAATCTTAGACAGTGGGAGCAGGTTGGAGAACTCCCAGCACTCCAGTTGGTGGGCCTCAAAACTTTACCATGGGTCCTTCTCATCCTGTTTTATTGGATGAAGTTCCTAACAGCAGTCTAATCGAGTGAGAGAAATTGTATGGGGTGGCCATGGGTCCAACTGTGATGGTGATAGCTCAGGACAGGCCATCCTAGTCCCACTGATCAGAATTTTGGTATCTGCATTTTAATCACCCTTCTGGGATTTCTTAGTACTGATGAGAAACGTAACTGTGGACAGGTGGTTACGTGTGGGTAAGGGGTCCTGGACTGTGTATCATGCTTCCTCTGGTGTCTCTGTGTGACTTGCCATGATCACTTTTATCTTGCTCCCTGCTGTCCACTGCCTACCTTCCATTCAAGCTGTTCCACCTGTTGGAGCTCCTGATCTAACCAGTCTTGATCTGGAGATGGCATGAGGGCATTTCTGGGAGTTGGCAGAGGCCTTGGTAATCCACTGGACATCGCCCAAAGCTTTGGAAATTGAAGTGTTTAACTCATTGCAAGTAAAGACCTCTATCTGTTTGTGGTAATAACAGAGTGTGTGGTACCTGACTGTTGTCTATTCAGAACTCACCAGGAAGTAAGGCACTGTTGCTGAGAGGTGAAAGGTCCTTTGTCATCCTATGTTAGAAGGGCTAAGAGACCTCAGCTCCACAGGGAGCTGGACCTACACCAGGCCAGCCTGGCAGGTATGTGTGCCTCTCCTGCTCTGAGCAGCTCTCAGGATCAGGCAGAGTTGTACTCTGTGCTAATATTCCAAACACAGGTTTGTGACGGGGCAATTCTCATAGGTCACCGCCTTCTCAGCCCAGCCTAATCCACTTCACTTTATTTTTTTTTGGAGAGGTTTTTGCTATAGGGCATGTGTGCTCACCAGACAGAGAGAGACAGAGAGACAGTGAGAAATCACCCCCCAGGGGGGATGGCCATGCTGCAATCCGTTCTCCTTTCTCCTCTCGAGATCTTGGGCACGCACGCACATGCGCCCAGCATGAGTTCAGGCCACCGGGTCCGGGACTCGAACCGTACTCGACTACTTGGGAGTCCAGTGTCATAGCCATTACGCTAACTGCTGGTCCCCGATCCACTTCACTTTTGAACATAGATTCCAAGTGACAGAAGTTTGGGGTCACTGGGTTGCAAAATCTTCTTGTCAGTGAGCTTTCCTCCCTTTTGCTATAATAAAGTTTGTGTCTTTCATATTGAGTGAAACCTTGACTGTCCATTGGATATCCAGAGAACTGTGGGATTTTGAGCATTTAATGAGGTGTGCGAGAAGGCCTGTGGCTATTTATGGGAATAACTGAGGTGTGTGGTATGTGACCTTTTTCTATTAGAATTGACCAGAGAGTTAGGCTTTGCATCACCAGAGTTGTAGGGTCTTTCATCAGCTCCATGTTAGAGCTAGAAGACCCCGAATCAGGCCTGAAGAGAGTCCACGGGAGCTGGAACCAGGCCAGCATGGATAATATGTGTCCCTCCCCTCCACTCTAGGTATCTCTCAGTGCCAGACAGAGCCATGCTTCATGCTGATGTCCCAACAAAGATGTCTGAATCTGGCAATTTTCACAGGTCAACACCTCCTCAG
>NW_006159478.1:311836-315334 GCF_000334495.1 Tupaia belangeri chinensis | reverse complement strand
ACAGTTGTTTAGGATTTTCAAGGAGTGATATAAAGAGACTGTGAACATGTATGGCATGTTTTCGGGCCAACCAGGCCTGGGACCCTGCCAGGGTCCAGCTTTGATGGGAGTGGGTTATCTCGTCGGAGGAGACACTGGAAAAGAAGAAGACTGAGGCCTTGGTGCCTTTTATATGTACATCCTTAGCTGGATACTGCCAGAGATTGCTCTTTGAAGAGTGACCGCTGCCAGGAATTATCGTGCCTTTTTACTGAAAATGCGATACATGCAAGTAAATGGGTAAGGGCCTACATGTTCTAATTATCAGTTCAATAGAGATCATAGGTTTCATTCAGGGTTGGATTAAGGGGGCGTCTATTGTGGTAGGTGGGTCTTCATGGAATGCAGTTTCGGAAAAGCAGCTCCAACAAGCAGAGATAATTATCAGCTGATGCAGTGGCAGCCATCTTGTGATTACTGAACACAGTGCTGAGAAAAGAAAATCTTAAATATAGATATTAGTTCTTATGGATCTTAATAAAGAATGATACTTATATAGTTTGATAGGGATCTAAAACTTAATTTAAGGGATCCTAATATATTTATCTATTTCACTTGGTGAGGGTGGGGGTGTCCTGGGCCAGTTTCGGCCTAATCCTATTTTATGTAAAGAAAAGATGATCTTTAAGTTTATGTTAAATGTATCTTGAAGAGCCTTCCAAAGGTCAAGATTATTTCTGCCTAGATAGAACTTCAGCACACCCTTTATTGTGACCACAGAGATAAAGCATTGTAATTAACAGTAGGTGATCAGGGCCGAGGGGAGTGGTCAAGGGACTTTTGGGAAAATCTCATCACATACTCAAGAGAGCTATGTAATTTTTTATAGTAATGTATCAGGGAGTCAGAGGGGGGTCACTTCCCAGCAAGGCTACCACAGTTTCTGGAGCAAATAGCAAACAACCTTGCCGACATGCTAATTGGACCTAAGTTTTATTCCTAGGTCGTCGTGGGGGGGTGGGGTATGGGGAGGTACACAGCTGCGGCCTTGCCAACGTGCTGACCTGACCTAAGAGGTAGAGGTCGAAAGCTCAAAACAGATCCTGGGGCCCTACCGGGTCGGACTCCTCCATCTCCCCCTTTTTTATTTTGAAGTTTGGAGAGGTGAATTTCAGTTTCTATTGATGATATGGCAGAAAGAAATTGTTTGATGATAACTGGAAAGCAAGACAAACATAGGAAGATAAGCCCAAAAGGACTCCGACCAAATAAAGTAGCATAGAGAATGAGTGTTTGGAATTGGTGAATGCACCAAGTAAGGAGGACACAATACCATTGGCCAAATCAGAGGGTGTTATGGAGTCCAAATGGGATTTGGAAATTTTTGTAATGTCAGCCTGTAATTTCTGTAAGTCTATGGTGAGAGAGTGGTTGAAGTCCCCTCTGAGGTAAGATTGAATTTGTTCCCTGGTAATTTGTGTGTGATTGTAAGGTAAAGGAGTAATACAGGTCCATTTCTCTGTCAGCCAGTTGTTGGTCAATTTGTTTCTGTTTAAACAAGGCAATGGAGACATTGAGAGTTAATTCGTTAATGTGGGAAGCTGTCAAAGAGAAGGCAAAATTATTTAAGAAATAACAAACCATGTATTTAGGAAAAACATTGGGGGTCCAGTTTGGAAAACCAGACTGTGAGGAAATGTCATTCCAGGAATATTCTGCTGAGGCTGGGCAAACTGAAAGTAACTTAGGTGGGTGAATAGAAGGTGCAGTGGCTAAAATTAAATTATTATATTCTGTAAGAGAAAGGAAAGTTAGAGTCCAGGCATCATGAGTATGGTCATCATAACTGGAGGGAAGTGGCTGTCCTGTGGCTAAAGGAGAACCTGCAACTTGAATTATAGGGGAAAAGAGTAACATAAAATGGAAGAGGCTTAACACCATAAGCTGAAAAGCAAAGGGGGAGTGATTCCATGGATGCTGAAAAGTTAAATGGAGTTGAGATGCGAGGCTGTTCATGTCCAAGAGGATTTCCCCGCATTAGTTTAGAATGATTAGTGGTTACAGTTGGACTCTTAGGCACAGAGGAGAAGCCAAGTTTCTAGTAACAGGAATCTAGGAGTTTATGATGGAGGTGTTTCTTTAAGATGGAGACACTCCTGTGACTTTTCTTGGAGGTGCTCCTCCATGATGGTGTCGTGCCTGTTATACTTGGGCTCTAGGTCCAAAAGCAACTAACATTTAATATTTAAAGGTTTTATCCTGTGGGAGACAGATCGGGTAAGAAAAGTGAGTAAATTAGAGCAAAAAATGAAAATTAGAAGCACGGTGAATAGAGTACTCAATGGGAGTGAGGACCAAGGAGCTTACTGATATCAGAGGTCACTTTAATCATCCCATGAGTAAGCAGCAGCCTGTCCTTTTTCAGATCATCTGGTCGTGAAGCTGCTGAGCCATACTTTTGACAATGTCTGACTTGCAGTCAGCCTCTGGAGTGACTAGAGCAGGGCTGCTTCTCTCTCTGATGTCTGAAGCACTATCACAAAGGACCCTCCTGATTCATTTCTACAGACCAAGGCCCCTGTGAAAGCCGTCTGTTTGGCTTTACTGTGACAGACTCACAGGCTAACTTTACAAGAATATGAGGCCCCATCTAGACTAGTTGAAGGGGCTTTTTAATTTTAGTTGTTTTACTGTATATATATTTAAAGAGAGCAAAACCAGCTCCAGAACACTAATTTGATAAATTTCTATAATTCTTTCTTAGACCTTTGCAACATAACATTCAACAACATACTGTACATCTTCTAGTTTTTGTCCTCTTCCTCTCCTGTTTTGATATAGCCATTTTATCTTTAGACAAAAACTCACTACACAAAATTCCTTCTTCATAAAAACCTTTCTTTTTAACCTTTTACACCAGAAATACATTTTTACAGCCATGACCCTTCTTTCAGTTTTTATCTTATTTTTTTGTTTTTATCTTTTACAAGTCTAACATTAAAAATTGCCTTAATTTAACAGACAAGTTTAATTACAAAAAGGAGCTATTAAACTTGTCATACGTTGATATTGAAATATTTTTGGGTTTTGGTGACCTTACATTTTAGTATATATTAGTAGCTTATGAACATGTACAAATAATAACAAAATTTATTTTTAACAATTTTTCAACTAGTAAACCTTTTCAATATTTTAATAAAATTTAAAGACTAATAATAAAAATAACTAAAGCATGTCAATTTAACAACAAGAATTATAAGGAGGACTCAGAGGGAACCAGGCAATATGTTTCTATGAGTCCATGTTTAACACTGGATTTATAGTCTTTTATATCAATTTACCTTTTTTACTCAGGTGCATTGTATTGGCCACTTAGAATGTAATTTTGTGAAACATTTTTTACTTTTCTTTGGTCAATTTTGGCTTAACAGTTTAGAAAACCAATCAATTTACATAGAAAATAAAGATTTTACCCAGTTTAATTATTAGATTTATTTATTTTACCCTCTTTGTGAATTT
>NW_006159478.1:308358-310840 GCF_000334495.1 Tupaia belangeri chinensis | reverse complement strand
CTTTTTTGAAATTTTTAATTATATACTTAAGGATGGTAGAAAACAATAGGAATTTTTTATACCTTTAGAGTTTTTAGAACACAAATATTCTTGATATTCTGAGGGGTGTCATCCCTTTCCCCTTGCAGGAAGGTCAGATAGCAATTTATTGTGAGGTTTTTTTATTTTAGATTTAACTAATTCCTCAAATTTTATTTTTCAGAGGAGGTAATTACCTCTAGGCATACAGGCCTTAGCTAATTGTTGCCAATCATATGGGATTAACCACTGACTCATCAGACTTTCCAGTAAAGTTTATGTGTAAGGGGAGATTGGCCCAAAATCCTTAATGGCTTGTCTAATTTCTTTTAGTAATTTATAAGAAACGGGTTCCCATTCAGGATCACCATCATCATTAATTGATATTGGAAGGCAAAAGGTGGGATCACCAGCTTGTAAAGCCTGCCATGCCGCTCCCTTGATTCCAATGGCACTTAGGCGCTTTTTGAATTTAGAAAATTTTTTAGGTTTATTTAAAGAGAGTCTAGTCAGCCAATTATGATGATATTGGGCAGCAGCTGTTTCTAGATCTTCCAAATTAGCAGAATCTAGGTGATCATCAGACTCTGATTCCTCTCCAGAATCTCTCTTGACTGAAACAGTCATGGGGGGGGGCACGAGGGCTTAGCCTCTGGTGCCATGGCTGAGCCTTTGGTGGAAGGAGCCTGGGGGACCGACGGAACAACCTCACTAGGTTGGTGTTTTTCCTGAGTAGAGGTAGAGTAGGAGGTAGAGTAGGAAGGAGGGTGTGCAGTCTCACTGGTCAAAAACGTGGCATGTTTAATAATACCCCAAAGTGAGAAAGCAAAAATAGGCATGGTAGCTCTTCTGTTTTTACGATACCAGTCGGTCATGTTTGAACCTACTCGTTTCCAGGTCTCAAGATCTAGAGTTCCTTCATCAGGGAACCATGGACTAATTTTCCTTACGAAGTCTAGAAAAGTGGAAAATTGAGTTTTGCTGGCTCGGATGCCTTTTTGTTTTAGTGTTTGTTTCAAAATGTCTACATATAAAGCCCTATCCTTAGATGCTGCATTTCCCATGACTACAAACAACTAGGCACTACACTTCTCAAAAAGTTCTGAGGTGGCACTTAGTGCTAGTGCTATCCCTGATCGCTAACACCCTAAGTGATTCTTCTCCCATCCACTAAGCCCGGCCTGTCTCTACCGGGGAATCCTCGGCACCCTATGCAGGAGTTTTACCATTTTCTTTAAAATTTTTTTAAAAAAATACTTACCAATGCCTACTCACCTCCCTGTTCGAGTAATCCACATCGGGAACCACTCTGCCAGGGTCCAGCCTCAGCGGAGGGTGGGTTGACTCGTCGGAGGCGGTGCAGGAAAGGAAGAAGACTAAGGCCTCGGTGCCATTTTCATGCACGTCCTCAATCGGACACCCCCAGAAATTGCTCTATGAGGAGTTACAACTGCCAAGAATTATCATGCTTTTTTATTGAAAATGTGATACATGCAAGTAAATGGATAAGGAGCTACATGTTCTAATTATCAGTTCGATAGAGATCATAGGTTCCATTCAGGGTTGGATTGGGGGGGGTCTATTGTGGTAGGTGGGTCTTAATGGAATGCAGTTTCAGGAAAGCAGCTTTAGCAAGCAGAGATAATTATCAGCTGATGTGGTGGCAGCCATCTTGTGATTATTGAAAACAATGCTGAGAAAAGAAAATCTTAAGTATAGATATTAGTTCTTATGGATCTTAATAGAGAATGATACTTATATAGTTTGATAGGGATCTAAAACTTAATTTAAGGAATTCTAATATATTTATCTATTTCACTTGGTGAGGGCGGGGGTGTCCTGGGCCAGTTTTGGCCTAATCCTATTTTATGTAAAGAAAAGATTATCTTTAAGTTTATGTTAAATGTATCTTGAAGGTCAAGATTATTTCTGCCTAGATAGAACTTCAGCACACCCTCTATTGTGACCACAGAGATAAAGTATTGTAATTAACAGTAGGTGATCAGGGCCGAGGGGAGTGGTCAAGGGACTTTTGGGAAAATCTCATCACATACTCAAAAGAGCTATGTAATTTTTTTATAGTAGTATATCAGGGAGTCAAGAGGTCGCTTCCCAGCAAGGCTACTACAGTTTCTGGAGCAAATAGCAAGCAGCCTTGCTGACATGCTAATTTGACCTAAGTTTTATTCCTAGGTCGGGGGGGTGTGTGTACACAGCTGTAGCCTTGCCAATGTGCTGGCCCGACCTAAGAGATAGAGGTCAAAAGCTCAAAACAGATCCTGGGGCCCTACTGGGTCGAATTCCTCCAGGACCCAAATGGCTGCTCCCTGCTGTGCCACAGAGGCTGGGCCAGGTTTTAGATTTAAATTAGTCTGGTAGCATTCTCCACCACCATCAACCTATTTATCTATTTTTCTTTATAATCAAGATATAATTTAACACACTGAAATAAACAGATGCCAAA
>NW_006159478.1:303278-307690 GCF_000334495.1 Tupaia belangeri chinensis | reverse complement strand
TGTTTCTGACTTATTAGCTATAAATTGGGGTTCCCATATCCTAACCCAGGGATTGGATCTGATTAATTTGCTACAGTGACACACAGAACTTAGGGAAACACTTTTGATTACCGGTTAATTGTAAAGGATATTATGCAGGATATAGGTGAACCAGATGAAGGAACGCACAGGGTGTCAACTTGGAAAGGAAGGTTGCTGCAGAGTGAGTAAAGTAGAAAAATTCATTCGATCTAGAGTTAGGGCCCTCACCCACGTGCCTCTAATAAAATGTGCTTAGGTCTAATTTCCTCTAATAATAGGTGCTTAGGTTTTACTGAATCAGCCTGGATAAGCCAAGACCATCTCCCCATCCCAAGAACCATATTTGAATCACCCTTGCAAAGTCTTTTCTGCCATGCAAGGTGACATGTTCACAGGTTCTGGGGATTAGGAGGTGGTCAATTTATTCTCTTTGCCAGGATAGCTTATATGATCAATGGACAGATTAATATTTGGCCCTGTAAGTATTTCACTAATAAATCTAGAGAGAAATGTCCCATTAAAGTCATTAAAATCATTGCTGATCATGACCTCATGAAAATGAACCAAGGTGGAATAGGTAAAGCTAAGGGACTGTTGTATTTATTAGAAGCCTTGTGATATTTTCAATCATGTACATCTAATGCTGATACTGTGAATAGATTCATCACAGGCCCAACTCACACCTAGTAAGTCCCATGGAAGTGGATCTCCAGAATTTGACCAACATGGTGGTTGTGGTTTACAATACTGTGCTCTATACTTGAAATTCACTGAGAAGGTAGATCTTAAGTGTTTCCACCACACACAAAAAAGGTAACTGTGTGAGGTCATAGATATGTTGATTAGCTTAATTATGGCCCTCATTGTAGTGTGCATATATATCAGTCAAGATGTACACCTTAAATATATGTTATTTGGGAGCCAGTAGGAGGCATAGTGGTTAAAGTTCTTGACTCCCGCATGTCCGACCCTGGTTCAAGACCTCAAGTGGAAACTCATGTCCAGATCATGTGCATGTACATGCCCAAATCCCAAGAGGAGAATGGAGGAGAACGGATGACATGACCATCTCCCCTGGGGTTGATTTCTCACTTTGTCTCTCTGGCAAATGTGTACACCATATACAAAGATTTCTAAAATATATATATACACATATATATATATATATGTGTGTGTATATATAATTTGTCAATTCTACCTCAATATAGATGACAAAAAGTACATTAAAAAATGGATCTAGCAGGTGACATGGTTATTAAGGCACTATCTGTCCACATGGCTCTAACTTTCAACATGGTTTCAATCCCAGAACCAGCAGCTTGACAATCATGTCGAGCGTGTGTTTGTGTTTCTGGGTGCTTTGCCCAAAATTCCAAGAGGAGAATGGAGGGAAGAGATATTGGTGTGACTGCGCAGTGGTTTCCCAAGAGCCCACTTTCTGATGGTGTTGGGCATGTGAGAGTCTTTTCACTGTTGTGGCCTTGCCGGTGGTGCAGATGGTGGAACTCTGGTCTGTGAGGCTGGAGCCACATAGGTTCATTTCCCCAATCAGCCTGAAAGACAATGAGAAGCTGTGATCTTGACTAGCTGAAAGGCTGGGGGAAGAGGACTGAAGCATCTAGAGATCCACTTTGGAGATGCCTATTTCTGTTTTTTAGGTCTGTGCTCTCTCTCTCTCAATCATGAAAGAAAAAGAGACTTTAAAAATATTTTTACTAGTCTGAAAACAAAAGAAAAGTATGTCAGGAAAGTCACATACATATTTTTCTGTGCAAAAATGTGACATGACTTTCCCGACAACCTAATAGTAATGTTCCACCTCTAATTAATTTAATTCAGTGTCTTTTTTTATCTGAAGGTAACTTTCTTATGTTTTTTTCTTCCTGTTAAAAATGTTCTTTTATAAAGTGATAGCAATAATAAGCATAGATTTAAAATTGTTTTATTATTTGTCAAAATGAGAAGTTTGAAGTCTAATATGTGAGACATCCGAGTTTTTATTGCTGTTGAATGGTATAGCTCTATGAATTTCATGATTATAAAATTGGGAACCTCTGAACAGAGGCTAGTGGCTGAAGTCCACTGTACTTTCTTCTTCCTGTCAGGGGACTTGCCTCCCAGCATGTTACCACATGTCACAGTTTCACATCAATTTATTATTACCATTTTCATTTTAATTGCCTGAGGATGCATGCACCTGTCAGAGAGAGAGAGAGAAAGAAAGAGAGGGCAACCTCAAATGAGATGTGTACACATCACAAAACGTTCTCCATTTTCCCACCTTTTGGATTTTGGTCTCACAAACACACACACCTGGCATGGCTTTGGAGCCTTTGGGACCAGGATTCAAACTGAGGTTGGCCATATGGATCCCACATCCCAATGGACAGCACTTTATCCACCACCCTATAGCTCTGGCCAGCCATTCTGTTTTTCAACAATTACCTTTTCTTAAGGTACCTTTCTTGTTCTTCAATAACTCAGTGAGTTAATAATCAATGAGTGGACAACCTATGCAAGGTCAGTCAGTGTGTTTACAAGGCAAGAAAAAATTTTGGAATGGCGATTAAGAATCTTAGTGATATTGAACTAAGTAGATAATTAATTAGATAATTAAACCTGGGCAAGGAATCCATCCAAATCTTTTCCCAGAATTTCAGTCACAGTTACCATTACTAGACATTGTGATTATGTTCCACACAGCCTTGTTAGATGCAGAAGGACCATATTCCACAGTAAAGGTTGTGCTGGGAGATGGCTCTACACAGCCCTGTAGACTCCTGGTGGGAAATCCCTCATTCTGAGAAGATTTCGGTGCTGGAGGCTTTCCCAGGCCAAGCCAGAGGAGTAGTTGTGCTTTTCTATTTAGTTCTGTGAATAGTCTCTTATATTTCACAAAGCTGGATAGAAGGATGATGATCCTGTGCTGTAAGGGACAACTTCACAGCCAGATCATTGTGACTGAGACTGACCAACCAGGGTTAGGAGACTTAGAACAACCATTCCTCTTAGTAGTTTACCATTTTCATACCTGTTATAGTCTGAAAGTGTACCACAAACGTCATGGGCTGGAAACTTAATCCCCACTACAAAGTGCTGGGAGAAGGGGCCTCTTGGGAGATATTCGGGTCTTGAGGAGTCTACCCTCGTGATTTAATTTTGCTGTTATAATTAAAGGGCTTGATGGAGGGAGAACACTTTTTCCCCACCACCTTCTGCTACATGAGGACACAGTGTTCTTCTCATTCGCAAGATGTGGCCTTCACCAGAATCAATACTGGTGCCACAATATTTTACTTTCAGTCTCAGACAATTGTTAATAAATTTATGTTCTTATTTAGTTGCCCAGTCTGTGATATCCAATAAGACAATATCCAGTCTTCCACATTGGCATGAGCTGCTTCTACATCGCCTATGGGCTCAGATCCAAGAAACTAGTGATCTATTCAGAATCACATTTGGGCATGTAAGAGTCAGCTGGGAGCTACCATTATCCAAATTGATGTCACTTGCCAAACTTCAAAGATACTTTTTCTGAAGTCTCCATTTCTCAAGACTAGCACATCTCTTAATCCCTCATTGCTCAAGTGAGGATTTGGAAAAATTGCATTCACTCTCTTTTTCTTTCTGTCCCCAAGGTGACAACCAGTCAGATAATGATTTTTGTACCTGAAAGACCAAAATCTCCATTGCCACCCTCTCCATACCACGCACTTGTCAGACCTTGGAGGGCCTCCAAAAATGATGACCTCCCCACATCCCATTGAGCTTCCTTCAATCCTGCTTCCCTTCAAAACTCTACTTATCTTTACAAGGTACAGACAATGTCTTCTCTCTGACATGACTCTATTGCAGCTCCAACCTGTTTTCCATGACTGAACATTTTCCAGATTCTTCTGTGCTAGTTCCCTTGTTACTTCTTGTCCCCATCCACCTGGTCAATTCTCTCCAGCTCCTCACAAGAGCTTACTCCTCCTACCCTAGGCCCTTTGCTACAACTGTGCCTCTGCTTTGTTATTCCCCATTTACTGTTTTTTTTTTTTTTTTGGAGAGGTTTTCGCTATAGGGCATGTGCGCTCACCAGACAGACAGAGACATAGAGACAGAAAGCGAGAAATCATCCCCCCAGGGGGGATGGTCACGCCACAATCTCTTCTCCTCTGTTCTCCTCTCAGGATCTTGGGCACGCATGCACACATGCCTAGCATGAGTTTTAAGCCACCAGGTCTGGGACACAAACCGCAGTCGACTACGTGGGAGTCCAGTGACATAGCCATTACGCTAACTGCTGGTTCCCTCCCCATTTACTCTTCACTTCTCCACTGAGGGTTCATGTGTTTAGGAAGCTTTCCCTGACTCATGTAGATAACCTTGCTGTGTTCAGTGCTCCT
>NW_006159478.1:302064-303076 GCF_000334495.1 Tupaia belangeri chinensis | reverse complement strand
CTCTGGTTGTGTGGAGACATGGATGGGAGATATAAACTGTGAAGCAGATGCCCAGTAAGAAGGACTGTCACAGGGGACAATACTTCTGTGAAGAGGTCATGGTGGCTTACACTGAAATGGTGGTAGTTGAAATGAACAGAAAAGAATGTAGACATTCTAGAATACCTGATGGACTGTATATACAGCTTGAGGAGCCAGGCCACAGCATAAGGGATTCCAGGTGTCTGGGACTGAGCAGCTGGGTAAGCACAGGGTGATGTGCTCATGGGGGCATTCTGTGCTTAGTGGGTCCTCTGTGATTTGCTCTTCCAAGGGCAGCCATGGTTCCTCATAAGCCTCTAGAAGGTTTGATGTCTTTCTTATGCTGATTCCAGCTTACACTCCCATCTAGAAGCAGAGTAAAAGCAAGCAACTCCTCAACCAAGACCCTGACCTAGATAGGGAACAGAGTGAAAGCAAGCAGCACTTCACCCAACACCATATCCTAGTTAGGATGCTTGACCTCCTTTCCATTCCTGCAACTGCAGTGTAAAGAGTTGGGTGGAGCTAAATTTTTCTTATGCTAATTCCAGTTAATCCACTCTCCCAACAAGGAGCAGGAAGAAGAAAAGCAGCTATTCACCCAAGACCCTGGACAGTTAAGATGTGGGACCAAGGCCTGTTTTTCATTAAACCCCACTTTTTGTATATCAGTCATAGACTGTCACCTATCAGATCAATCTCCTGCCACATAGCAACTGAATAACTGAATAGGTCTAGCAATATAGGAGTCAAACATCTGAGCACTCTGACATTCTACAAATCAGGAAAAGGGGAAAGAAAACCCTCTTTCTGAATCTGAACACCAAACTCCCACTGTGGACACCACACTGCCACAGTTGAAGATGAAAGCTGGCATTTAGCTAATTCAGATCAAAGGGAAGCACAGAAACACACAACTACAGAAATCTACTCCAAAGAAAAATCAAAAACTGAGTACATCACCAGATGACTAAACATTGCACCAGAGTCT
>NW_006159478.1:297367-301825 GCF_000334495.1 Tupaia belangeri chinensis | reverse complement strand
AAAAAAAAACTGAAAGAATTCACCAACATTAGACTAGCTCTTCAAGAAGTACTGAAAGCAATACTATATTAGAAAAACGAAAGAGAGAAAAATAGAACTAAGAGAACAAAACAACCAAGAAAATGGCTATCAAAATCACAGGCAAAGGTCCACGAATATCAGTAATAAAATAGAATGTTAATGGATTAAATTCTCACATTAAAAGACACAGGCTGGCTGAATGGATTTTAAAAACGGAAGTCATCTGAATTCTACCTACAAGAAATACAACTCCTGGATAAAGACAAACACTGACTGAAAGTGAGAAGCTGGAAAAAGATATTCCAAGCAAATGGAAATTTTAGAAAAAGGCTGGTGTCACAATAGTGATATCAAGCAAAATAGACTTTAAGACAGACACTGTAAGTAGACAAAGAAGAACACTGTATAGTACTAAAAGAGCTAACTCAACAAAAAGATGTAACACTTATATATATTTAAAAAAACACTATGCATCTAACAGTCACACCAAATACGTGAAAGATAAATTGTTTGATCAAAAAAGAGGGAGGCTTTGACACAATATTCATTGGAGTTCTGTTTTCTTTGGCAAGATTACCTAGACAACAAATAAGCAAAGAGATACAGGATCTAAATGATTACATCAGTTGAATAGACTTGACTGCCATTTACAAAACTTTCCACCCAACAAACAACAAAATATACCTTTTTCTCATGCCTGTGTAGAACATTTTCAAATATGATAGGGTACAGAACAAAACTTTACAAGTTCAAATGGATAGACCCTATATCCAACAACTTCTCCAGCCATGATGAAATTAAACTTGAGCTGCAGAAAAAGTCATCAAAAGTATGCAAATACATGGAAAGTAAACAACTTATTTCTAAATGACTACAAAACTGCTGAAGAGATTCAGACTGAAATAAAAAGATTCATTAAAACAATGATAAGGGACCAGCAGTTAGTGTAATGGCTATGTCACTGGACTCCCACGTATTTGACCGCTGTTCGAGTCCTGGACCCGGTGGCTTAAACTCACGCCAGGCACGTGTGCGTGCTTGCCCAAGATCCCGAGAGGAGAATGGAGGAGAAGGGATTGTGGTGTGCCTATCCCCCCGGTGGGTGATTTCTCGCTTTCTGTCTCTCTGTATCTCTCTGTCCGTCTGGGAAGTGCACGCACCCTATAGCAAAAACCTCTAAAAAAAAAAAAACCCAATGATAACATGGACATAAGTTATCATCACCTGTGAGACACTGTAAAAGCAGTCATAAGAAAGAAGCTCATAGCAATCATTGCCCAGGAAAAAAAAATTAATAAGAATGGTGATGAATGACAACCTAACAACACACCTCAGGGAACTAGAAAAACAACAACAAAATACCACAACAGAAATAAAGATTACATCAGAAATATGTGAAATATGGGTTGGACAGATGACGTATTGTTTAAGGCACTGGATTTACATGTGGTCAACCATGATTCGAGTCCCAGAACTAGTGGTTTGAAACTCACACGGGGTGTGTGAGTGTGTGTGCCCAAAATTCTGAGAGGCAACGGAGGAAAAGGGATTGTAGTTTGGCCATCCCCCAAGGTGGTGTATTCTAACTCTAATTCATTCTCTCTCTCTCTCTCTTTTACTCACTCTCTCATGAGTGCATGCACCCCTTACTAAAAAAATCTCTTTAAAATAATTGAAATAGAGGAACCAGGAGTAGCAAGAGAGATGATCTGATTGAAATGGGACCTCATCTCTGTTACACTCTCACCACCCATGTTTATCATGGACTGTCTTCTCCTCATGTGACATTCTGTATTGAGCCCCATGTCTTCTCTACAGTGCAGGAAACAGCATCAATGAGAGAAATGGTCAAAACACAAAGGGAACTCATCTCAGTACTCTCTTCACTCTCTTTGCCCAGGTCTATACTGAGCTTTTATAGTTTGCTGAAATAGGGGATGTGTACTTCTATTTCATCTTCTAGCTGAATCTCTCAAGCTCTGCCCCAGGTGCTTCTGATCCTCAGGGACTGGAATCAACTCTATAAAATGAGAAAGAAATGTATAATTTATCAGATGACTGAAAAGAGCAGAGAGGCAGGAGAGAAATTAGAAAAAGAACTATCTCTCACTCAAGAAAATGGAACAATCTTCCCTTAACCATAGACAGCACAAAAGAAATAGAAATGTCAGAAAAAAGAATTGAGAACATTCATGGTATAACAATTGAATGAGATGAAAGAGAAAACAAACAACCAACTTAAACAGATGGGAAAGCCCTTCCATGACTTGAAGGAGGATATAGACACCATTAAAAAAAAATCAAACTTCACTTCTAGAGATAAAGACTCTAATATGGGAAAACAAAACCTCCCTTGAAAGCATTAATAACTGATTAGGCCATGCAGAAGAAAGGCTATCTGATATGGAAGACAAAATGTCTGACTTAGATAAAACAAACAAAAGGAACAAAAATAACAAGAATAAAATAGAAAAGAGAGCAGCATGCTTGAGGACTATATTAGTTACCATTAAACACATAAATATCCAAATAATAGATATCCCAGAAGTTGATAGTGACATAGAAGATCTACACTATAAATTATTTGTAGAAAATTTTCCAAGCCTACAGAAACATTCAGACATACAAACCCAAGGTGTAAAAAGGAGTCAAATAGAATCAACCTAAGAAGATCCTGTCCATGGCACATCATAGCCAGATTGCTTGAAATAAAAGATGGCAAAAAGAGTATAAAAACTGCAAGAGAGAAATGTCAGCTTACTTACAAATATTTTCCTTCTAGGCTAACAAGACCTCTCAACAAAGTAACACAGACAAGGAAAGAATGGGAAGATGTATGCAAAACATTAAAAGCAAAACAATTTCAACCAAGAATGTTATGTCCAGCAAGATTATCCTTCACATGTGAAGAAAAAATGGAAGTATTCCTAAATAAATACTGAAAGAATTCAACACTAGACAAGATCTTCAAAAAATCTTGAAAGGATTATTACATTAAGAAAAATAGAGACAAAAAGAAATAGAGAGCAAGAAAAAATCAAGAAAATGGCTAACAAAATGGCAGGGATCAGTCTAAAAACACATATAATAGCACTGATATTTTTTAAAAGTATTTATTTAACTTCATTCATTTATTTATTCATTTTTATTTGACTAGAGAGGCACAGAGTGAGAGAGGAGAAGTAGGAAAGCTGGCCACCAGGTCCGGTACAGGAATTGCAGTCAGCCATGTGGGAGTCCATTGCTACTAGCTACCACACCATCTGCCATCACCAGCATTGAATGTTAGTGGGTTAGATTTTAAAATCAAAGGGCACAAACTTCTATGGTTTAACAGACAGACAAGCCAAGAGCCTACTATTTTCTGCCTATAAGAAAAGCGCCTCACAGAACCAGCAGTTAGTGTAATGGCTATGTCGCTGGACTCCCACGTAGTCGACCGCGGTTCAAGTCCCAGACCTGGTGACTTAAACTAACGCCAGGCGTATGTGCGTGTGTGCCTAAGATCCCGAGAGAAGAATGGAAGAGAAGGGATTGTGGCATGGCCATCGCCCCTGGGGGGCTTTTTATCTATCTGTCTGTCTGGTGAGCACGTGTGCCCCTATAGCAAAAAAAAAATAAAAAATAAAAAATAAAAACTCTCCAAAAAAAGGAACATGAAAAGTGCCTCACAGAGAAAGACATACATACATTGTACGTGAAGTGCTGGAAAAAGATATCCCATGCAAATGGAAAAAATATTAAAAAGTTGGAGTTGTAATACTGGTATCAGAGAAAACAGACTTTATGGAAACTGTAAGAAGAGGGGAAGAATGACACTATATGGTACTAGAAAGAGTAATTCACCAAAAACAATTAAAACCTATAAATATCTATGTATCTATGCACCCAACCCTGAGAACACTGAAATACATAAGAGAAATTCTGTTAGATCTACATGGAGAGATAGACCACAACACAATAATAGTTGGGAATTTCAACACTCACTATCTTATCTGAACAGATAACCTGGACAAAATAAATCAAATAAAAGACCAAGAAGGAAAGAGATACACGATCAAAGTGATAACATAAATCAAAAGAACTTGATAGACATCTGTATAACTAACCATCTAACAACCACAAAATATACATTTTCTCACCAGTAGATGGAACATTTTCAAATATTGACCATTTGATGGGGCACAAAAGAAACCTAAACATAATCAAAGGTATAGAAACTATATCCAGCATCTACCTTGACCACAGTGTAATTAAACTGCAGAAAAATACCACAAAAATTCACAAATACATGGAAAGTAAACAATCTAGTCCTGAATCACTTCACAACCCCTGAAGAAACTAAAACTAAATCAAATAATTCATTGAATCCATAATGATCACATGAGTTTTCATAAGCTGTGGGATACTGCAAAGTAGATATGAGGGACAAGTGCC
>NW_006159478.1:291586-297088 GCF_000334495.1 Tupaia belangeri chinensis | reverse complement strand
ACAGAAATACAAAAGATCATCAGAGAATAATACAAGTGATTATACACGAACAAAAAAGAAAACCTGGATGAGGTGGACAAATATCTGGACACAAAATGTACCAAGACTGAATCAGAAAGACAACCCAAGAAGACCAATAACAGGAAATGAGGATGATTCAGTAACTTCCCAACCTAGAAAATATCATGTCCAATGACTTCACTACTGAATTCTACAACACTTAACGTAGAGTTAACCACCATTCTACGCAAACTATCTCAACATTCAAAGGGAACCCTCCTAAGATCACTTTATGAAGCATGCATCACTTTTGTCAGCAAAACAAATAAGGACATAATAGCAAAAGAAAACTTCAGGCAACTATATCTGATGGATATATGTGCAAAAATATTCAACAAAGTACTAGCAAATCACATCCAATCATATGTTTAAAAAGATTATACACCACAGCCAGGTAAGCTTTATTCCAGAGAAGCAAGGCTAGTTCAATATACAAAACCATAAACATAATACAACATGTTACCCAAACAAAGATAGAAACCATATAATTGTATCAGGAAATATAGAAAAAATTGATGAAACACAGCATCCCTTCATGATCAGGACTCAGCAAAATCAGTATAGAAGAGACACTTTTCAACAACATAAAAGCCATATATGAAAAGAATTATAGCTAACTATATACCAAATCAAACTGGAATACAAGGCTGCCCACTTTCTCCATTTCTTTTCAATATAGTACTAAAAGTCCAATCAGAAAAGATAATTAAATATAAGATATAGGAATAGAAAAAGTGAAACTGTTTTTATTTTCAGATGATCTGATGGTATACATAAAATATCTGAAAGAATCCACAAAAGAAATGCATAAAAGTGATGAATTAATACAGTAAAGTGGCAGCATACAAAATCAACATACAAATTCTGTAACATTTTTATAGGAGCAGATTGAGAATTGAAGACAGCATTCCCATTGACAATAACATTAGTAATATAAGATACCTATTAATACGCCTAACCAAAGAAGTCAAAGACTTCTATAAAAAAAAATTAGGAAACACTAAAAGAAGACATTGAAAATGACATACGGGACCACCAGATGACATAATGATTACATTGCTAGATTCCTACATAGCCAACCACACTTCAAGTCCTGGACCTGGAAGCTTGAAACTCATTTTTGTGTGTGTATGTGGCTGCCAAAAATCCTGAGAGTTTGGTAGAAAGGGAGTGTGGTGTGCCCAACCCACCCTGGAGGTGATTTCTTGCTTTCTGTCTCTCTGGTGAGCACACATATCCTAAAGAAAAAATGTCAAATTTTAAAATTAAAAAAAGACACAAAAAAGTGTATAGACATTTCATGTACCTTAGTTGGAAGAATTAACATAATCAAAGTGTCAATTCTACCCAAATTGACCAACAAATTTAATGCAATTTCAATCAAATTACCAGATATATTCTTCTTGGAATTAGGACAAAACAATCACAAAAGTTGTTTGGGGGGCTGGCATGTGGCATAGTGCTTGGGCCACTGGACTCCCACATGGACCACTGCGGTTTGGAGTCCTAGGTCTGGTAGCTTGCTTTATCACTTTCCCTTTCTCTTTCTCTCTGTCTTTCTCTGGTCAAATTGAAAAATAATAATAAATAGAATTAAATAAACAACTTTTAAGAAAAAAAAAAACTTGTCTGGAAGCATAAAGACCCTGTTTTACCAAAGCAATACAGTGCACAATGAATAATTTAGGAGTCATCTTGCTCACAGATCCCAAAATATATTAAACAGCTTTAATAATCAAAAAAGCATGGAACTGGTATAAAAAGAGGCATGTAAACCATAACCATTTAAACAGAATAGAGAACACAAAAATATCCCCCCCCAAAAAAAAATACACTCAACTGATTTTTGACACAGGGCCCAAGAGAATCCAGTTGGGAAAACAAAATGTCTTCTGCAAATGGTGTTGGAAGAACTGGATATCGACCTGCAGAAAAATAAAACTGGGCTCCTATCTCTGAACATTAACAAATATCAACTCAAAATGGATCAAAGACCTAAACATAAAACCTCAAACTATAAAACTATTGGTGGAAAACAAAGCGGAATCTCTTGGAGACATTGGAGTACAGAAAAGCTTTAAGTAAGACCCCCCCCAAAGCACAGACAGTAATTCTCAAAAGACACGGGGGTACTACAAGAGGCTAAAAGGTTCTGCACAGCAAAAGAAATAAAAAATAAAGAGACAACCCTTGGAATGTGAGAATATATTTTTAAATTCTCCCTACGATAAAGGACTGATAATCAAAAAATACAGGGATCTCAAGTAGCTAACCTGAAAAAAAAATAAAAAGTTTAATTAAAAGTTGGGTAAAGGAGCTGAACAGACAACTTTCCAAGGAAGATACATTAATAGCTAAAAAGTATATGAATGAATGCTAAACATCTCTTATCCTAAGAGAGTTGCAAATCAAAACCACAATGAGATACCACAGTCAGAATGGCTCAGATTAAAAAAGAAATCAACAACAAAAAATCGCTGAAAAGGTTGTGGTGAAAAAGGAACCGTCCTACACTATTGATAATGTAAATTAATACAGTTGCTGTGCAGAACAATATGGAATTACTCACAATCCTACAAATACAACTAATATATGATTCAGCAATTTCACTCCTGAGTTTCTACACACAGGATAGGAATACATGCAATTGATAAAATACTTGCACATCCCTGTTTATTGTGATGTTATTTACATCTGCTAAGGTATGGAATAAAACCAAATGTCTAAGAACAGATGAAAAGATTGAAAAATTGTGGCACATGAAATCCATGAAACACTACTTAACCATAAAATACACTGAGACTCTGGCATTTGGTTGAAACTAGATGAATATGGATGATTTAATGCTAAGTAAAGCAATCCAGAATATTAAAGGCATTGTATGTCCTCACTTAATATAGAAACTGAATAGTTTGAAGGTATCAAACCATGAAAAGCAACTGGATACCAGAGACAGTATGAGAGAAAGACAAAAAATGGAGTAGGGGAAGAATTTAGGGGGGAAATTTTAACAGAGAAATATAGAAAATTACCTGTTATCTGTTGATGACAATATGTATTTATGGTAATTTCTTTGACTTGATTAATAGGGTATTTATGCTGGGAAAATTAATTTTTGAGAGGTTTTTACTATAGGGCATGTGAACTTGCCAGAAAGACAGAGAGAGTTAGAGAGACAGAAAGCAAGAAATCACTCCCCAAGGGGGATGGTCACATCACAATCCGTTTTCCTCCTTTCCCTCTCAGAATCTTGGGCACACATGCACACACACACGCACCAGCGTTAGTTTAAGCCACCAGGTTGGACTTGAACTACAGTCAACTACGTAGGAGTCCAGCGACATAGCCATTACACCAACTGTTGAATTTGAGCCAGATTTTAAAAGATAAACATTTCATATACCCATTCAATTTGTGTTGAGTGTCTGCACTTAATAGCAGAGGTCAAGAGATTGAAGATGTGATGGAGAAGGATTGGTGTAAATGCTACTGACAATAAAGGGGGAAAGTGGTTGGTAGAGAGGGGTGGTGGATGGTGGGTGTGAGACGAAAATGAAGTTATAAGTGATAAAGCCTCTGCTCAGTCATGAGAAAAAATGAACACTCTTTAAGAATCAATTATTGGTCAGGATCAGTAGGTGGCATGGTGGTTAAGGTGCTGGACATTATGGAATTACTCACAATCCTACAAATACAACTAATATATGATAGACCACATAGTCTATCATGATTCAAGTCCTGGACCTGGTGGCTTCCTTTCTCACTTTCTCTTCTCTGTCTTTCTCTGGTAAAGTTGAAAACAAAAACAAATGAATAAATTAAATAGTTAAATAAATAATTATTTTTTAAAAAAATAATTATTGGTCTGTCCCCATGAGAACTTGTGATTCAAAGCTCTGGGTACAATTGTTCAACTGGCATCTGTGACTAATGTAATGCAGGACTGTTTCCTTTTATATTACCCAGCTACAACATAATCTGAGGATCAGTTGTTTTTCTTACAAAATTCAAAAAGTAATTTACAAAAAATAGGTAGCTTTATAGAAATTGAAAGAAGTATTGTCATAGGATGGGAGAGTGTTGAGCTGCATTGTGAAGTCCTAGGTTCTTTGGGTCCAGATTACTAAAATTAGAGACCTGTCCCTAAGCACAAAATAAAGCCACAATGACAATAAAAGTAGGTAGGAAAGAGATTTTAATAGGAAAGACAGATTTTAGAAAAGAAGTCCACCCAAATGACTTTTGGGCAGGGGGGTTCCTAGGTAGCAACTGCTGTGTTTGGAACTGGTTTAGGTGTTACTTTTACTACCAGAGATGATCCTGAATATTTAATGGTGGGAGGTCTTGTCACACTATGTCCTTTGTTGCACTTGTGCTTGCTCATCTCTCACACAGGTGAAGAATTTGAGGAATTTGTTTACCTAACTGCACCTGCCCAGTGTGAGCCAGGATGTTTAATTAGGATAGACTGCTCAATCAGTTTATCACCCAGTGAGAATCAGGATGTTGACCAAAATGCTTGGTTGGGTCTTTTTGTATACACAGAAATGATAAGACAGAAATTCACAATGATCTCTTTGTGTCTTCCTCAGTTACCAAGGAAGAAAAATGGTATTTGCCTTGTCTTCCCAGTTCCAAAGGCTGGGTGGAAAAAAGGCATCTCATGGAGGATCTAGTAAATAGTGATTGATGTGACATGTGTCCTTCTGCTATTTTCTTAGGACTGCCCGCTCATTACTAGCAAACTGCCTATCACAGTAGACCTTACTCTGTATTAGACTTTCTTGCAAATCAAAGAATGGTAGCTGTATGAGAACTTGTTATCCCAAATACTGTCACCAAACAGCCCTACTTCCTCTCCTATCCCCAAATGTACCACCTCCCCCTCAGGCCAGAGTTCACTGGCATTCTCATATAGGAGCTTTTCCTTACTGAATCCTAGACACCCCATTTAATTACTAAAAAATGCCCTATCATATTTATTACAGAGGTGACTGATATTGTTGCCAATTGTCAAATTTCTGATTACTTTTGTTGATTTTGATGCATGAGGGATACACAGCCACTGGATAGACATCAGCACTATTTTGGTCTCTCTAGGCTCCCTCCACCTCAGAATATGTAAGAGTAGTGGGTAAAGTAAGAGTAGGGGGTAAATCAGAACATCAGTGACTTGTCCCTCCTGCCACACCAGCTGCTCTGAGAAATTAATATGAGTCTCACTATCAAAAAAAGATAAAAGATGATGTGGCTTACAATGGAAAATAGTAAGGCTAGACACAATGTGCTGGAGGAATCTAAACCAGAAACTGAACAAATTAACCCTGTAAGGACCTTTTACCACCTTTCTGGGTATCGAGTTTAAGAAAAAGAGATCAGGCGCCCCGCGCGGCGGAAGCCAGCAGCTGCGCGCCCCGCGGAAGCCAGCAGCCGCGCGCGCAG
>NW_006159478.1:286328-289207 GCF_000334495.1 Tupaia belangeri chinensis | reverse complement strand
TTTATTGAATGGGATAGTAACAAAAATAAATTATTATTATCTTGATTCTCCTCCAAAAATGGTTGATTATGAATCCTCACATAAGTAGGAAGTTATTTTTCACTTTAGTTTTTATTTTTAATCTGATGATTTCATTATGTGGAATTACTTAACTATTATACTCATTGGTTTACTGTTTTAGACATCTTATTAGGAACTGTGGATATTTCATCTTAGTATGTTTTCACACAAGATTTAATTTTCTTTCTCCCTCTTGTAGAAAAATCCTCAAGAAAATAAAGGTAAGAGTTTAGCCTTTTTGATATTTGAAGTCCAAGTGTTTCATGTGGGTCCTAATCCAAGTGGGAGTATGTAATAAATATCAGCATATATGTTATGAACATGAGATAGGTTGGTGGGTTCTTAACTGTGGACAATTTTACTCTTTCTGGTTGAGGTCTAAATTACAACATGGAGGGAACTGCCATCTATTGAGATAAGAGGTCAGGCCAAGAAAGTTTATGGGAGCAAGGAGAAGAAGATCAGTTTAGTTTTGCAAAAATGTGGTTAGGAAGCAATAGTGAAGGGAGTCTGTATTTCAGAGGGAAAACTTTGGCCTGACCTCCTCTTGAGAATGGAAAGATGAGTAGTTCATACCAGAGGCTATCAAGAAGCTTAAGGCTTAGAAAGTACCCAGATGATGCCAGGCAAGATGTGTGACATAATGGAGGTTTATACTATCTCTTTGAAATCTTACATCTAGAGAATTATTAACACCAAGGAAGAATGAGTAGAGATGAACTTGATTCAAAATGGGGGTGATGCATTCTGAATGTTCTTCATAGACTGTGATGACTCAGGGTGCTGTCTGGTGATAGCCAGGGTGGCTGCCTGGCACAGAGTAGGTTCACAGATGCTGTGAACACAGAGGTGTTTCCCAGTGACTGCAGCAATGGTGGTGGTCAGAAGATTGACCTCAGGCAGCAGAGCTCTTATGGTGGGCAAGTAAAAAATAAGTTTAGACTCCAGCAGATGAGAGATTCCACACCTGGCAGAGGGGTCTAGAATTATGAGCTCTGATTGAAGACATTTTCTGGTGCTACTTACCTGCGAGATGGTGCTTTTTGTATGTTGTTCACCTTTATGGTGGTGGTGTTTTCTTCTTGGGGATTAAGAAAAGCTTGGAGAGATTGCGAGTTACCTTGATTTAAAAAATATATATATATCTAGGATGTGTTTTAACACCAGGGAGAAAGAAAAAGGAAGAAAGCAACCCCCTGTGTGTCTTGCTAATATTCATTTCTTCCTTCTTTAGGGATTGTGGGCACAGATACACTGAGGCCTGCATGTTTTTCAAGATACTAGGCCAGGGATTCAAAGCACAGTGGGCCATATGGTATTTGTATCCCTTCATTACTAGTCTAAGCCAGCCCTAGATTGGCCTTGAGGGACTGAGTGATAAAGCTAAGGTTGTACTTATGTTATATGGTTCAATTCCACACACCATGTCTGTGGAGTTCTTCATCCTGCTTCTTTTGAAAGATATTTTGTGGGCTGCAGAAAAAATTAGAGGCTTCTGAATAGTTTGAATGTTTCTTCTATTGAATTGCAAAGAGTGGCATGATGTGGTGAGAATAAGGAGGCTTTTATTTTTACTTTTATTTTTTGGTAAGAGCCTATTTATTTGCTTTGATAATTGAAGGACAGAAATGTAAGTAGATAAGATGCTTGGTTTTTTTGTTTGTGTGTTTCCACTAGCTAAAACTTTCTTCTAATTCAGAATAGTAAAATGAAAAAGTAATTTGTGTTCATAGTGACAGATAATGTGTGACTGCTATAAATGCTTTGGGTTACTTCAATTTTATGTAGTTTTCTCAATAAACTTTGTATTACTTTCCTCTCCTTTTAGTTAATTTACAAGAAATTTCTAAGAGGATTAGTAATGAGAAAAACAAAAACAAAGAACTTATAGAAAATATATCTTTTTGGAAAGAGAAGGTATCATTTTTTTCCCCATAAACTTTTTACAATGGTTTCATGTTTAATTTCTTTCACCTCTGGTAGTTCAATTTTTATGGTACTTATATCTCTTCATTTTATCTGGTGTCCTTATTTCACATGTTCTTTAAGTCATCCACATTTATAGTACTCCTCACATGTGGAAAACTACTTATTTTTGTATGTAGAAAGTCACATTCTTGAAAATTGACTTTGTAAGCACTTCAGTTTATCTTCTGAATTCTAATTCTTATATATTTATGTAGGTCTATGAATTCAAAACATTGCTTCAAGAAAATAAGCATCTCTAATGAATTATATTTATTCTATATTTAAGATACTTTCTCCAACCACATACATGATTTAGAAAGGAAGCAGTGAACATTATATCCTGAAAATAGGAGTAAAAGAAATGAGTAAATGTTTCTGATTCCATATGGTTTGTTGAAGGACAACATCCAAAGATTTGAAGAAACTATGTAAACTGTGAATGGCATTCAAAGTATACATTCTAGATGGCAAAGTGAGAGTGCTGGAAATGTAAAGACTCAGGGCTTAGAGTTTGGCTGCTCCATTTTATTCTAGTTTGCCTTCTAAGCCTTTATGTCTATGTGTGATCTGAGCACTGCATTTTCTCTTAATGTGGAACTGATGATTTTCAATGTGAACTTTAGGTTACTTTTTCTAAAATTATTCCATTAAGTAAACCATTTCTCTTAGTTTTTATCTTGAAGTGTTTTTTGTTTTCACTATTGGCAGAGGGCATGTGTGCTAGACAGAGAGAGAGAAAGAAAAAAGCACCCCCAGTGGGGCAGAGTTGAGCCACAGTCTTCCCTCCCATTTCTCTATCCCAATAGGATACACATGCACACACACACACACACACACACACACACACACAC
>NW_006159478.1:285324-285979 GCF_000334495.1 Tupaia belangeri chinensis | reverse complement strand
TTCTTCTAGCCCAAACTAGATCAACTAATTTCCCATGGAATATAGAGGTAGCTGTGAGATGTATTTAGTTAACAATTTATGTTTTTAACATGTTATCCAGTATTTCTATTGAAATGTTCATGTATGTTTTGTTCGTACATATGTGGATATATTGGAAAAGAAAACACTTGCACAGAAATTGAAAGTTATTTCCATAATTTCCTCAGGATTTTCATGATTTCTATTGTACATCTCAGCTTTGTTAACAATCTCTGCCGAATATCATACAATCTTTTAAAATGTATTCGTGTAAAGACTGTGCACAGGATAGACAGTGAGAGAGAGAAAGAGTAAGGAGCATATTTCACAGTGCCTGGTGATGCTGTAATCACCTTCTTCCATTCCTTCACACTATCAGGTTTTGGGTATTTGTGAGAGTGCCTGACATGTTTCAGGCAGAGTAGGTCAGGGAATTGAGTGTGGTCACTGTGTGGGATACATTTTCTCTTGAGCAGTGAATTCTGCTGCATCTCAGAGGTGGCACATACACTCTTACATGTAATTTATTGAAGTACATAAAAGACACTGGTGCCAACATTGCTAGCTTGAGCAACAGAATGCCTTCGGCTTTTTTTTTTTTTTATTTTGATTCAGGCTTTCATCATATGACGTATCT
>NW_006159478.1:281152-284219 GCF_000334495.1 Tupaia belangeri chinensis | reverse complement strand
GTATCTCAAAAGATTAAAATTACATGATATGAATGGGAAATTTTTGTGCTTAGCATTGAGTTTTAGTGAGAATATTTTGTTTCAGTTCCCTATCACTCTTTATGGATTCTGCCCAAGAAGTGAAAATGAGGTCTGTGAAACAGCAGACCTGGAAGGAAATTGCTCCACTGAAGACCAAGAAGCAACGGTTTCAAAAAAGTTACTTCCATTGATGATGGAAAGCAGAGCCAGGTATTTAACACTTGCTTCACTTGCTTTAGAATGCTTTAAAAGTTTTTTTTGTTGTTGTTGTTTTGTTTTTTACTATTTAATTTACTAGACACTTGTGCTCACTGGAGAGAATAAGAGAGAGAGAACACCTATTATTCACTGAGGTCTGAGAAATTAGCAACACATGTGGAATTCGAACCTTGGAATTTCAAAGAATACTGTCCTCATGGAGTCTACCAACAAGCAAGGAAGACTATGTTTGAGTAAGATGTTTATGTGTTCACTGATACAAATGCCTTTGTAGGAATACATGGGCTGAACATTGACTCCTCCTCCTCCAGCTTCTTTTAGAATCATGCGGGAAATGTTTGTGCCAAATTCTGTTAATACAATATTGTGCTCATCCTTCCTTCCTTGAATTCTGTAATCTTCTGCGTTAAGTGTCATACGGTCTTTTATTGTTTATTCATGTAGAGAATGTGCACAGGACAGGGGAGGTCAGGGACTTCAGACCTACTGGTCCCTGTTCAATAGCAATGGTCTTCTTTATTATCCCTCAAACCTCAGGTTCTGTGTTATTTCTTCCCAAGCCCGAGGCAGGGTTTTTTTAATGTACTCACTGGCTTTGTGTGTGCATTGAACTGTAAGCTATTTTAGGATAGAAATGGTGCCTACACCCCTCTGTGTCTTTAGCACAGTTCAGAAAATATTGGCTGAAGGATTACCTTGATGGCCAGAAACAAATATATCGACATCCCTCTACAGTGTTTTAGTCCCTGCATTTTAGAGATTTTTTTTTTATTTTACATACGATCCATAGAAAATAAAGTCATAACGTTGAGAATCTATTTTTTTTTTTGGAGAGGTTTTTGCTATAGGGCGAATGTACTTGCCAGAAAGACAGAGACAGAGAGACAGAAAGCAAAAAATCACCTCCCAGGGGGGATGGCCATGGCACGAACCCTTCTCCTCTATTCTTCTCTTGGGATCTTGGGCACTCATACACACAAGTCCAGCATGAGTTTAAGCCACTGTGTCTGGGACTCAAACCACAGTTGACTACATGGAAGTCCAGTGACATAGTCATTACGTTAACTGCTGGTCCCAACATTGAGAATCTTTTGAATGAAAACCATGTTGAAAGTCCTTAGAATAATAGCAAATAGAACTTTTTAGGCCATCACCCTTTTCTGCCATCACTGTCAATAGAGTCAGTGTTGTTAACATAGATGGACAATAAGCTTGATGATATTCTGGCTGAAATGTGGTGGCAGAAGCTGACATCCTAGTTATGGAGCAGTTTGGATCTATTTCTATTCATCTTACATAATTTTTAAATGTTTTGATCCAAGGTATGTATGCTCACCACAGAAAGACAGAGTGAAAAAGACAGGAAACAATAAATGACCCACCATGGGGCAGGGTCATGCTCCAATCCATTCTCCTCCATTGATCATGACTGTTGGAATTATGGGAATGCACACACATACATCTTAAGTGTTTTTCAAGTCATCAAGTTTGGGAAATGAACCATTCAGTCAGTCTTGTCAGACACAGAAGCCTTAACCACAATACAACTGGCTGACCCTGGATCATTTTTAAATTCAGTAGCTATTGCCAGCACTGAGATTCATTTACTCCCTCAACAAGGATCTTTGAAGGAGGTGGCAGGAGTTCCACCTGGAATTGTAGAAATGTCCAGGAATCAAGTGCAGGGTGAATGACACCATGTCTTAACAGGACTTCTGTAGGGCTGACTGTGTGAGGCACCATCCTTTATCAAGAGCAGCTCTCCCCTTGGCTGAAGGCAGACAAACCCACATTTCCTGCCCCACCCTGATGTGTATAGTTGTAAAGAGCCAGGTCAGCCTGCTTTACCACACTGAACTAAAATGAGCTTTTACTATCTCAACAAAGAGACTGACCAGAAAGGACACTAATACTTCTCATAGATGCTTTTAGCTTAGCTGACTTACATAGTAGTGAACTGATCACAGAGCCATGAAGGAAAACTTGGGATTGCCAAACATTTGCTTGTAGGCCAGAGCCTGATTTTCTTAATCTCTCCATGGGAGCCATTGATTCTAACCTCTGACAGTGTTCATCATTCTGTGCATTTCTGGGGAATGGTGGGACTGAACCTTTGAGTCACTGCCTTGAGACTACTAGGAGGTAGGAAAGGCAGAATTTCATGTGAGCTCCTGGATAATGTGTGTTTCTTTCCATTCTTAGAAATCTGTTAATGAAAGATCATGAGCAGATGGCAAAGAAAACGGAATTACTGATGGCACAGGCATACTTAAAGTTAGCTTCCAAAGAAATATAGAAATTAAAGTGGGTTCAGATACTGAACAACCAGCCTTCAAGGAAATCTGTGTTAGATTTATATGGTTTTAATCTTTGGATAATGTTTAGATCTTACAGACATATAAACCATATTTATACATACATATGTATATGGTGGAGGGGGTATAATGGAAGAATAAACAAAGTACAAATGACCAAATAATTTTAAATAGTATAAATTTTCTGTGGGCATGGGGAAAATTGTTATTAGGTCTCAAGAAAACAATTTGATGTAAGTTAAATCACATCCACAAAAATTATTGTGTTGCTTTTATAAAAGCATGTTATGCCCTGTGACAGATGATAAAAATGTAAGTACAAGGAATGTAGAACTTTATGGTAAAAGATAGTCAATGGAGAAGGAATCGAAGAAATATTGAGATAGGCAAGGAAATTGTGTCAACTGAGGACTCCAGGATTTCATAATGGATAAGGAAACTATGCAGCAATACCTTTGATCCTACTGTACTCTTATTCATGTGAAATGTGCTTTTTATCTGGGATAAATTAT
>NW_006159478.1:233203-279279 GCF_000334495.1 Tupaia belangeri chinensis | reverse complement strand
CTTTCTAGCCAACTGGTTTTTATTTCACATTTTTTCATTTGCTAAAATTGTAATTTCTCCTGTGTTCATTGGGAAACCCCATTTTTATCTGTGATTATTAACTAGTTTGAGCCCTGATATATCTACTGTTGGTTGACTTTTTATGAAAACCCCTGCACTGTGTTCTATGGTGTCTTTTTGAAGGTCAGGGCGTGGACTTCCCATTGTCTCAGGGGTCATTTGAGGGCACTGATAAGCCCTCTGCCTCTGATAGGAGACTGGAATTTGAGAAGAGTTAGACAGAAAAAATAAAGTGTTTGTAATCCATGTGCCCAAAACATGCAAGTCAGACAAAACCCCCATCCTTCTCTGGCTGTAGCAGACACAGGAGCCTGTGCAGTGTGCATGAAGAACAGCAGCTCGATGCCTCCTGAGGACGAGGACAAAGGAAAGGTCAAGGCTGACTTCATATTTCTTGTAAGGATTTCTGGAAAATTTGTCTTTTTCTGTGACCTCTAGCATAACCTCATTCGTGGTGTGTCCTCTGATATTTTAGCATGTCTTTATTTGTCAAAGTGCAAAATAATCTTCTATACAAGTCTTTAGACTTCTAATAATTTGAAGCTGTTGTCAATGGTGGAGCCTGAAGAAGCTTGTTTACAAGCTGAGGACTGCAGATTAACCTCTACACTCCCAGCAAGGTGCATCTGCTTTGTCAGCCAGTGAAGCAGTGGGCCAAGGGGGGCTACAGGCTGAGCTGGTGTGGACTCCTGCTCTGCCTCCTGCCAGCTCTGTGACTCTGAGCGAATTCTCCAGATCCCCTGAGGTCTTGTTCTCTTCCATTTAGAGTCAATATTCTATTAGGTGTGTTTCGGTCTGATGTAGCTTGTAGAGTTCTGAGAATCAGAGACAGGACATAGAAGGCCTGGGGAAAGCTCTCCTATTGGTGGCTTTTACTATATGTGAGGTGAGAGATTTTCCTTTTTTTTTCATTCCCTCTGTTCCTAGTCTGAGTCAGAGAAGATTCTGTGCAGTAGTGAGGGAGACATGGGGCTGGCATGTACATAGATGACCCTCTGTCTGCTCTATGTCTCACATTAGCATACTTCCTCTTAAATCATTAAACATGTCATCAGGATTTTTTTTTACCTTCAGGTTTTTTTTTTTAATTTGCATAATGCAAAATTAACAACCCCTCTTTTTTGTGTGTTCACTAAGTCAAAAATATATATAACAGTATAATGTAAATCCATTTCAAGATATAATGTTATTTTACCCAAGAAAGTGACCTCATCCTCTTCCCAGTCAAACCCTGCTCTCATCTTAATTAAAAATTTGTCTATTCTAGAATTTCATGAACATAGATGCGTGCATGCCATGTACACTTTTTGATGTCTCCCTTATTCTGCTCAGCACAATGTTTCTGACATTATTCATGTTCTTACATGAATCAGTATTTTGTGGGGACACGTTTAAGAGAGAATCTGAGGTGTGGGGACATGCTCTGAGCAAACACCACCTGCTCTTTTGGGGTTTGGCAGAACCTTGTAACTTGTCTTTTTCCCTGACCTTGGCTACAGACAGAGTAAGGGTGGAAATTACTAGGGGCATTCCAACAGACACATCTGATGGACTTTAAGAGACATCTTGACCCCAATTAGTAAAGTCCTATCCCTGCTCTTCATCTGAAAGGTTCTATAGCCTTCTCTGTGTGTGGTGGTGCACTCCATATAGAGAAGTTCTTTAGCTACTTCCCCACACCTAACAGGTAGTTCTCTGCATTATAAAAGAAGATAAGAGATGAGATTTTCTCTTGATGGGATTATCGCCAAGGGATACACTTGGCCAGGTATGACTAAGTCCTCATAGATTTGTTAATTGTTTCTTATTGTCTGTAACCTGGCAACCAATCAATGAAGTGTCCTGAAATATACATGTGTAATGTCTCCTTGTACTTTAAATAAAGACGTCCAGATTCATGTGGGTGGCACAAGTTGCTTGGGCTACCTAGGCTCAGGCTGCCCGTGTCCATTTCTACTCTATCCCTTTGTCTCATTCTTCCCAGTTCCCCAGTCCTGGCAAGATGAATGGCTTTCTCATTCTCGTCCTCTTTCTCTTCCTCACAAGCAGCACCCTGATCATGATTCAGCCAGACCCAAGCCATGGGGCACACACCGACAACTATTTCAGTCCTTTACATTTCTGACTCTGAACATTGATGATGTCCTACATGTCAAATAACTATTATAGCTCTGCTTAATTCACTGTCTTAAAGAAAACATTTAGAGTGAACCTGTTGGGTTCTGTTGGGTTTATAGGAACATACACTTAATTCCAGAGAACTCAATATAGGGCAAATTTCCAAATTAGTCTGATATTGAAGTGGTAGTCTTTGTCTTTATTTATACAAGATTCTAAAAGAAATCAATACCAAGAATCTTAGAGCAATGCCACACTATTCATGCCATTTGTATTATCTGCACCTTTTTTTTTTTAAGAAGGGAGAGAGGTTTTTGCTATAGGGCAGGTGTGCTCACCAAAAAGACAGAGAGAGATAGAGAGACAGAAAGTGAGAAATCAACCCCCAGAGTGGATGACCATGCCACAATCCCTTCTCCTTCATTCTCTCCTCTTGGGATCTTCAGCATGAACGCACATGTGCCTGGCATGAGTTTAAGTCACCAGGTCTAAAACTTGAAACATGGTAGACTTCATGAGAGTTCAGTGACATAGCCATATACCATCAGTGGCATCATGGTTCAGGCGGCTAGATCCCACCTGGACAACTTGCAGTTTCAATCTCAGACCTGGATAATTGAGAAACACTCCAGATCCATGTGCTTGTATGCCTAAAATACCAAAGGAGAAATTCAGAAGAAGGGATTGCGGAGTGACTGTCCCACATGAGGGAATGCTTTCTCACCTTTCTTCACTCTCTCAGGAAAGAAGAAACACACTCTAGAAAATAAAAAATAAATCACCTAATTCAAGACAAAGGGATAGAAACAGGAGGAGATAGGGCCAGTGGTGAACTCATAATCATGCTCTCCTTGAAGATAACACCCACAGTCACAATATGTAACAACCAGCTACAGAAGAAATCATGAGACTGGCAGCCTCTGTTCTTCCTTGAAGCAGTGAAATCTCCTGGGGATTTGAGGGCCGAGGGTTATCCCTAAGAGACTGGTGTAGGATTTCTTTCTTTCTTTTTTTTTGGAGAGGTTTTTGCCAAAGGGCGCATGTGCTTGCCAGACACAGAGAGACAGAGAGAGAGAAAGCGAGAAGTCGCCCCCCAGGGGGGATGGCCACGCTGCAATCCCTTCTCCATTCTCTCAGGATCTTGGGCGTGCATGCACACGTGTCCAGCATGAGTTTTAAGCCACCAGGTCTGGGACTCAAACTGCGGTCAACTACATGGAAGTCCAGTGATACAGCCATTATGCTAACTGCTGGTCCCTTTTTTTATTTTTTAAGTTTTTATTTTTTTAAAGAATTGTTTGATTTAACTTTATCTTAATTTGACCAGAGAAGGACAGAGCAAGAGCAAGAGAGAAAATCAGAAAGTAAGCCACCAGGTCCAGGACTCAAACTTCAGTCGGCCATGTGGGAGGCCAGTGCCCTTAACTACCATGCCACCTGCTGTCCCCATGCTGTAGGATTTATAAGGATGATTCTTTCTAATTGATGTATTTTAAATGTCTTCCAGGCATCTCATTATTTCAAATATTATTGTTTCAGCAGATGTATCTTCTGTGTGATGATTTTCATCTTGGTCCTGATTGTTTTGGAAAATTTTGGAAGCCTGTCATCATTGCTGCCTACTTGGCCATTTCTGCAATTGTCATATTTATCTGGAGAGTTATCCTTCCTGTGAGTGCACCAACGTGTCATATAGAATATTTGTAATCACACTAAGGTGGGATGGTATAGTCACTGGTCCTTTTAATTTCAGTATATACTATAAACGTCCCCTATAAGCACAATTTCCACTGCATAGTCCACTAATTATGACAATTCCTATTTTCATTATCATTTAGTCAAAAATATTTTAAATTCTAATGGAATTTAAAAAAAAAAAACCTTACATACTGCAAAAGTGAACTTGAAAGTGTATTGTTTAATCTCCAAATAGTTCCTATTTTTCCAACTATTTTGTTACTGATTTCTAGTTTAAGTCCATGGTGGCCTAGGAGCAAACTATACCATTTCTGGGAAGAGTGAATATCTTGTGAAAGACCCAATTCTCATTGTTCATCTCTTATCATATTATCTTCCTTCACTTTTCATTAAGCTATACTCACTAGGTCAATTGTTGTTATTATTATTATTATCATCTGGCTAATGTTATATAGAACAGTTACATGACAGATCAATTAAGAATTAGGTTAAATTTGGCCTTCATTTGTTCCTTTTCTAATGCTCCTCCTTTCACTATGGAGATGAGAGTTGCTGACTTCTATTATTTGTCTTGTATAAAGAACCACCTTTATACTTCTTGTCAGACAGGCTTACTGGAGACAATATCACTTGATTTCTGTCTTTCTCAGAAAGTCTTTATTGCTTCTAAACTTGAGAATAATAATTATGCAAGATAGAATTCTAGGTTGATGTTTCTGCGTATTTAACATTTTGTCATTCCACTTTTTTCTTAATACCAAGGCTTCTGAAAAGATGTTTCATGTTATTCTTATTTTTTGTTTCTTGGCAAAGTATTTCTACCTCTCTGGTACCTTCTAGAACTTTTCTTTGTCTTCCATGTTCTGGAACTTGAATATTATATTACTAGGTGTTGATTTTGTGGTATTTATTCTCCTCCGGTCTTCCTAGAATTGGTTTTTAATATTCAATTTTGGAAAGTTTCCAGTTATTATTGCTATAAATATATCCTGTTCCTTTCTTCTCTTTTTCCCATTCTCATTAGGTGTTATTTATACCTTTTATAATTGTCCCACTGGCTTTGGGTATTGTGCTGTTTTTTAAAATTTGCCAGAAGGCACTGGCCCTTGCTGGAGAGGGAAAAAGAGACAGAGGAAAAATGAGAAAGCACCTGTCATGGCTGATGGTAACCCCACAATCTACCTCTCTCTATATCTACCTCTTTTTGAAACTTTGGGCATGTGCACACACTCACCCACTGCATTTCTCAAGTCATCTTGCCTGAGACACAAAATGTGCAGTCAGTCAGGCAGAATCCAGCTGCCTTAACCACCAGCCACTGGCTGGCCCTCTTTTCTTCTTTAATTCTTATTTTACTTTTGTACTTAAGCTTAGGAAGTTTCTACTGACCCTTTTTGAAGCTCACTGATTCTTTCCTCAGTTATCTTGACTTTATTGATGAATCCCCCAAAGGAGTTCGTCATGTCATGTCATGCTAGCTTTTCATTAGCATCTTTTTCTTTGACTGCTTCAGTGTTTCCTTCTCTCTGCTTATATTCTTTGTTTCTTCTTACATATTGTCCAATTTCTGTGATTGGGCCTTTTTAATATTAATCATAGAGGTTACACATTCCCTGACGTCACAATCCGGGTGTGACCCGGTCCCAGTGTGGACCCAGGGGTGGTTGCAGGCCCCCGAGCTCACTGCTCCTCCCCAGGACACCGCCCACCGGGAATCTGGCCTTGGTGCTTCCTCTGCCCCAGCAGACCACGGTCCACAGCCTCGCCGAGCCCGGCAGGGAGAGCACAGAGGGCGCCCCTAGAAGGGCAGGAAGAGAGGTGAGCCCCAAACTAGCTGGTCTGGGCGGCTGGGGAGGTGAGAGTCCATAGGGATCTAGAGAAGAGGCAGCCCTAGGACAGGGTGAACCTGAGCAGCGGCCCCGGGGCCCCAGGTCTTTGCCCCAGCCTCCTGGGCCAGTGGACCTGGATTGGGCGCCCATCTGACCAGCTCTGGAAACTACTCTAGTGACTGCAAGGTGGCCACGAAGGTGGAACACCACTGACCCCGGAGCCACTGTGGCCCCTCAGAGCCAGGCTAGTGTCTGCACACCACCTCAGGGAGGCCCTGTGCCTGCCAGGAACTGTCCCAGGTTCTGAGATGTCCCAGTGCTCAGAGCTCAGTTCTCTGCCCCTGTGTCCCTACATTCCAGTAGGGGGGCAGTAAGGCTGGTCATCCCTGTCATTCATTGAGGGCTCAGTAGATGTCATCCCTTCAGCCATTCTTCAGATCTTTAGTGTTTGCATCGTGCTGTAAGTCAGATGTTCCTTGGGGTGGTAAGGATTAAGAATCACTGAATAAACAGAGAAGGTATACAGTAGATAAGGTGAATAAGGTGCATGGTATGTTAGAAGGGGGTTAGTGCTATGAAAAAAGTTTTGGTAAAATAAGACTCATTCTTTTTCCTGTTAGATCAGGAAACATCTTTTAAAGGCTAGTGTAAGATGTGCAAGGAAGTCAACAGTCTCATCATTTTATTTTGAAATAATCTTGAAATTTGCAAGAACGGTACAAAAATTCACCCACCCGCCACTTTGAAAATAGTTGCACAAACCGTGCTGTATTCCCTCCCTCATTCAACATATTTCAGTGTATGTATTCATTTTTCTAATCATTTCTTTAATCACCGTGGAGCACATGCATGTGCATGAGAGAAAGAAATTAGCACACTCCATGGGGTCTGCTCACACTTAGATACACTTCCTCTAGTCCTGCAGCCCTTGGCATCTATGACCCTTGAGCTCTTCTCCAGCACATGCAAGTGGCCTGTATGTTCCAGGCTGACCAAACTGAGATTCTAACCACAGTTGCCATTTCAAGAAGACATTCTTAATAAAAAAACTTCAGTGAAGAAAACAACATAGCCTCAATTGAATACTACAGTTTACAAATATTTTCTGTCAAAAAGAAAAAACTAAATACAATAGTTTCCCCATTTTCTGTGGAGTAACCTATTTAAGAACCTCCAGGGAAAACTGGGAATAGCACCCAATTCTGTACGTGCTAAATCTTCTTTTATAGATGTGTTCCCCAACTTGTGATGGGCTTATGTCCCCTAAAACCCACCACATTGAAAATAACATAATTGGAAATAATTTAGTATACCTAACCTACCAAACATCATAACCTAGCCTACATAAAACATGCTTGGAATACTTATTTAGCATATAGCTGTGGAAAACCATTCCACACAAAGTATATTTCATAATTAAGTGTAGATTATCTCATATATTTTATTGAATACTGTATTAAATGGGAAAAATGGAATTCTTGAAATATTGTTTCTTCTGCGAGCATATTCCTTTTGCACTATTATAAAGTAAAAAATGTATGAAGTATCATCATTCTAAGTTGGAGGGTATATAGACATACATATCAATGATCAAGTTTAATTTGTAAATTAGGCACAAGAAGAGATCAGTAATAATGATAAAGTTTAAAAAGTATTGTATACAATGATAAATTATATGAATGTTGTCCCTCCCTCTCACACTATTTTATTTGATCATACTCACATATTTTTGTACTTGGATTCAGTGAAGGTGACAAATCACATTGAACACAATGAGAGGGACAGTGTAGGGGGAACAACTGTATCAATTTTATGACACATTCATCTTCCCGTTTATCCCTGCCTGTAGGTGGGATGACATGGGTACAGAAAGTTCACTGTTTCCTGAGCAAGGTGCAACATTCAAAGAACACCCTTGATTTTCTGTTTGCATTTTCCATCATAAAAATTCTTTTAAATGGTTTTCTGATGCTCTCATTATATTCAAAAATCTTGGCAAGATTATTTTATACACTCTCTACTGGATCAGCAGTTAACACTTCTAAAAGAGAAAATTTGTTCTAGGGTGTTGGGAAAATGTTTCTTACATGGTGGAAAAATGAGAACCTGTCTGGATTTCATTTAGTTGTCTTTCTATGAAGTCTCCTGGGGATGACTCATGTTTGGGAAACACTTTTAAATCCATTTTGCAAAAGTTCTGTCATTTCTCTTTCAGTTAATTTTCTCTGGCTGTCTTCCCCTCTATTTCTGATTTGGTTATCTACAATTTTAGCCATCTAGGAAATGGACAAGACTGTGTTTGTTTATGTGTCTATCCATAGAGGTACCCTACTCTATGCACATATCTAAGATGGTTTCTGATGATTGAAATAGGCATATCACTACAAAGATTTTTGTCTTTTGTTTTCTATGGAGCATTGTAAAACAATGCTTGGTTCTAGCCTTCATTATGAATCTTAGGTTTTCAAAAAAAAGAGGTAGATTATTAACAGAAAAATTATAAATAGTCTGCATTTCTAGTTTGTTTTTCATCTAATGGATTATAACAAAAATAAGGTTTTTTAAATCTTTATGGTCTTTATCAAAAATGCCTTATAATATATCTTTACCTAAAGAGAGGGTTCTTTCTAAGCTTTTATTTTTAATCTCATGAGTTCATACTGTAGAACTAATTCATTATTATATTTTCATTGTTACTATTTTGATTATTTTACCCCTCTAGAGTATTTTTGTCCTTCCTTTCTAGAGATATTTGAATTTGACATGTGATCTATAGAAAAATGGAGAATCTTTTGAATCAAAACCATGTACAGAGTCCTTTGCTAATAATAGCAAATATAACTTTCCAGGCCATAGTCATTTATTGTGTTCACTATCAATGAAGGCAGTCTTGTTAACATAAATCCACACTGAGCTTATGGTTTTCCATCTGAAATCTACTTCAGGGTCTAACATTCTTTTTGTGGAGCAGCTTGGATCCCTTTTTATGTCTGTACAGTTGCCAACACTGAGATTCACCTCTTCTCTCAACCAGGATCTTTGAATGAGGTGGCAGGAATTTTGTCCTGACTCTGTAAGGCTGGCTTTCTGTGAGGCACTAGCCTTTACTTAGAGCAGCTCTCCCCACAGCAGGAGGCATACTTCTTTCTAATTCCCTTTCTAATTCATACTCCTTTCTAAATCCACCCTGTTGGGTAGTTGTGAGGAGCTGGGTGGCCTGCTTTCCCACATTGAGCTAAAATGAACATTGAGTGTCTCAACCAGAAGACTGACCAAGAAAGACACCTAATGCTTCCCATAGATGCTTTTAGCTTATCTGACTTTTATAGTAATTAACAGAGCACAAAGAAACTTGGAAGTGCCAATGTCTTACTTGTAGGCCAGAGTATGATTTTTCATTTTTTAAAAAACTTTAATTTACATTTAATTACATATATCTTTACAGTGTAGAATATTGTTTTTCCAGCAGAAATACCATGCATATCAGTCAAGACAAAGACCTTACTATATACATTGTCATCAGCTAATTGTTTTTCATTTTTTTGGTCAACTAATATTTTTAAGAGTTAATTATTCTCCCCTGGGCACCTTTGATTCTTCCCTCCCACTGTGTTTGTCATTCTGTGATGTGCAGGGGAGGGTAGGAGGGAACCTTGTAATAAAGACTTTGAGACTGCTAGGAGGTAAGAAGGACAATTTGGTATGTGGAATACTGAATAATGTGTATTTCTTTCCCATTTTAGGAAGCTGTTAATGAGGGAACTTGAGCAGATACAGAATGAAAAGGAGGTTTCAAAGGCCGAGGAAAAAGTCAAGTTGACTAGTGAAAAAATACATAATTTAAAGTGAGTTTTGACACTGAACATCAATGTCTAAATAAGCCTGTATTGGATTTTCTTGGTTTCTAATATTTGTTTTTCTTCTTTTTTTTATTTTTGAGAGGTTTTTGCTATAGGGCATGTGCACTTGCCAGAAAGACAGAGAGACAGAAAGTGAGAAATCATTCCCCAGGGGGATGACCACGCCACAATCCCTTCTCCTCCATTCTCCTCTTGGAATCTTGGGCACACACACACATTCACTTGGCATGAGTGTAATATATATATATATATATATATATATGTATATACATATTTTATATGTACTTTTATATATGTATATAATATGCATACATGTATATAATATACACATGTATATAATATGTATATATGTGTATAATATGTATATTGTATGTATATATTATATGTACACATACATATATGTATATAATATATGTATATTATATAGTATATAGTATATATATATATTTTATATGTGTGTGTGTGTGTGTATATATATATATATATATATATATATATATATATGAGGGGTACAGCCTCGGAAGGGGTGGGTTATCTCAATGGAGGTGGCACAGGAAGGAGAAACTGAGGCCTCAGTACCTTTTTCATGCACATCTTCAGTCGGACACCCTCAGAGATTGCTCTCTGAAGAGTGACAACTGCTAAGAATCATTGTGCCTTTTTATTGAAAATGTGATATATGCAAGTAAATGTGTGAGGGGCTATGTATTCTAATTATTAATTCATAAAGTTTTTTTTTTTTTGGAGAGGTTTTCACTATACGGCACATGCGCTCGCCAGACAGACAGAGAGAGACAGAGAGACAGAAAGCAAGAAATCACCCCCCAGGGGGGATGGCCACTCTGTGATCCCTTCTTCTCCATTCTCTTCTCAGGATCCTGGGCATGCATGCACACGGGCCCAGCGTGAGGTTTAAGCCACCGGGTCCAGGACTCAAACCACGGTCGACTACATGGGCGTCCAGCAACATAGCCATTACACTAACCGCTGGTCCCAGTTCATAAAGTTTTAACAATAGGGAACATAGACTCCATTCAAGGTTGGATTAAGTGTGGGTCTATTACAGTTCAGCAATTGTTTGATTGATGTAGGCAGCTTTTCAGGAACTTTAAGGAATGCAGTTTTGGGAAATAGCCTCCAGAAAGCAGAGTTAATTATCAGGCAATGCTTGGGGGCAGCCATCTTGTAATTACTGAGTATGAAGCTAAGAAAAAAAAAACTCAAGTATAGGTATTAGTTTTTATGGATCTCAATAAAGAATGATATTTATGTAATTTTATAGGGATCTAAAACTTAATTCAAGGAATTTTAATATATTTATCTATTCTAAAGGGGTGAACCTATTGTTCACTTGTTGAGGGCGGGGGTGTCCTGGACCAGTTTCAGCCTAATTCTATTTCATGTAAAGAAAAGGTTATTTTTAAGCTTATGTTAAATGTGTCTTGAAGGGACTTCCAAAGGTCAAGAAGATTTCTTCCTAGATGGAACTTTAGCACACCCTCCATTGTGACCACAGGGATGAAGCATTGTGATTAACAGTAGATGGTCAGGGCAAAGGGGAGCAGTCGGGGGACTTTTGGGAAATTTTATTACATACTCAAAATGTATGAGAGAGCTATGTAATTCTTTTATAGTAGTTTATCAGGGAGTCAGAAGGGGGTCACTTCCCAGAAAAGCTACTACAGTCTCCAGAGCATACAGCAAGCAGCCTTGCCAACATGCTGAGTCGACCCAAGCTTTGCTCATATGTTGGGGAGCATACAGCAGCGGCCTTGCCAATGTGCTGAGCTGACCAAAGCTGTGCTCAAAGGTTGAAGGCTCAAACAGATCCTGGGGCCCCACTGGGTCAGACTCCTCCATCTATCTATCTGTCTATCTATCTATCTATCTATTTTTTTTACACACATATACATGGGGAGAGAGAGAGAGGGAAGAGAGCGTGACCAGAACAAAAAGCGAAATGCACATAATGCTGAGTTAGTCAAAATTTCCTGAGCCCCTGAGCTAGTTTGATTATGCATACATTTGGTTTATGTAAACATGTCTGGGGGGTATTGAAAACAGTAGTAATTCTTATAAATTATGCAATTTGATGTCAGCTAAACCACATACACAAAAATGATTTTGTCACTTTATAAGAACAATTGTCACTGCCTTGTGACATATGGTAAAAACTTAAGTACAAGGAGAATGGTATTTACGATCAAAGATACCCAACAGAGGAAAAACTAGAGAAAAATGGAGATGAGTAAGGAAATTATATCAGCTGAGAACTCTGCAGGACTCCATAAAGGATAAGGAAACCGTTTCTAGCTTGGGTTCTACTATACTCTTATTCATGGAAACTATGCTTTCAGCCTGTGGATGAAATGTGTAAGGATGCAATTGTGAGTATTACAGGAACATAAAACATTATTGAAACTGATATTCAATGTTGTGCTATGTCTGATGGAAAATAATTCCAAATCATAGGAAAAGAGTTGGAGAAATTTAAGAAGAGTAGAGAAAAGAGACCACTTTCTAAACCACTTAACTTGTGTTCTGCTCAACAGTTGCCAAATCCCCTATTCCATCACAGAGATGAGGATAATGGCCCTTAGGAGTTCTAAACATATTGGGTTCAGCAATTCTAAACATATTGGTTCCAGCAAGCAGCATGATGATTAAAGGTACTGGACCTCCACGTGGCCCACTGTGGTTTGAGTCCCAGACCTGGCAGTTTGGTTTCTTATTCTCTCTTTGTTTCTCTCGCTCACTCTGTCTCTCTCTGGTCAAATTAAAATAAATAAATAAATAAAGTTAAATAAAATAATTCTTTTTAAAAAAAGAAATTCTAAACATATTATGTTGGATTTTTTTTCATTTTGTGTTGGTTTTTTGTTTTGTTTTGTTTTCAGAAGGCTTTTCTTTCTTCTGTGCCCAGTTGGCCCTGACTTCACACAAACATGTTTCTCTTTTTCAACTCAAGGTTCATGTTTTGGAGCAGGTAATGGTAAAGAATTCCAGGGAGGCCATCTACCTGAAAGAGATATGAAACTGGGACGTTTATTTTTATTTCTTTAGAGAGAGACAGACATAGAAGAAAGAGATACACTCCTTAACACTGTTTTGCAACTACCTACCCTCAGACTAAATTGGACAGGACATGGGCATATGGGTGTCTGGTATGTACAGGGAGATCTTGGGGTGTGAACTTGGGACCTTGCTAAATGCCTTTACCATTGTAAACAATTGGGTTGCTGCTGTTCCTCAATAGGTGGCCTGTGATAGATATTTTTAATGGTGTCCTTGATGATTTAAGACAAAGCTGCTGAGGACTAGTTAAGAACTTGGCATTATAATCCATTTTTCCTTTATTATTTTTATAAGTTTATGCTATAGGGACATGCGCTTACAAGAGAGAGACAAAAAGAGAGATGGAATGTGATAAATCACCCCTCAGGGGGATGGCCATGATGAAATCCCTTATCTTCCATTCTCTTCATGTGATTTTAGTTCTTTATCAGCAAGGTTGTCAATAATGCAATATCGGGATGCCAGGGGAACATGGATAGCACAGGGGGTAACTAGCATGGTCATCTTTCCACGGGGAGGTGGGAGTACACTGAGAAGAGTACACTGTGAAGATGGCAACACAGATTTTGCTGCAAAATTTACACACCCTGTATTTTGTTCCTGGAATGATTGTAATACTATTGACCCCAGTCAGATGGCTCTTTGTGCTGATTCCCTGTGAATGTTGTCCAGCCACTGACTGGACACCATCACTCCCACTTTCTTTTATTTATTGTTTTCCAATATTTATTGTAATTTATGATTATGTAAAATCATTATACATCTCCATAGGGGACAGTATGGTTTTTAAAGTATGTATATAGTGTGTAATAACTAAATTGAGGGTATGAACATATTCACCACCTTCAACACTTAACATTACATTGTGTCATTAACATTTGAAGTTAGCAACTGATTATTTTGGAAATATATATTGGATATATATGATGTTCTTTACTATGAAATACAGTTCTAAATAAAATCACCCAGGGGGTGATTTCTCACTTCTGTCTCTCTGTTTCTCTCTGTCTTTCTAGCAAGTGCACGCACCCTATAACAAAAACCTCTCCAAAGAAAAGAAAATTAAAAAAAAAAAACATAAAAAAGAAGTTCTGTCTTATTCTTTTTCAGGGTTTCAGTCTTTTTATGAAGTTCATCCTTCAAGTCATGAAAGAATTTTCCTTTTGTGTGTGTGTCTGTTTGTGTGTGCTATTGATCTGATTAAAGAGAGAGGAGAGAAAAAAGTCAATGCTGGAAAGACTGGTTAACAAGCCAAAGAAACCCAACATGCCAAATATGCTAGAGATCCTTAAAGATATGAACAGTGTTAAACTTTGGTCAGTGAAGAGGTCAGAACAAGATGTAAAGCCCAAGCCAGTGGATACTACTGACCCTGCTGCCCTCATAGTGAAAGGTTTCTGGTGATAACCGGCCAATCCTCCTTGTCCAGGGAGTGCTACGGCGACCCCGATCAACCACAAAAGTCGGTTCTTGATGCAAAATACAAGAGGCTTTATTGCTAGTGCGCTAGGACTCTACTCTCGGTCATGCAAGACATGATAGTGAGTGAAGCCCCAAACAAAGGGGCATTCAGGTTGTATAGACATCAGTGGGGTGAGGGGAGGAAAGAATGAGGAAGTAAGATAAGGGACCTGACTTCTTGCATGGAGCTGAGCTGGCCTGCAAGGAGCTGAGCAAGTCCTTGGGGTTTGCATAACTCAGGGCTTTTATCATAAAGGCGGCATCAGCTTAGTACAGAAGCGAAAAGGCAAAAGTTAAATGTTATCTTTACAGAGCTAAACAGACACAGTTGGATTTTATTCTTACAGGTACATTTTAAATGTTTGTGTAAAAATGGAATTCAAGCTAATTTTGGTTAAAAAATAATGTAATGGGTAAATGCCATAGAGAGCATAACTGAAGTTTTTCCATTACATTTTCAAATATAAAGTTTGAACAATCACATAAATGAGTAAAATACAAGCTATTAATACAATCCAAATATTAAATAATTGATGAGCCACAGGTAGAAGTATTAGAATGCATTTGACTTTTAAAAGTATTGACTAAAAATCAAAACAGAATGAATGAAGATGTAAATACCACTGAGACTAAAATCTGATAATCCCTATGTATATGTATGTATATGGCATACATATATACATTCATATATACATATTTACATTTATATCTGTTCTAGCTTTTCTGAATTTATGTCCATTAAATTAGATTGGTGTGTGGAAAGATGTGTTTCCCTCTTTTTTTATTTCTCAGAGCTGGAATAAAATATCCATATTTTATGGTAAAAAAATAAATAATGTGAAATCCTTGCTTTGTTTTTTCAAAAACTGCATTTTCCTTGAGTTTTTTGAAAAACCTCCCTTTTTACTGAACATTTAATTTCATTTTTAAAATTAATTTCCATTATTTCCATGTTTTACTATTAGTAAAAAAATACTTATTAAGGAATAAATTTTATTGAAATAAATTTATTTCTCCAGATATTTATTGAATACATTTTATATAATAGGATCAGTGTACACAGTACTTCTCTTTTTTCTTTTTTCTTTTTTTTAAGAGAGATTCCTGTGCATGTGGTTGCTGGAGAGACAGAGAGACAGAAGCTAAAAATCACCCCCTGGAGTAATGGTCACATGAAAATTTCTTCTCCTCCATTCTACTCTAAGGATTTGGAGCACACACGCATGCACCACACAGTGTTAAGTTTTAAATCACCAGGGCTGGGAGACAAACCAGGGTTGACTACATGGGAGTCAAGTGATGTAGCCATTTTGTTATCTGCTTGCCCTGACATCTCTTAATTTTTACAACTATTCCATTGATAGGAACTAGCACTAACATTTCATATAAGAACAAGCGGAATTCACAGAAATTAAGGAGCTTGGCCTGACTGTAAATTTAGTTAACTCAATACTAATAGCTGTTTTACTGTATGGAGTTTTCTCTCTCCACACATTTTCCTTACACTAGCTTAAATTGAAAACCGGGGGTACTAGAAAGTGAGGATGAGGAAAGACATTTTTTTTTTCAGTGTGATCACCTAGTTTATTCCAAGCACTGTGCCACTTACTCTGTATATTCATGAGTTCTTTATAACACTTCTTTATTTTTAATTTAATTATTTACATTCATTCACTGTACATCATTACAGCATACAAAATGAGATTTTTCCATCCAGAATACACTGTATATTACCTCAATCAAGCACATCAACAACTGTCAATAAATAATTTTCCATTTCTTGTTTTCTATATATTTTCCCTTTTTTCCATCCTTGATTCCCTATCTCTCACCCTCTTCCCACACTGTCTCTGTTATCTATTGTTCCTTTCTATGCCTTCCCCACACACACATTTTGTTTTTTTTTCATTAAATATCTTTTTTTTAGAGGTTTTCGCTATAGGGTACATGCACTCGCCAGACGGACAGAGAGAAACAGAGAGACAGAAAGCGAGAAATCATCCCCCAGGGGGGATTGCCATGCCACAATCCCTTCTCCTCCATTCTACTCTCAGGATCTTGGGCACACACGCACACGTGCCTGGCATGAGTTTCAAGCCACCGGGTCTGGGACACGAACCATGGTCGACTACATGGGAGTCCAGCGACATAGCCATTATGCTAACTGCTGGTCCCTATTTTTTCACTAAATATTTTAATTAATCTAAATATTTTCAATAGCAAGCACTGCTGATATATACATATCCATGAACACAAGTCTGACTTGAGGCATAAACCTCAGTGAGTAGAATGAACATACTATAAAGTAGCACCTAGCTGGGGCAATATAGCTTACTGCAGTCATCAAATAGGTATTTTTAATGTTTTTTTTTTTAATTTAAAGTTTTAGTCTCGTTTTCTGAAACTTTTTTTTAACTTAATTTACATTCATTTCCTAAGCATCATCAAAGCATACAAAATGTGATTTCCCATCCAGAATATACTGCATATTGGCTTAATCATGCATGTTATCATCAAAAATTTTTCATTTCTAGTTTTATGTGTGTGTGTGTGTGTGCGTGTGTGTGTGTGTGTGTGTGTGTGTGTGTATTACCCCTATTTCTGACCCTCTGTCCTTTCCCACCCTCTTCTCACATTATCTCTGGTGTCTACAGTAGTCTTCCATTATTTCCCATCCCACATTGTAGTGATCACACAATTTCTTAAATAATCTAACTACTTTCAATAGCAAGTTCAGCTGGTAATTTCAAGAAAGCAGTTTTAACTTAAATAAATAAATAAATAAATAAAACAATCCTAAGGAACGTTGCTTAAAACTTAAAGCCAGGAAACAAGTTAGGATTCTCTTCAAATGGTAGGTACATGAACCTATCAACATCTCACAACAGTACACAAATCCTTAAAACCAGACAACAAAGCCTACAAGATCAGCAATGTTTTAGTCAAAATCATAAAATTCTATTTCACCAATTCAGTTTCATGTACTTTATCTTCTGTTGTGGTTCAATTTTCACAATTAAATTCTGGGATATAATATTCAACTCTAGACTTGCCCCTATGATTAACTTGTCCATTTTCTTAGTTTTTGAACTCTTATTTCTGTGTATCTGTATTCAATTTTCCTGATATAGCACTCGCTTGAGAACTTTTTGGAGATCTGGTCTGGTGCTGGTAAATTCTTTCAGGTTTTCTTTATCTGAGAATGTTCTTGTCTTTTCTTCCCATATGAAGGATAATCTTGCTGGGTACAGTAATCTTAGTTTAAATTGCTTTTCCATTAACACATTGAATATATTTTCCCATTCTTTCCTCACTCACATTGTTTCACATGAGAGGTCTGCTGTTAGTCTGATGGGATATCCTTTGTAGGTAACTTGATGTTTTTCTCTTTCCAACTTTAGTATCTTGTCTTTGTCTGTGGTTTTGGTCAATCTGGCTATAATATGTCTTGGAGAAGATCTTCTTGGGTTGATTTTATTTGGAGTCCTTTGTATTTCTTGGGACTGGATCTTTGAGTGCCTCTCTAGGTTTGGAAAGTTTTCTTGCAGGATTTCATGGAATAGATTACCAATGCCCTTATGAGTTCTTTCACCTTCTTGGATATCAATTATCCAAATGTTTGGATGTTTGAAGGTATCTAATATTTCTCCTATATTATATTCATTTTTTGAGCCATTTTCTCAGTCTTCATGATGGATTTTTCTAGGTCAGCCATTTTCTCTTCTATGTCTGAGATTCTATTTTCTGTATGATCTAATTTGCTTTTAATACTTTCAAGGGAGATTTTGACTTCCTGTATTATAGCCTTCATCTCTAACAGGTCCCTTTGATTCTTTTTTAAAGTGTGTAATTCCTCTTTTAGATCTTGCAAGAATTTCCTCACCTCCTGGAACTCATCATCTCCTTTCTCCTTTCTGTTCTGCAGTTCATTGTCTCTCTTCTCTTTCATCTCTGTTAGATTTGCTATTTTAAATATTCTAAATTCTTTATCAGACATTTCCATAATTTCTATTGAACGGTCTGTGGATGAAAAGGAGTTATTCTTTTCCTTTGGAGGAGAGATATTTTCTTACTTTCCCATATTTCTTGTGATCCTGCAGTGATTTCTATTCATCTGATAGATGGCGAATTTCTTCCTAATTCTTGAAGTTCAATCTGAGCATTCAGGAATTTGCAGAAAGAGGTATATGGAATCTCTTTGACATTCTTTTATGATCCCTTTGTGCAGCAGATTCAGTAGATATTGAGGAATATGTTAACCCGAATAGTTTTTGGATGTTTGGCTAACAGTAGTTCTTAGTAGCCATGAGGAATCTTCATCTGAAGTCCTGCCTCTTGCCTCTCCTGCCTGAATGGGAGGGGTAGAGGGGACTATTAACAAGATGAAGGTGGAGCTGAGAGCAAGATAATACTTTGCCTTTAAAAAATTTTAAAAAGGAAAAATTACCAAAAAAAATTAGAAGACAGAAGTGGAGATAGAGACACAGAGTCAGAGATAGAGAGAAAGCTAGAGGAGCTCCCTACCACTCAGGTTTGTGGGCTGGAGGCTGAATTATCAGTAGGAAATCTTCATTTCTCTTTTACCTTGAAATCACTAGCTCTCAAGAGCCATGAGGAATCTTCATTTCTGAAAGACATTTTTTTTTTGTTTGTACGTTTATTTGTTTTATCCCCCCAAGCACTGCTGAGCTGAGGTACACTATTAGTTCAGGGGCTAAAGAAAAGATTTTTAAATTAAGCAAAATTTGTACAGCTTTACTGATCTTTTACAAAGCCTGAATAATCAGCAAAATACAAATCCTTAAAAGACTTAAGGCAAATCAAAATAAGCATGGGAATTTTGAAAGGTTTTCAATAATAAGAGAATCTAAAGTTAGACTTGTGTTCATGGAAATGTATATATCACTTGTGTTTGCTATGAAAATATTTAGATTAATTAAGATCTTTAGTGATTTAGTAAAAAAAATGGGGGGAAACAATATAGAAAGTAAACATAGATACCAGAGACAGTGTGGGAAGAGAGTGGGAGATGGCTGAGGGTAAGGGATAGGGAATCAAGGATGGGGGAGAGGAAGCAAAACATACAGGAAACAAGAAATAGAAAATTATTTGTTGACAATAACATGTATGTTGATGTGTTTGATTGAAACAATATACAGTGTACTCTGGATGAAAAATTTCATTTTGTATGCTGAAAGACATTTTTTAATGTCTAAGCAATGTTATCTCAGGATAGGGAACATAGAATTAATAATAAGGTATGAGGGCAGGTTGAAATACAGGTAGCCATGGGATATAGAAGCAAAGATGTTCAGCAGACAGTAGAATTCTTTTAAATTATGAATTTCAAAGCAGTCCTGTAGAACTTTATTTGGAAATCATTATTAGTAAATAGTTTACATTATGAGATTAGATGAGGACAACCAAAGAAAACAGAGATATTAGAGAAGCAAGGCAATAACAAATTATAGGCTTATACCAACATTTAAAATAAACCAAGATCCTCTGAAGGAATACCAAAACCATGTCCAAAGTATCATGAGTATAATCATGAAAGAATAGCAATAAAAAATCTAAAGGACTAGATTCCAGGAAGGAACAAACATGCAAATCCTGGTTGAAGTGATTAGCTACTGGAGAACTTTAGGAACATTTTATATACTGACTAGAAACCAGGAAATAATTTATTTCTCAAATTGTTAGTAAGTTTTTGAAATTACATACATTTTTGAGTGTAGAGATCATGACTATCTCTTTTCTACCAACCACAGTAAATATTTATAAGATAAAATTTATAATATGCAATTATTTTATTATTTTTAGAGAGAGATAATTTTGCTATAGGACATATGCATTTGCAAGAGAAACAGAGAGACATGAAATGAGAAATCACTCCCCAGGGGGGATGGTCAGGCCACAGTCCCTTCTCTATTCTCTGGTTGGGATTTTGGGCACACATGCACACATGCTTGGAGGTGTGCTCGAGCTACCAGGTCTGGGTCTTGAACCACTGTTGATTACGTGGAAGTCCAGTAGCATAATCATTATGCTATCTGCTGGTCCCATAATATGCAATTATTAATCAAATATTTAGTAACTGAATCAGTGAATAAAATAAGTGAGATCACATTGAAAACAAAATTTGAGAGTCAATTCATAAGTACTTTTGCTGAAAAATTACCTCAGTAACAGTTAATGAATTAAGAATCTCTTCTGATTCTTTCTGATCTACACTGACAACTACTTTAATAAATATATATTTAATTTTATTATTATTAATATATTTTAAAATTTTTCTATAAGGCATGTGCACTCACCACACAGCAAAGAGAAATGAGGTCGATCTTGGACCACAACAAATTATCTTCTAGAAAACTCTTTTGCTGATGTAACTTATTAGCATAATCAAAAGCAATTGGAAACGCTGTATGGGATATAAATTTAACTGGTTCCCATAATGGAGTATGATACTTGTCCTAATGTAATGTAGAATATACTATCAAGGAGGGCTCATTCAATTTTTGGTTGATATTTGCTTTTTTGATACACACTATATAAACACTTTTGCAAATACCTCCTACATTCCTGATAAGGATGCTAACAATAAGACATAAAAACTGTCTCAATGGTTTCTAATCATCTATGCCTGAAGGGAGTTCATGTTCCTGTTTGAACTGAGCCTTGATCTTACTCTGAAAAACCATAACTTGCTATATTTTGTATTTAAGGTTTGAGTAGTGTTACCTCCAGATGATTAGAATATGACTTCTGCTTGGTCAATGAAAAACATTTCCCCCAGACTGTAGCAATCAGATCAGGGTTCTTGTAGCAAGAGATGCAAACTCAATACTTTTGTATGGTATGTTGAGAAAAGTCTTTTTTTTTTTTTCTTTCTAGAGTTTCTGAAAGAATAAACCCAGACTCCTGGTTATAATCTTATCAGGAGCAGAGGGAGCCTGATCAAAAATTAAGTCAATACAAATGGAAGCACAGTCAATATATGAGCAAAAGGAACCAAATCCAATAATAAAAATTTAACTGTAGAACTGACCCACTTCAAAACTCTTTTATCATTTCTTACTTTATTCCTTCTGTGTTATTGTCTTTCTTACATTTAACTACATAATAAATATTGTATACTTAGTACTTGTCCCTACAACTACAATATTATAAAAAATTAAGTCTGGACCAGCTCAGTGGAGCAGCAGTAAATGCTCTGCTCAAAGTTAAGTCAGATCCTACATGATGGCTGCAACTTGAATCTCAAGCCTTTTCAGCATGAAAACATGCTAGGTATATGCACAAATGCCCAAGATTTGATGGGCTTAGGGATTTGAGGAAGAAGATTGGGGCATAAACCCTATGGAGGGTGCTCATTTCCCTGTCTCATTGAATAAAGAAATCATATCATAGGGACCAGCAGTTAGCTTAATGGCTATGTTGCTGGACTCCCACGTAGTCGACCGAGGCTTGAGTCCCGGACCTGGGCTTAAACTCATGCTGGGCACGTGTGCATGCGTGCCCAAGATCCCAAGAGGAGAATGGAGGATAAGGAATTGCAGCGTGACCATCCCCCCTGGGGGGTGATTTCTCACTTTCTATCTCTCTGTCTCTATCTGTCTGGTGAGCGCACGTGCCCTACAGCAAAAACTTCTCCAAAAAAAAAAAAAGAAAGAAATCATATCATAAATAAAGAAAAATATTTTAAATTAAGTGTATGTTCATTTATCCAGTCTCCTGCTTCATCACAAAGGTAATCAATATCTTGAGTTTAAAAAAAAAATTCTTAAAAATAATGTATCTGGGGACCAGAATCTGGCATAGTGGTTACATCAATGTACTTCCACAGAGTCGATAGCGGTTCAAGTACCGGACTTGGCAGGCTTAAAACTCATGCCAGGTGCATGTGTATATGTGCCCAAAACCCCAAGAGGAGAATGGAGGAGAAAGGATTGTGAAATGGCCATTCCCCCTGAGGGGCTGATTTCTCACTTTCTGCCTCTCTATCTTTATCTCTCCAGTAAGTCATGTCCCTATAGCAAAAAGCTTTCTCTGAAAAAAAAAATCTTCATCACATATATCTATATTTTTAGTTTTAGCTGGTTCTGAAGTTCTAAAAAATTAGTATATTTTATGCAGCTATAAAGAAAAAATGTTTAATTCAGCATTAAGTTACTGAGTTTTTCATCAGTTGTTCAATGTAGTTATATATCCATGTTCAGTACTATACCTCATTCTATTGTGAGATCATTTCAAAATGTGCATATGCATTATACTGTAATTAATGCTTAACTGTAACAAACAATAAAAGTATAAAAATTTTTAATGTGCACCTTAAAATACAATTGATAGGTTTCAGCATATGCTGGTATTCAGCATTATATGGTAAATTTTTACATTTCCTCAAGGGATTCAGAAAATGCTATCTCACTATATTACAAAAAGAGAGAAAGAGGGAATTATTGTGAAGAGACCCAATAACTAACATGTTGTAAGGAAAAGATTATCCTTCTTTGTTGCTGTTTTAATTATATACATGGATAAAACTGCAATCTACAAAATAACCAGAGCTCATTTTCAAATATTAGTTTTTAAATATTAGTTTTTACTCACTTGATCTGTGTAATATTTGAAATAAAATTTTGTGAACACTAACATAGACTGTGTCCTGTGAAAGAAAGTTTCTTTGAGGCATAAAAACTTCCCATTATTTAGTAAATGTTATTAACCCATGTAAACTGGAAAGTTAGATTTGGGGTATATTATCGTGACATATTATTGTGATGTATTCATATAAAGTTGTTAACTTCTACCATTGAATAACAACATTAATTAAACATGACTTGCAGAGGTTAGCAGAGGCATAATAATGGAAAACCCTAAAATATTATGTATCTTAGAGGTCTTTGTTTTCTAGAATACAGCCTGAGTTTGCTAGCATAGCAAGTAGAATCAGGTCTCCTGTTTTAAAAATGATGATGATATGTATCATCTTAATTCTCACACTGATTTTTTTATACAACTCAATACATATATGAAATTCTCATAATCTTGATTTTTAAATAGTCCTGGTATTTTCTAATGGCAGACTCTGTAGATGCTTTTACCTAAAATAAATTATTTCAAGTTAAGTGTTCAAAAATGCTGCCTACTCAGAAGATTTTCCTTTATCCTATTTCATAATGCTAAAACCCAATATTATTAATTACCTCTTGTATAGAGGTTTACATGCATACACCAAGTAGTTCTCTAAGGCACAATTTCTTTGGATCATGAGTTATACTGAGATGACAATGGTGTATTCTACAGACCAACCCTATTTACAGACTTCTTGGAACTCCAACCCTTGCTTCTGGCTCATAAAGCAGGGAAGAAAAAAGTTCACTCCCTTAAGTACATGGCACTCAGTGGTCAATATCTCCTTCCAGTGTGGTCTCTTAGTCTCCAAGGTGATGCAATGTTTTCATTATTTAGAATGTTTCTTGCCAAAATCTCTTCTACACTAATGGGTATAATTGTTTATCCACTCCCCAGTGATAACTTCTGGAAGCCAATGGTGTCTTGGCAAGAAGCTTTAGAGATGATTCCTATTATTGAGTCACTGCTAATGACTCCTATGAGCAGGTCCCAATTCCCTCAACATCACTGAGGACTCTCTGGAGTCATTACCTCAATCACCTTTGCAGTATTTCTGTTTCCAGTGCCCATTCCAGCACAAGCGCTCTCTGATTCTTCCTTTTCTCCACATCCATTAGTTTGTGTTGATCCTCTGCCTTTGCACAGAGCATCTTCTGCAGTCGCTCTTAATCCCTTCTTATCACTCAGAGTATGGGCATAGCTCCATTTTCACTCAATATTTGCATGACTTTTGGGAGTTCCCATTGTTTATACACAGAGCACCTGCAGGCACCTTCTTACTGTGTAGGCAATTATTTCTCAAATTTGAGTATCTTGTTGAAGACTTTTAAATAGGAATACTCTAATGTTCAGCTTCCGTATTATTATTCAATAAAATTAATTTATCTATTCACACTTTAGGATTTCAAAGATTGAAGAAATATTTGCCTATGTCAGTGTCATTTCTGAGACCTCTGTCCCTTAGGGACATGACTACTTAGGTCACTGCCATATTCAATCTCATAATGGAAAAACGACAAATTAGTCATAAAAATCAGTTTCACTGTTTTTTTTTTTTTTCTTTTTTGGAAAGGTTTCTGCTATAGGGCATGTGCGCTCTCCAGAAAGGCAGAGAGAGACAAAGAAATAAGAAATTACCCACCAGGGGGGATGGCCACACTGCAATCACTTTTCTTTCATTCTCCTCTCAGGATCTTGGGCACACATGCACATGTGCCTGGTGTGAGTTTAAGCTGCCAGGTGCAGGACTCAAACCGTGGTTGACTACATGGGTGTGCAGTGACATAGCCATTATGCTAACTGCTGATCCCATTTTTTTTTTTTTGGAGAGGTTTTAGCTATAGGACACATGTGCTTGCCAGAAAGACAGATACAGAGGGACAGAAAGGGAGAAAGAGTTTCACTGTTAATATGAATATGCTCTCAAATATTAGTGGGTATTACAAGTGTAATTGAAAAATAGCTTATTATTTGTTTCTTTTTTTTTTAGGTTTTTATGTCAAAGATGAACCAGATTGACATTCTTTTTTATTTTATAGTCTCTTTTTCTGTATTTTATTTTTTTATATACATTCAATTGCTCTATATCATTAAAGCATGCAAAATAAATTTTCCCAGTATAGATGAACTGAGTATTAGTCCAGTTAAAGATATTACCATGTGTGTTATCAAAAACAGGTACATTTCCATTTTTGAGACCCTTAAATGTTTTGTTTCTTTCTTTTTACCCTTGATTCTCTTCTTCATTTTTTTTTTTTGTATTAGTAGAATTGACTTTATTCTTCTATTTAATTGTTCTAGTTTTTTGGAGGGTAAAATTTGATTTTTAAAAACATTCATGTAGTGCAAAAGTTAAATTCAAGATATTACTACATTCATCATTTTCAACAAAAAACATTACATTATGTTGTTCGCCTTCAATTTACATTTATAAGATTTTGTTTTTGCTTTTATTTTCTGGACATACATATATAAGTTTAGCAATCCCTTTTTAAACTCCATTGTAATATTCCACTCCTTAATGAGTTTGCCTTGTTTACATGAATTCTTGCATCTGTTAAACACTTTTTCCTATGTCTCTTCCTCCCAACTTGCTTGTCCCCCATGTAGACTCATATCTGAAGTTGCCCTCTCTAACTCCATGTTTTCAAATCTTTCAATTTTTGCCATATAGTGTAGACATTCAATACATGTTGAGTGGGAGTATCCTGTGGTTGTCTTTCAGTCTAACTTATTTCACTTGACATTAAATCTTTGAGATGCTCTTTGTATCAAATGACAGGATCTCACTCTTCTTTATGATTGAATAGTATTTCATTATAGTATATGCTACATTTTATTAATCTAGAGATGTACCAGTGTTTCTCTAATATGAAGACTTACTTTTTAGGGGTTAGATACCCAGAAGTAGTTCATTTCCCTGTATTTCTACAAGTAGTTTTATATTTTGGAGACTTATGTTTTAATATTTAATCTAATTTGGTTTTATTTTTGTTAATAGCAATAAATAAATAATTCTTATGCCCTTTGCCAAACATCAGTTGTTTATGTTGGGGGGGATGTGATTTCTGAATTTTTTACTCAGTTCCATTATTCTGTGTGACTGTTTTTTGTCAATATCATGCTATTTTGATTATTACACCTTGTATTTTAAAGTCAAGTAATCAAATGGCTCCAACTTTATTTATTTATTTATTGCACAGTATTGCTTTGTTGATACAGGACATTTTATGATTCCAGACACCTTTCATGATTATTTTTTCCAGTTATGTAAATTATGTTGCCAGATAGAAATTGCATTGAATCTGTAAATTAATTTTGGTAATATTGACATTTTAATTGTATTGTTTCTAAATCAAGAACAAGGGGTTTCTTTCCAACAGAACTTAGGCTTTCTTTATTGGGAGAGTATTATTTATTCAGTTCCATTTATTGTTATTGTCTATTTGTCTATTCAGGCTTTCTACTTTTTCTTGATCAAATCTTGGTATTGATTATGTGCTCAGGACTGTTTCCTTCTCTTCTAGATTTTCAATTTGTGGGCATATAGTTGATCATGTTATTCTCTCATGATATTTGCTGTAATATTACCTTTTACAGTTATGATTTGTTTTAATATGGGCTTTATCTCTAATTTTCTTAGTTACCCTAGCTAATGCTCTTTTAGTTTTGTTTATCCTTTAAAAAGAAGAAAAACAGAGGCTGGCAGGTGGCGTGGTGGTTAAGGACGCTGTACTCCCACATGGCCGACCACGGTTTAAGTCCTGGACCTGGAGGCTTGCTATCTCACTTTCCCTCTCTCTCTTTCTCTCTCACTCTGTCCCTCTCTGGTCAAATTTAAAAAATGAAATGAATGAATAAATAAAGTTGAATAAAATAATTCTTTTTAAAAACGCAGTTTTTTGGTTTGTTGATTTTAGATATTGTTCTTTCATTCTTTATTTCATACATTTCTGCTCCAATCTTTACATTTGTTTTATTCGTTTCCTTTTAGGGAGTTTTGTTGTAGTTGATCTTGCTTTTCCTGGTTCTTGTAGTGCATCATTAGGTTATTTATTTGCCATGTTTCTATAATTTTTTGTGAACACTAATGGCCATAAATTTTCCTCCTAGCATTGCTTTTATTATAGCTCAATGATTTTACAGAGTTGTGTTTTATTATCATTTGTTTCAAGACATGTTTACTTTTTATTGTTAATTTCTTCACTAGTTTCAAAGTGGTTTTGGAGTACATCGTTTAGTTTCCAAGTATTTGTGTATTTTCAAAAGTATTTTTGTTATTTCTTAACATTTAATTCCAGTGTAATAAGAAAAGGAACTATTTATAATTTCTACTGAGTTAAATTTGTAATGGCTTGTTTCATGCTGTATTATGTGGTCAATCTTAAAAAACATTCTGTGTGGGACTAAGAAAAAAATTTGTAATTGCTGAGTAAAATTTTCTGCAAATACTTCAGGTGCATTGGATGTATGATACCATTTAACTCCTGTTTCTGTTAACTTATTTCTAGATGATCTGATCAATTATTAGAGTATGTTATTGATGTCTTTAATGATTAGGGTGTCACAATCTAACACTGCTTAGGTCTAACAGTCTTTGTTTTATGTATCTGCATACTCTGACAATGGCTGTATGTTTATAATTTTATGTCTACTCAGTGAATTAGTTCATTTAATATTATACAGTGACCGTCTTTGTTTCTTTTTATTGATGTTATCTTTAAGTCTATATTGTGTGGTGTCATCTCATAGCATCAGTTTTTGTTTGCTTTCCATTTGCATAAAATGCCTTTTTCATGTCTTTTACTTTGAAGCTCTATATGTCTTTACTAATGAGGTTTCTTATTTCTTTTTTTATATATTTATTTATTTATTATCATTATAATCTTGTTTGTATCACATTGAATCACATAACTTTACAATGTATTACATTTCTTTTTCCAGAAGAAATACCATGCATATAAGTCAATACAGAGACATTAAAGTCCCCATTCATCATCAAATAGCTTTTCATTATTTTTCCCGATCATTATTATTATTATTATTATTCCAATTCTTTTTTTAAACAGTCAACCATTATTTCTCATTTTGCTTGTAAAAAGACTTTACCTAAAATGAAATACTTCTTGGACCAATCCAGTTGGGATACTATACACATAATCATAAACAGGTAATAAATCGTATCTGTGTCCTACTAATGTCATGCCTCTCTATTTGTTCTCTTGCTAACTTTCTCTATACTCTTTTCTCCCACCCCATTCCACACTGTCTTATCCTTGTTAACTATTGTCACTGCTTTTATGTCCTTCAATATTTTAATCTCTACCACAGAGTGTGGATAGTTGGTATATATTAAGTGAATACATACAATATCTTTCTTTCATATCTTGACTTCACTCAGCAATAAATCCTCTATTTCTGACCACTCTCTATCAAATTTCAGTGTCTTGTTGTTGGCTGAGTAGTATTCCATAGAGTATATATACCACACTTTTTCAATCCATTCATCAGTTTGTGGACATTTGGGTTGGTCTAATGTCTTGGCAATCAAGAATAATGCTGCAGTAAACACTGATGTGCAAGCACTTTTCCAATTGTACATTCTCCTGTCCTTTGGGTAGATACCCAGAAGTGGGATTGCTTTATCAAATGGTAATTCTATTTGTATATCTTCTAGGAACCTCTATATTGTACTCCACAGTGGCTGAACCAGTTTACATTCCCACCAACAGTGTTAAGAGAGTTTCCTTTTCACCACATCCCTGCTGGCACTTATCACTTTTTATATTTTTAATCTTTGTCAATCTGACAGGGGTTTGTTGTTATCTCATTGTGATTTTTATCTGCATCTCCCTTATCTTGAGCATTTCCTCATATGCTTTTTGGCTGTTCGTATGTCTTTATCTCTAAAGATTGAAAAGTCTCTCAACTTTTGTTCAACTTATTTTCCCATCTTTCAATTGAGTTAATCCTTTTTTTTTTTTCATGTAAGGCACGTGAGTTCCCTCTGTATTCTGGTTATCAGTCCATTGTCTGAGACCTATTTAACAAAAATATTCTTCCATTCTGAGGGTTGTCAATTCACACTTGTTACTGTGTTCTTTGCTGTGCAGAAGCGTCTTAGTCTGATATAGTCCCACTTGTCTATTTTAGAGATTATTGCCTGTGCTTTGAGAGTCTTATTTAAGAATTATCTGCCTACTCCAATGTCTCCCAGAGTTTCCCTAGCATTTTCCACCAGTACTTTTATTGTTTGAAGTCTTAGTTTCAGATCTTTGTTCCATTTTGTGTTGATTTTTGTTAATGGTGAAATATGGAGGTTCAGTTTTTTCTTTCTGCAGGTGGATACCCAGTTTTTCCAGCACCATTTACTAAAGAGGTTTTCCTTTTCCCAATGGATTGACTGATATCCTTTGTCAAAAATTAGTTGGCTTTGGGAGTTATTTCTGAAGTCTCTGTTCTATTCCATTGGTTCACATGTCTGTTTTTATGTCAATACCATGCTGTTTAGTTGATTAAAACTTTATAGTATATCTTGGGATTGTGGAGTAATATGTTTCCCACTCCATTCTTCTTGCACAGAATTGCTTTAGCAATATGAGGTCAGACAAATTCTATGATTGTCTTTTCTATATCTGTGAAGAATATTTCTGGTATTTTGATTGGAATTGCATTAAACATGTAGATTAATTTGGGTAGAATTGCCATTTTGATTATGTTAGTTCCTCCCATCTAGAAACATGGGATATCCTTCCACTTTTTTATGTCACTTTCAATATCTTTTTAAAGATTTTCATAGTTTTCTTTATAAAGGTCTTTGACTTCCTTAGTTAGGTTTATCCCTAGGTATCTTATGCATCTTGTGCTGTGGATTCCTTTCTTCAGCTCTACTTCATTCAATTTGTTGTTTATATATAGAAATGCTATAGATTTTTTGGATGTTTATTTTGTATCCTGCCACTTTACTGTATTCACTTATTACTTTCAGAAGTTTTTTCATGGAGACCTTTGGGTCTTCTAAGTATACCATCATGTCATCCACCAATAAAGGTATTTTCAACTCTTCTTTGCTTATTTGAATGCCTTTCATGTTGTCTTTTCTGATTGCATTAGCTAAGACTTCCAGTACTATATTAAAGAGCAGTGGAGAAAGTGGGTAACCTTACCTAGTACCAGTTTTTAGTGCAAAAGCTTTTAGCTTTTCCCCATTCAGTATAATGTTAGCTGCAGGTTTTTCATAGATGGCTTTTATTGTATTGAAAAATAACCCTTTGAAACCAATCTTACTGAGGGTCTTAATCATAAAAGGATGTTGTATTTTATCAAATGCTTTCTCTGCATCAATTGTAATGATCATATGGTTTTTATCTTTATTTCTCTTAATATGGTGTATTACATTTTGGTCTTGTGTATGCTGAACCACCCTTGCATCCCTGGAGTAAAGCCTCCCTGGTCGTGATGAATAATCTTTGTTATACATTATTGGATACAATTTGCAAGTATCTTGTTGAAAATTTTTTTATCTATATTCATCAATGATATTGTTCTGTAGTTTTCCTTTATTGTCTTATCTTTATCTGTTTTGGGAATGAGGATGATGGAGGCTTCATAAAATGAATTTTGAAGGTTTTCCTCCTTTTCAATCTTTAGAAGTATTTTGAGTTGGATAAGGATTAACTCTTCCTTAAGAGTTTTGTAGAATTCATAAATGAAGCCTTCTGGACTTGGACTTATCTTTGTCAGGAGGTTATTTATTACTAATTCAATCTCCTGGCTTGTTATGGGTCTATTCAGGTTTTCTAGGTCCTCCTGTTTCAATCTTGGTAGATTATATGCATCCAGGAATTTGTCCATCTCCTCCTCCTTATCTTGTGTGTTGGCATATACTGGCTCATAATTTTCTCTAATTGTTGGGACCATGCAGTTAACACAAGCTGAGTATAAAAGAACTGCCCCTCATGCCTAAAAGCAAGGACTCGGCTGAGGAGAACTGTTAGCAAGGTCAATGGTTTACGAGTTTTGATCCTCCATTGTGTTGCTATACTGGCCTGCACTCAATTTCTCTGCCATGGGCCTTATTGCCATACCCCGGTACCCCATAAATCCATCCCCAGCCTTACTATAACCTTTACAATAATCCTGAAGGAATGCAGATCCACTAAGGTGGCGGCTGTGAATGGGAATTACTCCCATTAGATTCACCCCACCCTCCTGGAAAATGTCAATAAAGAATGCTGCGTTCACTTCTACTGGGAATTACATAGATAAGCATTAGGAAGGTTTAGGTTAAAGCTACTAAATTGGTGAAATGATCTCAGTAGCTGGGAGGGGCTCAGAGACTCATCCACGAGGTGCTGATACTGCAAACAAAGACCATGAGCCACCTTTAATCTCAGGACAAGGGAAGATTGTTGTTCCCCAAGCCACAGCCATTGTATAGAGCAGCATGTAGAGGGTCCCAAGTACACAATAACCTTTAGGTCAGTCATTAAGCTGCTCACAAGACCACATTCCTTTCCCATGTAGACATTAGACTCACCCTCTTAGCTGTGGATTACTCCAGAGATAATATAGGTATTCTATTTTAGTATATGTTAACCTTATCTTTACTTAACCAGACAGGATTTTTACCTAGGCCTTTGTAACCGGTAATCTGCTGCCATGCTATCCTGAGGCTGAAGTTCTCAAGCTGGCCTGGGGCTCAAGTTCTCAAGCTGATCTGGGACTCAAGTTCTCAAGCTGATATGGGACAGAAGTCATCAAGCTAGCCTGGACTGAGGTTATTAAGATTCCTGGGAGTCCTCTCATCCAAAAGACCCTTCCCAGTAATCAAGATCTAAGGAGAGAATGCACCATGCAAATGGACTTCCTCGTTCTAAGGATTATGACTGTTTATACCTAAATAAAACAGATGTCATGTTTTATGATTATTGTTCCTATGCTTTGAATGGTTTACCTTTTGTAGTAAAATCTTTTACTTACTTCCCTTCACCCATTTTACTCCTGTAAAACTCCTTCAATAATAAATACGTATATCTCCTAGCCATCAGGGCTGTAGTCTTGAGCTTGCTCTGGCTGTAGTTGGCTGAGAATATACTAAAGGGCATAAGGTCTCAATCTCATTCCTGATCACCCATGTCACCTTCCTGTGTATGAGTTTTGACCCACCCTGGCTGGAGCAGGGCTTCCGACATCTAATGATATTTTGTATTTCTCCTATGTCTGTTGTAATATTCCATTTCATCATGCATTTGATTTATCAGGTTTCTTTCTTTCTTCTTCTTGATCAGTCTAGACAACGGTATGTGCTAAGGAGAGAATGCACCATGCAAATGGACTTCCTCGTTCTAAGGATTATGACTGTTTATACCTAAATAAAACAGATGTCATGTTTTATGATTATTGTTCCTATGCTTTGAATGGTTTACCTTTTGTAGTAAAATCTTTTACTTACTTCCCTTCACCCATTTTACTCCTGTAAAACTCCTTCAATAATAAATACGTATATCTCCTAGCCATCAGGGCTGTAGTCTTGAGCTTGCTCTGGCTGTAGTTGGCTGAGAATATACTAAAGGGCATAAGGTCTCAATCTCATTCCTGATCACCCATGTCACCTTCCTGTGTATGAGTTTTGACCCACCCTGGCTGGAGCAGGGCTTCCGACATCTAATGATATTTTGTATTTCTCCTATGTCTGTTGTAATATTCCATTTCATCATGCATTTGATTTATCAGGTTTCTTTCTTTCTTCTTCTTGATCAGTCTAGACAACGGTATGTGGATCTTATTAATCTTTTCAAAGAAACAGCTTTTGCTTTTATTTATTTTTTATATGGTTCATTTATTTTCTATTTTATTTATTTCTGTTCGAACATTTATTATTTCTTTTTGCCTGGCATTTTGATGTCAGGTTATCTATTTGCTATCTTTCCATCCTTTCTTTCTGTGCACTAATTGCTATGAATTTCCCTCTTGTGACTGTTTTTGCTGTGTTCCATAGTTTATGGACACTTGTGTACTCATTATCATGTGTTTCCATAATTTTTTTATTTCAGACTTAATTTCTTCTGTAGTGAAGAAATCCAGAAGTAGGTTGTTCAGTTTCTATGTTTTTTGTATTTTTTAGTATGTTTCTTGAAATTAATCTTGAGTTTAATTCCATGATGATAGATAGGATGCTGGATATAGTTTCTATGCCTTTGAATCTGTAGACTTGATTTGTGTCTTAACATATGGTCAATCTGAAAAGGTTCTATGCCAGGGTGAGAAAAATTTATCTGTTGTGGACTTAGTGTGGAAAGTCCTATAGATATCTATCAAGCCCATTTGATTTATACTATCGTTTAGGTCCTGTATCTCTCTATTTATTTTCTGCCTAGATCTGTCTAAAGGAGATAATGGGTGTTGAGATCTCCAACAATTATAGTGTTTCTCCCTATCTCTCCTCTTAGCTCCAGCAGTCTTTCCTTCACATATTTAGGTACACCTGAGTTGGGTACATAGATATTTATATGTGTTATGTTTTCTTGCTGGATTACTCCATTTACTATTATATAATGCCTTTCTTTGTCTCTTCTTATGGTATTTGACTTGAACTCTATTTTGTTTGATATCAATATCGCTACTCCAGACCTTTTTTGATTTACATTGGCATGGAATATCTTTTTCCAGCCCTTCACTTTTAGTTTATGTATTTCTTTATCCATAAGGTTAGTTTCTTGGAGGCAAAAGATAGAGGGTTTCTGTTTTTTTTGTTTGTTTGTTTTGTTTTGTTTTTTAATCCATTTAGCTAGTCTATGTCACTTAATTGGAGAATTTAATCCATTGGCATTGAAACTGATTATTGATATTTCTGGACCTGTTCCTATCATTATGTGAGGCATTTTCTTGGTTGCTTTTTTTTTCTCATATAACTGTCATACTTTTTAGTTTTCCTGATATATCACTCCCTTTAGAATTTCTTGAAGAGCTGGTCTGGAGTTGGTAATTTCTTCAAATTTTGTTTATACAAAAATGTTTTTATCGTTTTTTTTCCAAATGAAAAATAATCTTGCTGGGTATATTATTCTTGGTTGAAATTGGTTTTCATTCAACCCTTTGATTATATTTTCCCATTATTTTCTTGCCTGCATTTTTTCCACTGAGAGATCCGATATTAGCCTGATGGGGTGACCTTTCTAAGTAACCTGACATTTCCCTCTTGCCAACTTTAATATCTTGTCTTTGTCTGTTGTTTTTGCCATTCTGGCTATGATGTGCCTTGGACAGGATCTTTTTGGGTTGATTCTACTCGGGGTTCTATGTATTTCTTGGGTCTGGATATTCGAATGCCTTTCTAGGTTTGGAAAGTTTTCTTCCAGGATTTCATGGAATAAATGTCTAAGCCCTTATTATTTTCTTCCTCTCCTGGGATACTAATTATCTGGATGTTGGGGCAATTGATAGTATTCAGCATTCCTCATAGATTATCCTCATTTTTCTTGGTTGTTTTCTCAATCTTCTTGATACTTTTTTCTAGATCAGGTGTTTTGTCTTCTATATTCGATATTTGATCTTTTGCCTAATCTAACCTACTTTTAATACTTTCTAGGGAGTTTTTGATTTTCTGTTTTACATTCTTCAACCCTAGAGGTTCCATCCGGCTCTTGTTTAAGGTGTCTATTTCTTCTTTCAAATCATCAAAGGATTTCCTCATAACTTGGAGATCATTGTCTCTTTTCTCTTCCATCTCAGTTAGTTAGATCACTACAAATATTCTAAATTCCTTATCTGACATGTGATGTGTGCACTACATCCATTGTATTGACTGTGGGTGATATAGGCTTGATGGTTTTCCTTGAGGGAGTGACCTTTTGTTGGTTGCTCTTACTTCCTGAGACTCTACGATTGTTCCTAGTTTTCAGTTGATCTATACATTCCTTCCTAACTTATTCATGGCATCTCTGAAGTCCAGAGACAAGTAGGGGTTGCGATGAGCAACAGGACCCTGCCATTAGGGTTTGCAGCCACAGGCAGCTTCTGAGATGTGTTTCTTGAAAGCAGCATGTAGAGAGCTCCTATTTTTGTCTATTTGGCCAGACTTTGTCTTTCAATTGAGGGTTTTAATTCACCTACATTCAATGTTATCAGTAAGTGCACCTTTAAAACTACCATTTTGTTAGTTGTTTAGTTTTCTTATTTCTACTTATCCCCTTGTCATTTCCTCATGTATTACTTCCCTTAGGTATTTCTTCAAGAGTTGGGACTAGTGTTGGTAGATTCTTGTAGTTTCTGTTTTTCAGGAATGATCTTTATTTCTCCATTCAATTAGGAAGATAATTTTATCAAGTATGTTATTCTTGGATAACTTTTTGTTTCTGTTTGGAACTTTGAATATATCTTCTCTTTACCCTCTTTGACTGTATGATTTCTTTTAACAGATCTGAGGTGAGTTGGATGGTGTATCTTTATAAGTAACTGAATACTTGTCTCTTGTCATTTTTAGATTATCATCTTTGTCTTTGACTTTTGACATGTTGCCTATGATGTGCCTTCTTTACGGTTTTTCTTATGTAAATTGTATTTGATATTCTTTTATATTTTCTGAATTAGATGTCTGTATGTCTCTCCAACCTTGGAAAGTTTTCAGACAGGATTTCATGAAGTAGAATTTTATGGCTTTTTTATTTCTTTGGTTTCTTGGATATTCATTATACAGATATTCAGATGCTTAATGATGTCCCAGGTTTCATATATGTTGTCATTTTTTTCCCTTGAGGTTTTTGCTACAGGGTATGTGTGCTTGCCTGAGAGATAGAAAGTGAGAAATCAGCCCCCAAGCATGGGATGATGGCCACACTGCAATCCCTTCTTCATTCTCCTCTTGGGATCTTGAGCATTCATACATATGAGTGTGCGTACACACACCCAGCAGGTTTTTAAGGTTACCAGGTCCAGGGCTTAAACCACAGTCAACTGTGTGGGAGATCATTGATGTAACCATTACACCACCTGCTACTCCCTGTTGGTGACTTTTTAATTTTTTTGTAAAGGTTTTTGCTATAAGGTGCATGCGCTCACCAGAAAGACAGAGAGAGACAGAGAGACAGAAAGCAAGAAATCACTCCCCAGGGGGGGATGACCATGCCACAATCCCTTCGTCTCCATTCTCCTCCCGGGATCTTGGGCACTCATGCAGATGCACCTGGCGTGAGTTTATGCTGCCAGGTCTGGGACTCGAACTGCGGTCAACTACATGGAAGTCTGGTGACATAGCCATTATGCTAACTGCTGGTCCCCCTGTTGGTGACTTTTTGAGAAGAGTGAAAGAGATCAGCAGGTATACACTTTTCTCATCATGTGATGCCCTGCACTGCCTGGGGCTCTACAGAGCGTGCCCATAGCAAGAAAGCCCTCACTGCATGTAGCTTCTTCACCTTACACCTCCAGTATCATGAACTGAATAAACTTTTGTTCTTTATTTGTTACCCAGTCTTTAATAATCTGCTATTAGCAACAGAGAATGAACTAAAACATTGTGTGAATTTCACAATGCCTCTCATTTGGAGGTGAGGTGAGACTAAAGGTGGACATGTCATAGAACCCTTCAGCAGAATTCCTTTTACTGCTACAGCCAGAGCATTGTTATCAGTGGTTCTGAGAGATGACACCAGAGGAATTTTCCTGATAGAGAAGCATCTTCCTGATAGAGTGCGAGTTTCCATAACATGGAGTAGAACTGCATCAGCAAAGAGACTGATTCTGCCTAAAGGGAGAACCCAAAGCTGCTGCAGATGTGTGAGAACATGACCTATATACTTTGGGCCTTCAACGAAGTGTCATTTACATCAGGGTATGTCTATTTACTACAACAGTGTTTTTTTTTTTTCACTTTTTTGTCTTCTTCTTATTATTTCTTATTTTTTTTTTAGTTGCCAGAAATTGTTAGCACTATATAGAGGTGGATAGAGAAAAAGCACCCCACAATGGAGCATGGTCATGTAGTAATCCTTTTTGCTCCATTTCTTCCCATTAGGATTTTGGGCAGGCAGGCACCATGGTTGGCCATCCGGGATCCATTACAAAAGCACAGCAATGCAGAGTGGACCCTACGGCAGCAGTGTTTGGATAGATGTCAGTGAAGGATCTGATAAACAAGTAAGTATATAATGAGAATCTCCTATATGGAAATTAAGCATCTTGAGAATGAGATTCACTCCTCTAACTTATATAAAACTACTTCATAGGGGCCAGCAGGTGGTGTGGTGGATAAGGGCGCCGGATTCCCACATAGCCAACCATGGATCAAGTCCTGGACCTGGTGGCTTGCTTTCTCACTTTCCTTTTCTCTCTCTCCCTGCCTCGTCAAATAAAGAAAAACATTACAATAACAAATGGAAATAAATAAATAGATAATTAAAAAAAAAAACTACTTTAGAGCCAGGAGGAAGCCATGAGTGCATCAGCTGCCCTAGGAATCTCAGAAAGTAGTTGAAAAAATGGATAATGCAGATTGAGTATATATCTACATATCTATCTATCTATCTCATCATCTTTATCTATATTGCCTGTTGTGTAACTCTTTCTTTCTTTCTTCCCTTTTTCTTTCACAATAGATCCACCCTTCTGTTTTCTGACCACATGGTCCATTTGGTATCCTCATCCATGGTACAAGGGTAGAAATGTAAGCTATGCTTGGAAAATCAGAGAACAGCATCTTTCTGACTATAGTGATTGTTCTGGGGAGGAGTACCTTACTCATATAAAAGGCAACCTCTACATTCCCTGGAACATCTGAGTAAAATAATCCTTTCTTTTCTGATAGTTTGTTTATGTCATGCTAGTCTTGAGCCTCAGAGTACATTTAGGATGCATGACACTTTTGTTATTCCTTAGTCCAGTTATACTCAGCTATCATTCTAGCTTCTGATGCAGCTTCTGCTGACTCAGCGTGGAGAAAGTGGGTGGGTGAGAGATCTCTGAACTCCCTCAGATTCCATGACTGGTTGTCTTCCTCTCAGATCTACCTGGCCATTAGTTACCCAACTGTTTCAAATGACTGGTGCTATCAGCACTACCTATGCGATCGTAATGACAATCAAGTGAGGATATTCTTTAGAATTCTGAAATTCATTTTCTGTATGTAGAAGCCTCACACCTGATGGCAGGGCTAGGAAAACTGAACAAGGCTCCCCTCACCATGTAAATCACAGTGGACCTTGTAGGATCAGAGTGAAATCTTCCATGGGGTCACTTCGTGATTTCTTTCTTTTCATTGCCTAGTCACAGATTGATTTTTCTGACCTCTCTCTCTCTCTCTTTCTCTCTCTCTCTCTTTAAGAATTACTTTACTTAACTTTATTTCTTTATTTAATTAGACCAGAGAGGAAGTGACAGAGAGAAAGAGAGAGAGGGCTAAAGTCCAGGACTCAAACTGTAGTAGTCCATCTGAGACTCTAGCATCCTTAAACACCACATTACTTGTCAGACCCTCAGACCACATTTTCTGCCTCCACGCTTATGCTTAGAGTGATCACTCTTCCCTTTTTCTCATTACTGCTTCCTAATATCAGTCTCTGCCAAATTAACTTTGAAGTTTTCCCAAAGTCTATAAAATTATCTTTTATATGAGGGGCAAGTATTTCTCAAATAGGAAAATGATTTCTAAATGAAAATAATATTTTTAATTCTAGAGCAGATATAAGTTATTTACAAATTAATAATTCTCAAAGACAAGATGTCAAAATTAATTTTTATACAAGTTTATTTATGTCTTCTGTGAGAGATAAAGAGAGAGAAAAAAATGTTAATAAGATCCCATTTCACAATCCTTTCCCTCCCCCATTCTCCAGACTCTCTGTTGCCCTTCCCAGCAAGCCAGGATTATGGCTGTAGGCCATTCCTATAAAGGCCAACCAGGGAACCAAACCCAGAATCTTCCATGTAGGTCTAGCTTCAATTAAGCAGCTTGCTACCGGTGCATTACCCAAAAGTGAAATTGTGACTAGACACTCTGTAGAAGGAGTTACAAAGTGTATCCATATCACTCTATGTCTGCCATGGACAATGTTTAAATATTTATGTCCTCCAAAAATTCTGCTGAAATCCTTACCCGAAAGCAATGTATTGATACCCTTAAAAAATGTCTCAGAAGGACCACCATGTGGCATAGTTGTTGGAGTTCTGGATTCCCACATGACCTACCAGAGTTCAAGTCTCAAACCCACTGGCTTGAAAAATCATACCAGGCATGTGCACTTGCATGCCCAAAATCTTGAGAAAAGAATGAGGTAGAAAGGATCGAGGCTTGATCATTCTGGTAAGGGGGTGATTTTTTGCCTTTGCTCACTGTCTCTGTCTCTCTCTAGCAAGCACATATGGCCTATGTGAAAAACCTAAAAAATGTTATGTCCAAGAGTGATGCCTGTCCCTAAAGACATGTGAAGTTACAACAAGAAGACTGTAGTCTATGGACCAAGAAGGGTTCCCTCAGCAGACCCAAATCAGCTGACACTTTGAACCTGACTTTATATGTTCTAGAACTTTGAGAAATAAATGTTGTCCATTGCTTTTAAGCTACCCAGTTTTTGTTGTATCAGTGCAAATATATAAAGAAAAGGCCTATTTTATAACAAATGAAATGATAAATATACAAATTCCCACAATTAGATAAAGAATAGAAAATATGATCACAAAGTGAGGTGACAAGTGGTTAATTTGAATAGTTTTATGGAAACCCTCTTAGAGATGTCACTGCCCCTTGCCTCAAACTCTGTGTGTGTGTATGTGCGTGTGTGTGTGTGTGTTTGTGTGGTGGGAGAGGGAGGAACAGGTGCACATGGATGTGTGTGTTTATTGAAGGGAACCTTCTAAATGATACTCCAAGAAGGCTAGCATGAGTGGTGGGAGAGGGAAACGAAAAAAAAAAAAAAAAAAAAAAAAAAAAGGAACACCATATTAAATCCAACACCACTGTTTAAAAATACTATAAACTGGCCTATAACTTGCTTTTGTTGTTGTTGATTTGTTTTGTTTTGTTTTCCTTTGGCACAGTAAGCCTTATTTAGTACTTGGCTAATCATAATTTTGTTGAGACTTTTTAGAGACTGGAGAGCCTCAAAACTGGAAAGCAGATATGCCCTAAAAAGATAAAAATTTCTGTCCTGATGATCCAGTCTGGCCAATGTAGCCACAGATAAAAACAACTATCTTGACATCAACAAATCACTTCCTCAGGGGACCTGTCAAGTAGACATTGAATAGCCATGCTGCACTAAATACCATGTCATTCCCTTCCCACTTCCCTTATCTTCCCTCATCCTTTGAAAAGTCCAGTTGGTGTAATGGCTATGTCGCTGGACTCTCATGTAGTCGACAGTGGTTCAAGTCCCGGACCTGGTGGCTTAAACTCATGTCGGGCGCATGTATGTGCATGCCCAAGATCCCAAGCAGAAAATGGGAGAAGGGATTGCAGCGTGGCAATCTCCCCTGGGAAGGTGATTTTTCTCTTTCTGTCTCTCTGTCTCTCTCTGTCTTTCTGGTGAGAGCACATGCCCTATAGCAAAAATCTCTCTCAAAAAAAAAAAAGTCCTTTTCCTAGCTATGACTTTGGAGAAGGCTTTTGAACATTAGCTAACCACATTCTCAGGTCATCAATTTCCTGAATAGGTCACCTTTCCTTCCCACCAACACTTGTCTCTTGAGCATTGGCTTTCAAGGAACAAGCAACCAAGTTTGAATTTAGACCTGTCTAGACCAGTAGCCAGTCTTGTAACCCCTTAAATTGGTGCAGGGGACTGAGAGCAGAAAAACTAGCATGGAAGAAACACTGGCTGGTTTCCTGGTGGAGTCCAGTGAGGGTTACTGGGAGATGTTGCTTTGCATTAACAGTGTATTAGCAGTGTTTCTACTGTGATGGCATTTCTGTGATGGCATTCCTCAGGGCCAGAGACACATGGATGTTTCCCCTACAGACTGCCAGACAGGAGCCATCTGAGTCTTCTAGTGTTCCAAGAGTTATTTGGAAGGTTATAACATTTCACAGGTAGCCAATAGCTCTCAATGAGATAAGGAGTCACCAGTGATCATAAGGCATAGGCAAGTTCTCCTACCTCAAGGATACTACATTAGAAAGGCCAAAGAATGATTTTTTTTAAAAAAATCTGTTCATCTATTTATTTATTTTTTTGAGAGGTTTTTGCTATAGGGTGCATGTGCTCGCCAGAAAGACAGAGAAACAAAGAGACAGAAAGCAAGAAATACCCCTCCAGGTGGGATGGCCATGCTGCAATCCTTTTCCCTCCATTCTCCTCTTGGGATCTTGGGCATGTATGCACATGCGCCTGGCTTCAGTTAAGCCATGGGGTCCAGACTCAAACTGTGGTCGACTGCATGGGAGTCCAGCAACACAGCCATTACACCAACTGCTGGTCCCCAAAGAAAGATTTTTTTAAAAGCCCACGTAAAGTCCCCCAAAAGAAAAGAACTAAAAGCTTTCAATATCTGCCAGGCCCAGGCAGAGTAAGCAGTTTGTTAAGATACCAGATTAAGTGAAGATTCTCTGCCCCCTGAATAATTCTCCCTTCTTTGTCCCCACAGACACTTCTGTCTGCTTTTCCTATTTTAGGCTTTTAGGCTTCAGGAATTTTGGGCCTTTGAATTAATGTCATTGAGTGAACATTTTAATTTCTAATTTAGACCTTGTCTAAAACCTAAGAAAATTTGAGAGAGAACTTTTTCATTTTCTTTCTCTTTCTCAGTGAACAAACACACAATAGAGCACATTGAAAAAGAAGGACAGAGGGAAGGAAGAACGAGAGAAAAAAAGAATAGATACAAGACCCCATCCAGACCAGAATCACCAAAGCATCTAAGACATGCCAGTTCATAAAAGTTGTACATTGCAGGGCCTTGCAAATGGTCATGTAGTGATCAAAGGCCATGAGGATAAGCACGAAAATCTCTATGCACCCAAAGAACTGGGCTGCAAAGACCTAAGTCAGGCTTTCATTTAAGGAAATGGTCTTCTTCTGAGAAAGCATCCACAATCAATTTAGGAGCTGTGACTGTAGAAAAATTAATGTTAGCAAAGGATAGGTATAATAGGCCAAAGTTTAAGTGAAGTAGAATCATAAAAGGAAGAATAATCAGGGGTTGTGACTGGGAAAAACCTCAGGTACAAGGATGACAAAGGTAACACAGTAGGGGTAGAGAGTAAGTTTGTTCTAGGATTTCATTAAAGAGTTTTGCTTTCTTCTCCTTCCTCCTCATATTATCCTTACCCCAATCCCACAAAGAAGGTGTAGTAAGCAGGGTGATAGTAGGTCATAGACTGCTGACATTAGTATCATTGGTATCATGAGGGAGTTTACTTTAAGTCTATCCACACAGCCAATCAGAACTCAAATAATAGGGCATCTTTTTTCTTTCTTTCTGTTTTTGGAGAGGTTTTTGCTATAGAACATGTGCACTTGCCAGACAGACAGAGAGACAGAAAGTGAGAAATCACCCCCCGGGGGGATGGCCATGCCGCAATCCTTTCTCCTCCATTCTCCTTTTGGAATCTTGGGCATGCATGCACATGCGCCTGGTGTGAGTTTAAACCACCAGGTCCAGGAGAACCTCAGTCGACTATGTGGGAGTCCAGCGACATAGCCATTATGCTAAATGCTGGTCCCCATGCCATCTATTTTGTTTTGAATGAGAAGTGGAAAACTGTCATAATAATTAGGATCAAGATCTATTGATCTCTTTTGTCTAGGCCTAAAGGATGAACTGGTAGAGGTCAAAATAAGGTTTAAGACTTTTTACACAATACAGGGTGCCTTAATATTTGCAGGTACTTCATAATAGGTGGTCTGGTTACACAAAACAGACCATCCTGTTGGTAAGGGAAATGATTTTTTTAGGGACTGAGAGGGTGTATGTGTCCAAAGTTGTGTCCTATCTCATTTTTTTAATGATATGAGGCATGTAGCCTATGCCCAAGAAATTGTTTTTCAGAAACTCTTGAGTACTGATGCCTTTCTGTACACAAAAAGAGGGTTGATGTAAGGCTACAACTGCTGTATGGACCATAGAGTTGTTATAATCCAATTTCTTTGAGATATTTGGATTTACAGTGAAAGAAAATTTCATCCATAATGTCTCAATTATGGCCTCCATATTATGCCACCATAATTCCTCTATTGTCAGTTGAAAGCCCTCTATAGAATAGGGGTTATATTGAAATGTCTAAGTTGATAGAGAATGAGAGAAAATGTGACAAGTTTCTATGAATGGGTATACAATATCTGAACTTATATGAATGGGCAGGCTGTTTGGTGACAGAATGTTTGAAGTAATCTAAAGGTTCACAAGTATATGTGGGTTCCTAGAGAGATAAGGGTGATGTCTTTCCCAGAACAGGTACACATCATGAGGAGAGGGTTCCAGGACAAAAGGGAAGAACCAAGTAGGTGACAGTATTTTCTAAAAGAAAGTCAATTGTGTTTTTCTCTACCTCAAGAATCACCCAGGTTCGGGAACCAGCAGTTAGCGTAATGGCTATGTCGCTGGACTCCCACGTAGTCGACCGCGGTTCGTGTCCCGGACCTGGTGGCTTAAAACTCACGCCAGGCGCGTGTGCGTGCATGCCCAAGATCCCGAGAGGAGAATGGAGGAGAAGGGATTGCGATGTGACCATCCCCTCTGGGGGGTGATTTCTCGCTTTCTGTCTTTTTGTCTCTCTCTGTCTGTCTGGCGAGCGCACGCGCCCTACAGTGAAAATCTCTCCAAAAAAAAAAAAAAAAAAAGAATCACCCAGGTTCCCGGATGGTAATAATAGTGCCCTGTGAAGACTGAGCCACAGTTCTGGCATCAGGAGACCTGCACCCCTTCATTCTGTCTTGATCATTTGTGAGGAGGAGACTGACCCAGGAGATCTACATCTTGGGGGGAACACAATGTAATGTTTTTGATGAAGATATGAATATGTTAATATCCTTGATTTGATTAGCATGCCCAGAATGTATACTTTGAAAAACTGTGCTATATGCCACAAAGATGTATAATAACTTAGTGTAAATCAGAAATTTTAAATAAACAATTAGATAAGTAAATATACATTGCTCCAGTAGGAACTGCAAAAGATTATGAGGAGCAGCTAGAACAAGGTCCTAAAAGCTAACAAAGTTACTGACATAGAGCAGAAATAAATATCTCAATTTTACTCCTAATTTCTTTATCATGATTGCTAACAAAGTTACTGACATAGAGCAGAAATAAATATCTCAATTTTACTCCTAATTTCTTTATCATGATTAAAGATAAGGGTCTTTATTCATCCTTTTATTTATTTACAAGTGTAAAATATTTTGCTTGGTTATTTACAACTTCCTATTAATTTAAAATTAAAACCATAGCTGGCTTAGTGTTAGCATTATTATTATTATTATTATTATTATTATTATTATTATTTTAATTTTCAGAGTGTGAGTGTGCTCATGAGAAACAGAAAGAGAGAGAGAGAGGAAGCACCAATGCAATGTGGAGTGGCCACTCCACATCCTCTTTCCTCCATGCATCTTTCCAGTCAGGATTTTGAATGTGCATGTACACGCATCCATCTTGTTGTTTGTTTGTTATTCTGGGTCCCCCCAACAAAGGCTCTTGTGCTAGAATTTTAACTGTGGCCTGGCATGTGAGAAGTAGCTGGGCAGGCCCAGTGTTATTTTAAAGCGTCATCTATATACACAAAATGAACTAGAAAACTGAATCAGTCTCAAGAATAAAATGTGTCTTAAAAATCATCCTGTTTTTAAATTATACCTATTTAAAATTTCAGTAAAACTGATTAATTCGTATGATTTTTGGAAAACATGTTGAAAAGTAATTCTAAAATCACAAACATGTTCAGATTTCTTATACTATAACCTAATCTGGAAAATTTATTCTAAAAGTGAAATGCGGTGGGGAAGTTCTATAATGGAAAATGGTTCAGTGACACTTAAAATGGTGAAAATTAAGAAATATTATTTAAAATACTACAGAATAGGAAGATAGTTCTATAAATTGAACTGTTACAAATTAATATCATGATGCTATGAACTAAATTTTTATAATAGGAAGTCATAGACAGTGAAGCATTTTTATACAAAAGAGCTAGCGGCAGAAGAAGCCACGGGCCTTCAGGATAAGGTTCCACATGGCTACTGTGAACTAGATTTTTAAGGGAATGAAGACTTTCTACTAATAATTCAGCCTCCAACAAAAGAGCTAGCGGCAGAAGAAGCCACGGGCCTTCAGGATAAGGTTCCACATGGCTACTGTGAACTAGATTTTTAAGGGAATGAAGACTTTCTACTAATAATTCAGCCTCCAACAAAAGAGCTAGCGGCAGAAGAAGCCACGGGCCTTCAGGATAAGGTTCCACATGGCTACTGTGAACTAGATTTTTAAGGGAATGAAGACTTTCTACTAATAATTCAGCCTCCAACAAAAGAGCTAGCAGTAGGGAGCCCCCCCCCCCGCACCCCCAGCCTTCTGTGTCTCATTTCCTGTCTCTCCCTGTTTCTGTCTCTTTTTTTTTTTTTTTGTAATTTTTCCTTTTTACACTTTTTTTTTAAAAGGCACAGTTTTTCTCTGGCTTTTAGCTCCACCTTCTCTCTTGTTAATTATTGCTCTTGTCCTCCCACCAGGCAGAAGAAGTCAGGCCTTCAGCAGAAGGTTCCATATGGTTCCAGCGAACTAGATTTTTTCCTGTGGCACACAGTTTTCTATTTTGTGATTTTTTTTTTAAAAAGAACAGTAATTACAATTTTTTAATTTTTTTGTCTTTTTTTTCTCTTTTTGTTGTTCCTCTCTTGCTTTTTCATTTCCCTTTTTCTTGTTTCTCCACTCTCCAATATCCCTTTCATGTGTTTTTAGAAGGATCTAAGAGCACTGTAGCTAAACATCCAAATACTAATAGGGTTAAAATATTCCTCAATATCTACTGAATCTGCTGCACCAGTGATCACGACAGAACAGGAATGAGATTCTAGATCACCTCTGTCTGCTTGCTACTGAACATTCAGACGGAACTTCAAGAATTTGAAAGAAACAGACCATCTATCAGATGACAAGAAATCATCGCCGGACCACAAGAAATATGGGAAAACAAGAAAATACCTCTCCTCCAAGGGAAAAGAGTAACTCTTCTTCACCCACAAGCAGTTTGGTGAAAATCATGGAAATGTCTGATAAGGAATTTAGAGCATTCATAATGTCAAAGCTAACAGAGATGGGAGAGAAGAGAGATAATGAACTGCTAAAGAGAAGGAGAAAGAAGTTGATGAGTTCCAGGAGATGAGGAAATTCTTGCAAGATCTAAAAGAGGAAT
>NW_006159478.1:227493-231541 GCF_000334495.1 Tupaia belangeri chinensis | reverse complement strand
TATGCTGTAATGATGTACAGTGAATGAATGCAAATAAATAAATTAAAAAATAAATTTGTCGAAAGTGTATTATTATCATTGGAAGAAGAGTGAGTCCATACTAGTTCAATGCACAATTATTATCTATAAATTATGGACTTCCCTTAGAATGTGCAGAGTCAGCCAAATACATTTTGAAGGAACTCTATTTTTATAACAAGTTTTATATTAAACAAATACTAAGCAATTTGACTAAAGGGTGTATTACAAACTTCATGAATCAATTTCAGATATAGTGATCCATTGATGGAGATTTAATATTGTGAGCAGAGAACAGGTAGTTACGTACTCATTTACTGTTTAATCAGAGCAACTTAAAATGTTTTCTACAGGTTTTTATCTTAGGGCACATGTGCTCACCAGAGAGAGAGTAATCACCCCCAAAGAGGATGGTCATGCTGCACCCCCTTCCATTCATTCTCCTCCTGGTATCTTGGGCATGTAACATACTCACCTAGCATGATTTTGAAGTCACCAAGTTTGGTCATGTTGGAGTCCAGTGATGTAAACACCACACCATCTGCTGGCCCTCCTGGAGGTGATTTTGCCCTTGCACATTCTCCCCCACTGTCTCTGTCTCTGTTCAGTGGGTACAAGTGTACTATGACAAAAAAAAAGAAAGGAAAATATGTGGTTAAACTTGGACATAACTAAAATGTTAGCTCTGTTGCAATCACAACACAAATCTACACTCAGTTCTTATCTTCTGTATTACCCTCTTAAAAATATTTTATTCAACATACTTGGTACCAAAAAAATTACATTGCTTATTTCTTTGCTTCCTTATTTACAATCAATTAACCACCAATTATATTATCTTCCAGGCATAAAGTTTGTAAGAAACCAATAGCATTTTATATAATAATAACAAGCAGACTGAGAAAGAACTGAAAAAAGTTATTCCATTTACCATAGCCACAAAAAGTATAAGATATTTAGGAATAAATCTAACCAAAGTAGTTAAAGACCTCCGCAAGGAAAACTATGAGAAGCTAAAAAAAGAAATAGAAAATGACACAAAAAAGTGGAAGGACATCCCATGTTGTTGGATTGTAAGAATTAATATAATCAAAATGGCAATTCTACCCAAATTAATCTACATATTTAATGCAATGCCAATTAAAGTACTAGGCACATTCTTCACAGATATAGAAAAGACAGTCATGAAATTCGTCTGGAATCATAAAAGACCCCATATTGCCAAAGCAGTTCTATACAAGATGAGTGGAGTGGGCGGCATCTCACTCCCTGGCCCAAAAATACTCTACAAAGCTGTGGTAATCAAAACAGCTTGGTACTGGCACAGAAACAGACACATGGACCAATGGAACAGAATAGAGTCCCCAGAAATAAATTCCCAACCATATAGTAAACTGATCTTTGAAAAGAGGTACCAGTCAATCCAGTGGGAAAAGGAAAACCTCCTCAGCAAATAGTGCTGGAAAAACTGGATTTCCACCTGCAGAAAGATTAATCTGAACCTCTACCTCTCACCTTTGACAAAAATCAAGTCAAGGTGGATCAAGGATCTAAACCTAAGACCTCAAGCTATAAAACTGCTCTTGGAAAACACTGGGGAAACTCTGGAAGACATTGGAGCAGTGAAAGACTTCTTAAATAAGACCCCCAAAGCACAGTTGATAATCCCTAAAATAGACAAGTGGGATTACATCAGACTAAGAAGTTTCTGCATGACAAAAGACACAGTAATCAGTGTGAATGGACAGCCCTCAGAATGGGAAAATATTTTTGTAAATTTTGCATCAGATAAGGGACTGATAACCAGAATACACAAGAAACTCAAGCCACTGTTTGGAAAAAAGATGATCAACCCTATTAAAAGATGGGAAAAGGAGTAAAAAAAAAAAAAAACACTCTCTGCAGATGACATAAGAATAGCCAAAAGGCATATGAAAAAATGCTTAACATCCCTCACTGTAAGGGAAATGCAGATCAAAACAACAATGAGGTACCACCTAACCCCAGTCAGAATGTCTAAGATAAAAAAAAAATAATAATAAGTGTTGGCAGGGGTGTGGTAAAAGGGGAACTCTTTTGCACTGCTGGTGGGAATGTAAATTGGTCCAGCCACTGTGGGGAACAATTTGGAGATTCCTCAAAAATCTACAAACAGAACTACCATATGATACAGAGATCCCACTCCTCGGTATCTACCCAAAGGACAGAAGAATTCTTCATTGGAAAACTGCTTGCACATTGATGTTTATTGTGGTGGTATTCATGATTGCTAAGACATGGAACCAACCCAAATGCCCCCATATGGATAAATGGATTGAAAAACTGTGGCACATATAATCTACGGAATACTACTCAGCCATAAAAACCAACAAAACCTTGGCTTTTGACAGAAAGTGGAAGAATATGGAAGATATACTGCTGAGTGAAGCAAGCCAAGCTATGAAGGAGAGACATTGTATGTCCCTACTTAATATATACCAAGTGTCTGCACTCTACAACTTAAACTGATTGACTAAAATATATACAAACACAAGAGATGGGTGTAAATGCCAGATGTAGTGTGTGTGAAGGAGTGGGGCTTAGGGGAGTTCATTTGGAGGAGGGATACAGAGGAAGACCATTGACAGGACGGGGAGGTGTGGTGTTATCTGTTGAAAACATTTTGATCAACTGGACTGGAGAGAAATGTTCACATATTGAAATGTTTGCTTTGTAAGCTAAACAATATGATTGAATGTATATAAAAAATAATAAATTTAAAAAATTAAAAACAATAAAACAAAAAACTTTCACTAGTATTTAATAAAAAATGCATGCCATGACTACATTTAAGGAAATAAGAACAAATTAAGAGTAATTTCAAAATTCCTGGCTATTTTTCAATTAGGAAAACAGACTTAGAGATAGGTTATGACTTTTTTTTCCTCTTTTAGTGAGTGTCATTTTGTTTTTGGTGGACTCATGGTATAAAAGGAAAGAAAAAAGAAGGAAAAGAAGAGAATGGGGGAGAAGGAAGGAAAGAACAAAGAAAGAAAGGGAGGCGGGAGGGAAAGAAGACTAACTGGTTTTCTCACTTCATGGATGTTCACCCTCCAAAAATCTAGATCTAGATTTCTAGGCTTTTGTTTGTTCTTTTGTGTTTGTTTTATTAAAGGCTAAGGGAAAAAATAATTATTTCCCATAAAGACTTTTGGAAGTGGAGGGCACCCCGTGCGGCGGCGGCGTCAGCAGCAGCGGGCCCTGCGCGGCCCCTCCGGGCCCCACATAGCCCCCACCTGGGCCCCACCTGGGCCCTGCGTGGCCCCTGACTGGGCCCCACCTGGACCCTGTGCAGCCGGGGCTCTGCTCTGCGTTCCGCTGCCTCCCCGGGCTGGCATGTGGCCTCCGGGCCTGCGTGTGGCCACGGGGCCTGTGCGTCGCCCCGGGCCTATGTGTGGCCCCCGGGCCTACACATGGCCCCCGGGCCTGCGTGTGGCCGCTGGGCCAGGGCGTGGCCCCCGGAATTGTGTGTGGCTGCCAGGCCTGCGCGTGGCCGCCGGGCCTGTGCCTGCCATGGCAGCTGGGCCTGCACGTGGTCCCTGGGCCTGCGAATGGCTGCAGGCATGCACCTGTGCCAAAATGAAGCCGAAAACAAGGACTAAGAACTTGCAACTATAAGCAACAGAAAGAATCTTTAGCTGTCTTAAACCAATTGAGAAATATATTGTATAGGAGGATTCTCTCTACCTATGGACAGTGAGAAGATGATGGTTACCAGCCCTGCATTACCTCAGAGAAAAACAAGAACTACTCTACCATTCTTAAGGAAGCCAAATACCCGAGGATAACTCACGCTGCAGAACCCCACAACACCATCCCCGCTAATTACAAGATGGCTGCTGTGCCGCACCAATGGATAATCATCTCTGCTTATCAGAACCGCTTTCCTAGAACTGTATTCCACGAAGACTCACCTACAATAGCGGATCTGCATGAGACCTACCCTTGATCCAACCTTGAATGGAATCTATGTTCCCTATTGTTGAAAACT
>NW_006159478.1:222963-227320 GCF_000334495.1 Tupaia belangeri chinensis | reverse complement strand
AAATGGAATATTATTGATGATAACATGCTTGATTAAGCCACTATGCAGTTTATCCTAGATGGGAAACCACATTGAGTATGTTGTGATGATGCTCAGGGAAAGAAGGTTAGGTAATATTAAAAAAAATAAAATAAATAATTATAATGATAAATATAATTAATAAAAAAATTCATTATAAAAAAAGAGAAAAAAAGACTTTTGGAAGTGGAAAAAAGCATTCAATTCAATTGACATATGTATGAATACTTTAGTAAAATAGCAATGAATCTCAGAAAAAGACATCCTCTAGAATCATCAAACTAAGATATACAGTTGTTTTTTTCATTGCACACCCAGAATTTTAGAACAGAAACTTAAAACCTTTGGTAAAGTACAAAAAAAGATTATCCAAAGGATCTAGAAAAGAGCCTAACCACTATTATGTGCTCAATATATGTTAGTTTCTGGGTTTTGCTTCTTTTGTCAGGATTCTGTAAGCTATTTTTGATTCTCTTGCAGTTCAGCAAGAATATAATCCTTTTTTACATACATCCTCATTTTCTTAGCATTATAAACAGGCTGAGTTACTCTCTTCTTTAACAAACTTTTCATGGCACTTTTCATTTCCATGTTCTTACTGTGTATACTACAGGATTTAACATAGGGATAAGGATTGCAAAGAACACAGTCACCAACTTGTCTATGGGATAGATGGTCACTGGGTGTGTGTAGGTGAATATGTAAGGCACAAAAAAGAGTACAACAGTAAAGTGGGAGCCACATGTCCAGAGGGTTTTGCTGTGTCCTTCAGAGCAATAGGATTTCAGAGAGCTCAAGATAACTACGTAGGAGATGAGGAGCATAGAGAAAATGAGCAAGCACATAGCTCCACTGCTGGCTTCCACCACCATTCCCAGCCTGTCGGTGTCTCTGTAGGAAAGTTTCAACAGTGGGAAAAGGTCACACATGAAGTGTTGGATGACATTGGGACCACAGAAGGGCAAGTTGACCATAAAAAGAACCTGCACAATGGCATGTGGTATGCCACCAATTCAAGCTACCACCACCAAGACGTTACAGAGCCCCTGTCTCATTGTAGTCATGTAGTGCAGGGTCTTGCAGATGGCCACGTAGTGATAATAGGCTATGACAAGAAGGAGGATGATCTCTGATCCTCCCAGGAGGTGCTCCACAAATAGCTGAGTGAGGCAGCCCCTGAAGGAGATGGTTCTCTGGTAGAGCATGTCAATGATCATTTTGCAGGTGGTGACACAGGTATAGGAGGCATCTATGAAGGACAAGAAGTGAGAAAAAAGTACATGGGAGTCTTAAGGGTGATGCTGAGGGAGACAGTGATAAACATGAGATTAGCCAGCACAGTAAATAGAAAAATGAGCAAAAAGATAATGAAGAATATCTTCTGCGAATGTGGATTCTGTGTGAGTCCCAGGAGAATAAGTTCAGTCATGTTGTTGGGAGGCATAGGTTGACCCATTCACATGGTAACACCTTATGTGGGTCTAAACTATCTATAAGAGATAAAAATAAAATATAGTTAATTAGTTATGAAAGGATTACTGTCCGAATTTCATAGTACCAAGGTACTGTAGTTTCTATAGTTTTAGAGCCCCAGTAATTACTTTGTTTATTTTCCCCTTCCTTCATAATGCTTCCTGTCTCATCTGATACCTAGTGTTTGTTTGTAAAATATTTATGGGCATGGGACCAGTGGTTGGCTTAATGGCTATGCCACTAGACTCCCATGTAGTTGACTGTGGTTCAAATCCCAGACCTGGTGGTTTGGACTCACAGTGGGCACATGTGCAAGATCCTGAGAACAGAATGGAGGAGTGGAGATTGTGGCATGGCCATCCCCTCTGGGGTGTGATTTCTCGCTTTTTGTCTCTCTGTCTCTCTCTCTCTTTCTGGCAAGCACATGTGCCCTATAGCAAAATCCTCTTCAAGAAAAAAAATGGATATGATTTATCTGTAATTTATTGAGTAAATTCTGGGTTGTATAAATGGTATGTTTTATAAATAAAGATTAAAAATAGTAATCCTGCCTCCAGCAGATTGTGTAGAGGTTATGTCACTGGACTTCTACGTGGCAGATGGAGGTTTGAGTTCCATAATGAGTGGCTTGAAACTCATGCTGGGAGCATGTGCGTGCATGCCAAAGATCCTGGGAAGAAAATGGAGGAGAAAGGGTTAGGGTATGACCACTGTTCTGGGGGGTGATTTCTCACTTTCCATCTCATCATTTCTCTTTCTCTCTCTCTTGTGAGCACATGTTCCCTAAGACAAAAATCTCTTAAAAATATCAAGTCCTTCTATGAAAAAAATATTACTAATTTGACTTTCAAAATAATTACAGCACAAGTGACTAATGTTGTTTATTCTTCAAAATTAGATTGCATATACAATATAACACAGTCCCACTCCATAAATTTTCAGCTTCAATAAACTAAGATTAAACAAAAATTGGGTAGATTTTATAATCTTGAAGGCAAAGGCAACTCTTATTTTCCAAATTCTAAAAAGAGAGTTTTAACGTGGACAGCAAGAAGAAATAGGCTTAAGTGACTAATGTTGTTTATTCTTCAAAATTAGATTGCATATACAATATAACACAGTCCCACTCCATAAATTTTCAGCTTCAATAAACTAAGATTAAACAAAAATTGGGTAGATTTTATAATCTTGAAGGCAAAGGCAACTCTTATTTTCCAAATTCTAAAAAGAGAGTTTTAACGTGGACAGCAAGAAGAAATAGGCTTCTAGATAAGGTAGGTAAAGTACTGTACACATATTTGGTTTGTTTTTATGTTTTTTTTTTCTTCTTTTTTTTTTCCCCAAAGCCTCTAGTACCAGAATATGAACTGTGTTCTGGCATGTGAGAAATGGTTTGGGTTGGCCCAACTACTATATATATGTATATGTATATATATGATATTTTAAGAGAGATTTTTGCTAAGGGGTACGTGTGGTTGCCAGAGAGTCAGGAAGTGAGAAATCATCTCCCTCTGCTCCCAGCCCGGGGTACAGCCATGCCACTTCTCCATTCTCCTCTCGGTATCCTGGGCACACACACCCGGCCTGAGTTTCAAGCCATGGGAGTCTAGCAACATAACCATGATGCCATCTGTTGCTCCCAAAAAACATTTCAATATTATTTAAATTACTGAACTATAGGAAGATATTTGTGTAAATTGGACTGTTAAAAATTAATATGTGATGGGACCAGCAGTTAGCGTAATGGCTATGTTACTGGACTCTCACGTAGTCGACCGCCGTTTTCATCCCGGACCTGGTGGCTTAAACTCATGCCAGACGCGTGTGCCTATGTGCCCAAGATCCCAAGAGGAGAATGGAGGAGAAGGGATTGCAGCGTGGCAATCCCCCCTGGGGTGTGATTTCTTGCTTTCTGTCTCTCTGTCTGTCTGGCGAGCGCACAAGCAAAAACCTCTCCAAAAGAAAAAAATTAATATGTGATGCTAAGAATAAAACTATTATAATAGGAAATAATAAGAGACTGAAACACTTTTACCATATGTAAAATGAGAAAAGCAAAAAGAAAATTGTAATAACGGTGCCCATTTGTATGAGTATATTAAATATGATTTTATAGTTTAGAAGGAAACATATTAAAATACTAATTTTTTGTCCTGGTCTGGAGAGAGAATAGACGTGGAACCCAGAGTGGAAGTGGGCGGTCAATTGAGAAAGAACAAAGACACAGACACACACGTAGAGAAAGTGGGTTCAGTATTTCAGGCATCTCTGATGGAGACTACCACGGTGCTGAGCCATTCCTAGGTTTATTCTTCAACAGGGCAGTAAGGGAGGGAGAAATGGAAGGTAAATCAGGTGTCTTTTATTGATCACAGCTGTGGAACATCTTGCCTCCCATGGTTCTAAATAAGCCCCACCTGGTAATCTCTGGCTAAAACAATTTCCTTTAACTTCCACCTGCTGTGCAGCATCAGCCCAAGTGACCGAGTCTGTGATCTGCTCATCTTTAAAGATCACGATTTTTCAGCTCAGATCTAGCCACTCCCTATGATTTTTATTTGGAATATATTTTGTTGTTGTAACAATAAGAATATTTCAAAGTAAACATCAAGGTTAAAATCTACAACACTATGTTTTCCATTGTCCAAACAGTTCAGAAAAAGGAGGTGGTGTTTGGGGATAATTTATTCAGAATCTTATATTAAATACTGTAAGCTCTATTGTACGTTTTCTATAAACCACCATACCATGGGCCAAGCCTACCCCACCCTCAAAACACTCATTTTGACATCAATTTTAAATGCATATTCTCCCATAGGGAGCAGCTTAATTTGCCCACATTTATCCTAGGATATTCCACTCTTTC
>NW_006159478.1:215935-222710 GCF_000334495.1 Tupaia belangeri chinensis | reverse complement strand
TGTGTGTGTGTGTGTGTGTCTTTCTGGTCAAATTTAAAAATATAATGAATGAATAAATAAAATTAAATAAATAATTATTTAAAAATATAATAAAATACTAGAGCTGCAACTGAAATCGCTCAGAGACCTCTCATTGCATGAACTTTGGGCACTGGGCTATCTCCCACAGATGTGACCTTGGGGGCCTAGCTACCCCGTGTCTCCCATTCCCCATTCCTTTTAGCAACAAAAGCACTTTTTGCAGCCATCATTCTGAAAATAATAGAAACTTCTGTTTCAATTTTCAGGTATATATAACATTCAAAACTATAAGAAGAATCAGTGATATAGTTGTCATTAATAAGTTATGTTTTCTAATTATATTTGAAGCAATAAATTTTATATTCATATATATATGTACATATTAGTCATATTTGCATAAATTTTTCTAAGTAAATATTGCCAGTACAAACTAAAAGAAGAAGAAATGTAAATTGTTCAAGCCACTGTGGAGAACAATATGGAGGTTCCTCAAGGAGCTACAAATAGAACTACCATATCACCCAACAATTCCACTCCTGGGTATCTATCCAAAGGATAGAAGAACACTCAGTCAGAAAAGTGCTTGGACATCTATGCTTATTGTGGCATTATTTACAATTGCTAAGACACGGGACTAATCCAAATGTCCATGAACAGATTAATGGATTGAAAAAGTGTGGCACATATACTCTGTGAACTACTATTTAGCCATAAAAAAATTCCTGGAATTTGATAGAGGAGATGAATATGAAAGATGTATTGCTGAATTAAACAAGCCATGTTATAAAAGAGTTGTATGTCTCCACTTTACATAAACCAACTGTTCACACTCTATAGCAAACTGAATAATAAAAATAATGCTAATGACACATAAAATTAAATAAATAATTTTGAAAAAAATTAATTATTACAATGTATGAATTCTTCCAAAGTTAACTTCAGCATCATTTTTTACATTTTAATACAGTGTTTTATAAAATTTTTTAAAACTTTATTATTATTATTATTGTTATTATTATTATTTTTAAATGTGCTTGAGAGCATATATGCTAACCAGAGACAGAGCAAGAGAGAGAAAGAAAGTGATAAAGCAAGCCACCAGGTCTGGGACTCAAACCATGATTGGCCATGTGAGAGTCTAGTGCCTTAATCACCACACCAGATGCTGGTCCTATTTTTTGACATTTCTAAAGTTTATAAAATGTGAAAGTTCAAATTTAAAAAATTGTCTATAAAATGCAAAAATTATAATCTCACCACATGCCAGTGCCTTGAGAATGATGATGGCCATCTCCTGTTCTCCATCAAGAAAAGTCCATTCGGTACCTGGCCACACTGTCAAAGTTGTTTCCAACTTCTTACTTCTACACCTAAAAGAGAGAAGAACATTTCTGGAAAACAAGGTAGTTAATGTTCCCCACTTTTTTGTAAGTACAGTCCTCAGCATGATCTCAGGGAAAAGGGCAACAATTTCCTCCTTTATTTCCAGCTAGAATTTCAAGAGAATTTCCTCAGAGGTCATGAATCTGTAGAATTGCTTCTGGTTTCCCCACAGGGTTTGGAAATTTCCCATCAGTATGATTTTCCAAGACACAATCTTGTGTGGTTTCACTTGTTCAAATTTTTTCAGAACTTTCCTGTCCCTGAGCAATTAAAGATTTTGTTTGCTTGTTTTAACTTCTCTTTGGTTTATATTTTAAGATGTTTTAATTTCTCTTCATATGAAGGAGTAGAACATTGTAAATACTGTGATGAAACTTAGTGTCTTTTTGCAGAATTAGGGCAAAATGTCTGAATGCTAACTATGTGAAAAATCTGAGCTCTAGGCTAATGCAGCATCAATGCATAAGGATGATATGTATTGTTTAAAACTACAGTGGCAATTAGTGTTCATTAAAGAATAGCATCTTACATGCAAGTATGCAAAGATGTATGGGTAAATCAAAATGTTATTGTTTTCTCTCATAAATTGATCTTAATATTCTATGACATTAAAAGCAAATTTTTTTTCTGATTCCATTGGCCAGGACTTTCAGTACTATATTGAAGAGGAGTGCAGAAAGTGGGCAACCTTGTCTTGTACCCATTTTTAGTGGATAAAGAACAGTGGCTCTAGGGATGGAAGGCATGTTTCTCTTCACTCGTGGCTTAAAATGAACATAGGAGCACACGATGTTTCTATACCCAATGAAAGCAAGAGAGTGCCTTAACTGGATGGCCAGTCAGCATTACAGAGCAATGGTTTTGAAAAAACTTAAAGGAGTTCTGCCTGATGCATGGAAGAGAGTCTTCGGAAGGGCTGAGGTGACCTCCCTGGGTTCCAGGAGGAATGCAAGGTAAAGGATGTCTTGCCAACTCACACCTCCTGCAGTGCTATAGATGGTGGCACTGCTGTCAGAGAATAGACAAGTAACAGTGGCGAATCTCTTACCTGAGTCACAGTCCAGGTGAAACAGAGGCATTTTCAGAGCCCACAATCTTGAACTTGACTATGTCATCCAAAATCAGCTTCTCAATACCACTCTATTGTAGGAACCACGGTGGTACAATTTTATAAGTAAGTAGTGATTAGCCCATCAAAGCCATTTGCTTGCCAGGCTATTCTTCTGGAACGAAGGTCCTGGTCATAAACCCTGAGATAGCTTGTAGGTGCAGCAGCCAGAGTTTCTGGGAATGTCCACTTTGCCCCACAGGTGGGACAGATCATTAGAGAGCACCTCAAAAGGGAAAAACAGGGATGAGATCCATGTGGTCATAACAAGGCTGGCATGTCCCTGTAGAAGGCACTGTTCAGAGAAAAGGGACCTGGAGATGGCATAATGGACACATTGCTGGATATGCACATAATTGAATGCAGTTCCAGTCCTAGACCTGGCAGCTTAAAACACATGCTGGGCATGAGTGAGTGCATGCCCCAAATCCTGAGATGAGAGAAGAATGGAGGAGAAGAGATTGCAGCATGGCCATCCCCCTGAGGAGTGATTTCTTGCTTTCTGTCTCTGTCTCTCTAGCATGCACATGTGCACACAACCTCTACCAAAAATCTCTCTTAAAAAAGAAAAAAAAAAGCAGAGAAAAAATTCTTAGAACAATACCGTCCATAAGCTCTCTGGCAAAATTTAGGAAAATAAAAAATTCTCTCTCAGCACCATAAATTATTATAATAATAGTGATTATAAATTTTCATATGAATTGTTTAAATTCTGCATTTTTCTGTATGATATGAATAAACATTAATAGGAAGGATAGCATGTTAAAAGACTGTATAAAGCACCAAATTTTTTGATATGCGTGCTTTCTGAGTGGGCCTAATGAACTAAGTCCAAGCTCTCTCTCAGACATGTCTCTTTTTTTCAGAGAGGTTTTTGCTATAGGGCACGTGTGCTTGTCAGAAAGACAGAGAGAGACAGAGAGACAGAAAGCAAGAAATCACCCCTAGGGGTGATTCTTTTCTTCCATTCTCCTCTCGGTGTCTTGGGCACACATGCACATGTGCCCGGCGTAAGTTTAAGCCACCAGGTTTGGGACTCAAACCACGGTAGAGTACATGAGAGTCCAGTGACATAGCCATTATGCCAATTGCTGGTCCCTAAAACTTCAGTCTCAATTTATGTTCATTTAAAGTAACCAGATCTGCCATATTATCTTTTAAAGTAAAATGAAAAGTGAAAAACAATACTAACTACTAGAAGTTGCACTTTTTTTTTTGCCATAGGGTGTGTTCACTCTCCAGAGAGAAACAGTAAAAGAGAAAGTGAGATCTCATGCCCCCAATGGGAATGACCATGTTGCAATCCCTTCTCTCATGGAATTTTGGGCAAACATATACACATACATGCTGTATGTTGCAAGCAATCAGGTCTGAGATTTGAGCCACTGTGATTTCAGCCATGTGAGAGTCCAGGGCCTTAACCATCATATGATCCACTGGCCTTGAAACTGTGCTTTTATTGTTATAGAATATCAAAATCAATTTATGAGAGAAAACAATAACATTTTGATTTATTTATAGATTTTTATACCTGCTGATAAGATGATATTCTTTAAAAAACACTAATTGCCTACTTTAAACAATACATACCACCCTTATCGATTGATGCTGCATTAGCCCAGAGCTCACCTTTACATGTAGTAAGTACTCAGATGTTTTGCCCTAATTCTACAAAAAGACACTATATTTGATCACAGTATCCATAATGTTCTACTCCTTCACTTGAATAAAAAGTAAAGAATCTTAAAATACAAACCAAAGATAAATTAAAAACAAACAAACAAAATCTTTAGCTGCTCAGGGACGGAAAAGTTTTGCCAAAACCTGAGGAAGTGAAAATACACAAGATTGTATCTTGGAAAATCATACTTATGGAAAGTTTCCTAACCCTGTGGGGAATCAGAAGCAATTCTACAGCTTCATGACCTCTGAGGGAATTCTCTTTAAATTCTAGCTGGAAATCAAGGAGGGAATGGTTGCTTTTTTCTTTCTTTTTCCATGAGATTATGCTGAGGACAGTATTCACAGAGCAGTGGGGAATGTTCTCTACCTTGTTTTCCAGAAATGTAGTTCTCTATTTCAGATGTACAAGTAAGAGGTAGAAAGAATCTTCTTTTTTTTTTTTTCCTTTGGAGAGATTTTTTTTTTTTTCACTATAGGACGCGTGCACTCGCCAGACAGACAGAGAGAAACATAGAGACAGAAAGCAAGAAATCACCCCCCAGGGGGGATGGTCACGCCGCAATCCCTTCTTCTCCATTCTCCTCTCGGAACCTTGGGCATGTACGCACACGTGCCCGGCGTGAGTTTTAAGCCACCGGGTCCGGGACGTGAACCGTGGTCGACTACGTGGGAGTCCAGCGACATAACCATTACGCTAACTGCTGGTTCCCGAAAGAATCTTCACATATGGCTAGGTACTGAGTGGAATTTTCTCTATAAAGAATAGGAGACGGCCATCATCAGAATTCTCAAGGAACTGGTATGTGGTGAGATTTTAACACTCCCGTTTCATAGATAGTTTTTCTTTTTTTTTTATTAATTTATTTATTTTCATTTCATTTTCTTCCATACATTCAATCACATTATTATTTGTCTTACAAAATGGATATTTCAACAGGTGAACACCTCTCCCCAGCACCGTCGATAAAACCACACAGATCTTCAACAGATAATACCACACCTCTTTGTGCCATTAATGCTTTTCCTCCCTGTCCCTCCTCCAAATGCCCTTCCTCAGACCCTCCTCTTTCACACACACTATATCTGGTATTTACATCTATATACTGCATTTCTATATCCTTTAGACAATTAGTTTCAGTCATAGAGTGCAGACACACGGTATATATTAAGTGGGGATACACAATGCCTCTCCTTCATAGCATGGCTTGCGTCACTCAGCAATAAGTCTTCCATATTCATCCACTTCCTGTCAAAAGCCAGGGTTTTGTTGTTTTTTATGGATGAATAGTATTCCATTGAGTATATGTGCCACAGTTTTTCTAACCATTCATCAATTCGTGGGCATTTGGGTTGTTTCCATGACTTAGCAATCGTGAAAAGTGCCGCAATAAACATCGACGTGCAAGCATTTTTCTGATAAATTATGCTGCTGTCCTTTGGGTAGATACCAAGGAGTGGGATTGCTGGATCATATGGTAGTTCTATTTGTAGATTTTTGAGGAATCTCCAAATTGTTCTCCAAAGTGGTTGGACCAATTTCCATTCCCACCAGCAGTGTAAGAGTTCCCTTTTCACCACACCCTCTCCAGCACTTATTGTTTTTTGTTTGTTTTTTAATCTTAGACATTCTGACTGGGGTTAGGAGATATCTCATTGTTGTTTCGATCTGCATTTCTCTTATGATGAGGGATGGTGAGCATTTTTTCATATGCCTTTTAGCTATTCTTATGTCATCTTTAGAGAGTGTTTTTTTCAACTCATTCTCCCATCTTTTAATAGGATTGATTGTCTTTTTCCGGAACAGCTGCTTGAATTCCTCGTGAATTTTGGTGATCAGTCCCTTATCTGACGCATAGTTTACAAAAATATTTTCCCATTCTGAGGGCTGTATATTCACACTAAGCACTGTGTCTTTTGCCATGCAGAAACTTCTTAGTCTGATGTAATCCCACTTGTCTATTTTGGGGATTATTGACTGTGCTTTGGGAGTCTTATTTAAGAAGTCTTTCCCGACCCTAATGTCTCCCATAGTTTCCCCAGTGTTTTCCAGGAGCAGTTTTATAGTTTGAAGTCTTAGATTTAGATCTTTGATTCACCTTGACTTTATTTTTGTCAGAGGTGAAAGATAGGGGTTCACATTCATCTTTCTGCAAGTGGAAATCCAGTTTTGCCAGCACCATTTGCTGAAGAGGTTTTCTTTTTCCCACTGGATTGACTTGTACCCCTTGTAAAAAATCAGTTGGCTGTAAGTTTGAGCATTCATTTCTGGGGACTATTTTGTTCCATTGGTCCACCTGTCTGTTTCTGTGCCAGTACCATGCTGTTTTGATTACCACAGCTTTGTAGTATATTTTTGGGTCGGGGAGTGAGATGCCGCCCACTCCACTCTTCTTGTTCAGAACTGCTTTGGCAATATAGGGTCTCTTATGATTCCAGAAAAACTTTATGATTGTCTTTCCTAGATCTGTGAAGAATGTGTCTGGTACTTTGATTGGCATTGCATTAAATAGGTAGATTAATTTGGGTAGAATTGCCATTTTGATTATATTAATTCTTCCAATCCAGGAACATGGGATGTCC
>NW_006159478.1:200711-211596 GCF_000334495.1 Tupaia belangeri chinensis | reverse complement strand
TTTTTTTCCCATATGAAGGATAATCTAGCAGGATACAATAATCTTGGTTGAAATTGTTTCTCTCTTAACACTTTCACTACATCTTCCCATTCTTTCCTTGCTTTCATTGTTTCCATTGAGAAGTCCAGTGTTTGTTAACCTGATCGGGTGACCTTTGTATGTCACTTGTCGTCTCTCTCTTGCCAGTTTTAGTATCTTATCTTTATCTGTGGTCTTAGCCAGTCGGGCTGTGATATGCCTTGGGGAAGATCTTCTTGGGTTGATTCTATTTGGGGTTCTTTGTATTTCCTGGGTCTGGATGCTTGAGTGCCTCTCTATACTTGGAATTTTTTTTCCAAGATTTCATGGAATAGATTTTCCATGTCCTTATTAGTTTCTTCCTCTTCTGGGATACTCATTATTTGGATGTTAAACTAGATTCCATCTAATGGAATCTAGTATTTCTCGTATGGTATTCTAATTTTTTTTGTTATTTTCTCTCTTTTTGGTGGTTTTCTCTAGGTCAGAAGTTTTATCTTCTACATCAGAGATTCGATCTTCAGCATGGTCTAGTCAACTTTTAATACTTTTGAGAGTTTTTGATTTCTTGTATTACAGAATTCCCTCTAGTAATTCCATCTTATTCTTTCTTAGCGTGTCCATTTCTTCCTTCATATCATGGAAGGACTTTCTCATCTCCTGTAGTTCATTATCTCTTTTCTGTTCCAGCTCATAGTATTTGTTCAACATGAATGTTCTAAATTCTATCTCGGACATTTTGGTAACATCCTCTATTTTTTCGAGAAAAGGAAGGGAGTTACTGTGTTCTTTTGATGGAGACATATTTCCTACTTTATTCACACCTGAGGTTCTTCTACTTCTAACCATTGGGAGATGTGTTCCCTTTGAAATACCATTTAAGAGAACATTTCCTCGAATAGGAGCAAGAGTGTTTCCTTTTGGCTCCAGAATGAAGACTGCCAAAGTCTCTCTTCTATTGTTTTTGGCAATGTGATCAGAGGAAAAGTATTCCTGTCAGCTGTACAAAGAAAAGTATCTCCTTCTTCACAGGTGGTTCAGAAAAAGGGATGATCTCAGAGAGTCTTAGAATATTAGAATATTTCCAAACTGTAATTCTAGACCTATCTGAACTTCCAGGGATGGTGGAGACGAAGGGAATAAGGACCAGATAAGTGGGAGGAAAATAATAAAAAAAAAAAAAGAAAGAAAAGAAAGAAATTTTTCACCAGGGGGTGAAAAATGGGAGTGGGGTGTCTGTAGGTCTAATGGCCTTCCTATGAGATAGTGAGAAGAGAGGAATTTACAAATGAAAGAAGAGGAGAAGGAGAAAAAAAAGGTGTACCTGGCTGACAAAGGGTTTTCTGGCTTGGGGGTCCTGGGTCTGGGGCTTCAGGGGGCAGTCCTCCCTTGCAGTTCCTGGCCCAGGGGGCGAAGGATGGGAGTGGGCTCATAGATAGTTTTTCAAATTGTGATGTAGTGACTGTAAAGATGTACGGTGATTAAATTTAAACTTTAAAAATGTAAAAAAATCAGGTGGCAGCTAGTGTGGTGGTGAAGTCACTGGACTCTCACATGGCCAACAACAGTTTGAGTCCTAGACCTGGTAGTTTGCTTTCTCACTCTCCTTTTCTCTTTCTTTGTTTCTCTCTGATAAGTGTCTATGCCCTATAGTTAATTTAAAAATTAATGAAATAATGATAATAATGATATTGCTAAGTAAATATTATAAAAACAATTTATTAAAAAATGCAAAAAAGAAGTTAACTTTGGAAGAATACATTCATTGTAATAGTTAAAATTCTTTTGTAATAATTATTTATTTCATTTTATTTATTATTATTATTTCATTATTACTATTCAATTTTACTAGAAAGAAACAGGGAGAGAGAAAGGGAAAGTTAGAAAGCAAACTACTAGGTCCTGGACTCAAATCACAATTAACCATGTGGGGGGGCTGGCAAGTGGCATCGTGGTTATAGGCACTGGACTCCCACATGGCCAACCACGGTTCAAGTCTTGGACTTGGTGGCTTGCTTTCTCACTTCCTCTGTGTGTGTGTGTGTGTCTCTCTGATCTAACTGGAAAATAATAATGATAAAAAATAAAGTTAAATAAAATAATTCTTAAAAAAAAAATGTGGGAATCCAGTGCCTTAACCATAATGCCTCATGCTGGCCTCTAAAATACATTTTAAAAACCATTAAAAAAAAGTTAATTTAGAAAGAAATAAAAGACATTTAGGCTAATATAAAAAATAGTGTTGCTGTGAGCTTTGGGAAACAGCAGTTAGCATAAGGACTATGTCGCTGGACTCCCACGTAGTCGACCACGGTTCGCATCCTGGACCCGGTGGCTTAAAACTCACGCCGGGCGCGTGTGCATGCGTGCCCAAGATCCCAAGAGGAGAATGGAGGAGAAGGGATTGCGGCGTGACCATCCCCCCTGGGGGGTGATTTCTCATTTTCTGTCTTTCTGTCTCTCTCTGTCTGTCTGGCGCACGTGCCCTATAGCAAAAACCTCTCAAAAATATATATATATAGTGTGATGTAGTATGTAAATGCATGTGTTGTGGTCAGGGCACCAAGTTTAATGTAATGCATGGCCTAACAATAATAACTGTGCATGCTTGAGCTAGTTACATAACCTTCATGTCTCAGACTGTTTATCTTCAATGGAGCTTTTAATATTACCAAGCTCAAAGGATGTAGAAAGAAATAAAAAATATACGTGGAATCAGTAAAACAGCATGAGACACATGATGAGAGCAAAATAAATAGCAGTTGTTACTAATAGAATGTAAACCATTGGAGCAGGAGGGTTATGAGCACCTACTTTTAATGAAATTAGATCTACTTTCAACTTTTCATCTTCAAGTTAAATCCAAATAACTTAGAAGTACAACAAGTACTTATTGTTGACCTAGTTATTCAACGTCATTTTGCTTTTGTCTTTCTTGATATATTCTTACTTATGATGTACGTTCTCTTTATTCTGATAATTTCAATTAAAAAATTAGAATTTTCTGAGTCTGTATAAATCATGCTGATATAAGTGTGATATATTCAAGTGCTGATGTTCCATTTGCAGAGTTATTGTTATGAAACATACCGTTTAATATTTCCACTGCATCTTTTCTTTTAGAATTAGTTTATTTAACTTTATTTGTTTATTTCAATTTGACCAGAGAGGGACAGAGAGAGGGAGAGAGAGAGAGGGAAAGTGAGAAAGCAAGCTGGCAGATCTGGGACTCAGACTGTAGTTGGCCATGTGGGAATCCAGCACCTTTAACCACCATGCCACCTACCAGCCCCTCCACTACATCTTAATGAATGGTACCGGAGGAAGTTTGTTTTTGTTTTTCTTGTAAGGTAAAAAAGAATGACTCAAGTTATGTGATTGAATTTTATGACATCAAGTGTGTTCTTTTCCTTTTTCGTATGTGCATTCGACGCCATAAATAGCATTACAGTCCTGCCTCAAAATAGTTCAGAAAAATGTAAGTGGTTGAGGCTTTAAATTGTTTTGAGATATTTGCTGTGGCTCTGTATCTCTCTCTCCATTTGTGAGGAGTTAAAGAGGAGATGTGAGGAATTTGCAGGGTGTGACCACCAGAATAAGATGAGGGTCTTTATCCAGACATGGCCTTGGGTGACTGGATTGTTATGAGCAGAATGTCTTGGGATTGTTTTGAACTGAATGTTCCAAAGTATTGTTATAACAACCTGATAAATTCAGTAAGGACTTAAAACCTTACATCATAGAAGTCTCTGGAATGTGCATAAATACTAGCAATAAAGTATAGTCGGGGCTGACCAGTATTGACTGGCAGTCCTCCTGTTTCTATTCTGTCTTTTTGTCTTTCTTTAATCCTCACCCCCCAACTCAGGAAATGTTCACTGTTGGCAAGTCCTACACCCTTAAAATGATCTAAATCATGAAGAAAACAGAGAAACAGAAAATTCAGACAACTTACAGAAAGGATACCAGTGAAAACATAAAACTTTATTTTTTTTCAAATTCTAGAAATAAGTGAATAATAATTGTGACATTTAGGGACAGAGCTGCACTGAGGAGAAAAATGTCTTGAACTCTGAAGAGAACTTATTCAGGTTGTGATGGAAAGGCATAGGCTTAGTTAGACAGAGAGAAACTAAATCTTTTTTGCTGAATAACATCCTTGATTAAAAATATAGTTTAAAAGCACTTAACAAGGAAGACAATAGAATTTTAACTTATTCTTTTAATTTGTACTGACAATATTTACTTAGAAAGATGTATGCAAATGTGACTGATATGCAAATATATGTATGTATCTAAAATTTGCTACTTCAAATATAATTACAAGACATTACTTCTTAATTTTGAATATATCACTGATTCTTCTTATTGTTTTGAATGTTATATATACTTCAAAGTTGAAACAGAAGTTTCTATTTTAAAATTATGGGTGCAAAAATTTGTTTTGTGGCTGCAAAGATGGGGGAGCGAGTGGCAATGTGAATGAGGGACAGTGGATGGTCAGCTTCCCAAGGTCACTGTCCCTAGAGTCGGCCCAGGGCTCACAGTTCATGCAATGAGAGGCCCGAGCAATCTCAGGTGCACCACAGCATTTTAAAGACATGGCTGTCATGAAAGAAAAGACTGGAATATTCTAGGAGAAATGATGGCACAGTAAGCTGCTACCTATGGGAGAATATGAATTTAAAATTGATGTCAAAGTGCATGTTTGCAGGATGGGGTGGGCTAGGCTTATTATATAGTGGTTTATGGAAAACATACAATAGAGCTTACTTTTTATTGGGGGGGGATTTTTACTATACGGCAGGTGCACTTACTGGAGAGAAAGAGAGACAGAAAGTGATAAACACCTCCCAGGGTGATGGCCAGGCCATAATCCCTTCTCCTACATTGTTCTCTTGGTTTCTGGGCTTGCGCACATGCACACCCAGTGTGAGTATTAAGCCACTGGGTCCAGTCCTCAAACCATGGTGGACAATATGGAAATCCATCAACGTAACCATACGCCATTTGCTGGTCCTGAACTTACAATTTTTAACATAAGATTCTGTGTTATGTTAGCATTTTAATTCCATGCTAATGAATTATCCACAAATACCACCTCCTTCTCTGAACTGTTTAGATGCTGGGAAATATGGTGGTGTAGGTTTTATCTCTGATGTTTAATTTAAGATATTCTCTTTGTTACTATAACATATGCATTGCAAATAAAAATTATCATTTTAGTATGTTTCCTTCTAAACTATAAAACCATATTTAATATATTTGTATAGACATACTTGTTATAATTTTTTTGGCTTTTCTTATTTTACATATTGTAAAAATTCTTCGCTGTTTATGATTTTCTATTATGAGAGTTTATTCATAGCATAATATGATATTAATTTTTAACAATCTAATTTACACAAATATCTTCCTATTAAATGTATAAATATATAAAATATTTTTAAAAATATTTAACTTTATTTATTTATTTATTTATTTTAATTTGACTAGAGAGGGACAGAGTCAGAGAGAGAGATATGGAAACTGAGAAAGCAAGCCACCAGGTCAGGGACTCAAACTGTGGTTGGCCATGTGGGAGTTCATCGCCCTTAACACCATACCACCTGCCAACACCATCATTAAATTTGTTAAATAATATTAAAATAGTTCTCAATTTTCACTATTTAAAGTGACCCTGAACTATGTTCCACTGTAGAACTTCCCCATCTCATTTCACTGTTTATTTTTTGCTTTATAATCTATTTTAATGTTTAGTTTATCTCTATTTTTGTAATGAACATAACTTGTTTTATGCAAAAAATAATTTTTAAAGCATGTTGCTGTACAAACCGTTTGCCAATTCAAAGCATGCAATCTCCTTTTCATATATATATTTTTAAATTTAAATTTATTTATTTACATTCATTCACTGTACATCATTACAGCATACAAAATGAGATTTTCCATCCAGAATACATTGTATATTGGCTCAATCAAGCACATCAACATACGTGTTATTATTAACAAATCATTTTCCATTTCTTGTTTTCCTTATATTTTGCTTTTTTTCCCATCCTTGATTTCCTATCTCTCACACTCTGCCATCTCCCACCCTCCTCCCACATTGCCTCTGGTATCTATGGTTTCTTTTTATGCCTTCTTCCCTCCCACACACTTTTCATTCACTAAAGATCTGAGTTCATCTAAATATTTTGAATAGCAAGCACAGCTGATACATACATATCTATGAACACAAGTCTGACTTTAGTCAGAAATCTCAGTAAGTAGAATGAACATACTATAAAGTAGCACCTAGCTGGGGCTATATATCTTAATGCAGTCATCAAATAGGTATCTAAAATGCATGCATTTCTTTTAGTTTCAAGAAAAACAGTTTCAGGTTTTTTTTTTTTTCTGAAACTTTTTTTAAAACTTAATTTACATTCATTCCCTAAGCATTGTCACAGAATACAAAATGTGATTTCCCATCCAGAATATACTGCATAGTGGCTTAATTGTTCATGTTAACATCAAAAGTTGTCCATTTCGGGAACCAGCAGTTAGCGTAATGACTATGTCGCTGGACTCCCACGTAGTCGACCGCGGTTCACGTCCCGGACCCGGTGGCTTAAAACTCACGCCGGGCGCTTGTGCATGCGTGCCCAGGATCCCGAGAGGAGAGTGGAGGAGAAGGGATTGCGGCGTGACCATCCCCCCTGGGGGGTGATTTCTCGCTTTCTGTCTATGTGTCTCTATCTGGTGAGCGCACGCGCCCTATAGTGAAAACCTCTCCAAAAAAAAAAAAAAGTTGTCCATTTCTAGTTTCATATTTATATATATGTATTTTACCCCTATTTCTGACCATCTGTCCTTTCCCACCCTTTTCTCACACTATCTCTGGTGTCTACCATTGTCTTCCATCCATTTCCCCCCCACATTGTATTGATCACATGATATCTTAAATAACTACTTTTACTTCAACAATAATTTTTCAGTGTTGGGGTTAACAGTATAAGGAATATGAACATGTTTATGATTTTAGAATTATTTCTTATTATGTTTTTCAAAAATGATATGAATGAAGCAGTTTTACTGAAATTTTGAATAAGTATAATTTAAAAGAGGATGATTTTTTAAAACATTTTATTCTTGAGACCAATTCAACTTCCCAGCTTACTTTATACACATTGATGCTGTTTTAGAATAATGCTGCTCCAACCCCAGTCATTTCTCACATGCCAGACCATGGTTCATATTCTTGCACCAGAGGCTTTGGAAGAAAATAACAAAAAAAAAAAAAAAAAAAAGAGTATGCTGTGTGTGTGTGCGTGCATGCTCAAAACACTGACTGTAAGGAGGAATGGAGGGTAAAGTATTGCGGTGTGACCACTCCCCATTAGATTGGGTGCTTTCTCTCTCTCACAGCACACTTACCCTCTGAGAATTAAATAATAATAGTAATAATGCTAAAACTGGGCCAGTTATGGCAGCACAGTGGTAATACAACCAATTTGCCATGCTGGACACACTCACAGGATCTCCCTGTAGGTGCCTGGTATGGAAGCGTGTGCCTGAGGTCTGAGCTGGCTAAGCTGAGGTGGATCGTGGTGTGAAGACCATGCTAAGAGTGCCTGCCCACAAAGAAATATACATCAATATTTTTATATCTTTCTTTTGATTTATTCTATGCAAAACACAATAACAGTTTATTTTACTTTTGAGGGTCAGGCAGCTTGAGGCATAAGGTTAGTTCAATGACATTCAGCTATTCAACAGTGGAGCTGGGATTGCTAGCTTTCTGATAGCAGAAAGTGTGTGATAATTTTTCTTTTTAATAATCTTTTTATCTGGAATAATCTAAAATTAATGGAAAAGTTGTGAGTGACCAATCAAAATATTTTACACCTGTAAATAAATAAAAAGATGAATAAAGACCCTTGTCCTTAATCTTGATAAACGAGGACTTAGTAGTAAAAACTCATTTCTATTCTGTGTCAGTGATTTTGGGAGCTTTTTATAACCAGTCATCATGATCTTCTTGTGCTTCCTACTGAAGCAATGTATTATTTATTCATCTAATTGTTTATTTAGTAACTTCTGATTTACATTGAATTCATCTTTGTGGGATAAAGTATAGTATTGTCAAAGCATACATGTTGTGTGTGATAATTATCAAGGATAGTAACATATTCATTATTTCCATCAAGGAACATGACATTATGTTGTGTACCTTCAATATTCTACTACCTTTCTTTTTTATTCTTTTTGGAGATATAGATTAGATTAGCAATATCCATTTTTACTTTGCTGCGGCACACGTTTTCATAACCTGTTCACCTTGTTTATATGCCTTCTTGTCCTTTTATTATTTTTTCACAAACCTCTTTTTCCGCTTTCCTTCCCTACCCATATGTTGTGCTCACACCCATGCAGTCTCTCGTGTTTCAAAGTAAATAAAAGAATAGATAGTAGACATTTACAGTATGTGTACAATATATGTGCACATTTGTATATTTGATTTTTTACTGTCTTTTTAACTGGTTACTTTTTTTTGCCACTCCATGTGGCATTAGTAAAAATAGGTTATCTTTTAATTAACAAAATAAGGTCAATTATTCATTTCCTCCATGTTTTTTAGAGGCAGAGTCTTGCTATATTGCCTAGGCTGACCTCGAACACATGATTCTCCTCCCTCTGTCCTGGCTCCTGAGTAGCCGGGATGACAGGCATGCACCACTGTATATGCCATTCACTTCTTTCTTCCTCTTTTTTTTTCTCTTTTTCTTTCCCTCTTTTTCCCTATTGTGTCTACACTAACAAGAGAGAGACAAAAAAGCAAGAGAACACAAAGGAGGGAGACTGAGAAAGCAATCCTTCCAGGGAAGATGGCCAGGCCACAGTCTCTGCTCTTCTATTTTCCCCTTGGGACTGTGTGTACACATACACATGTACCTGGCAGGTTTTCCAAGTGCCTGTGTCTGGAATTCAAGTAGTCAGCCTTAACCACCACTATACTGGCTTACTTAGTTCATTTATTTTTAAACAAACATATAATGTATGTATTGTTAAAAAACAAAATTTGGGGGCCAGCAGATGGCATAGCAGTTATGTTGCTGGGCTCCCACATAGCCAACTGCAGTTTGAATACCAGATCCGGTGACTTGAAACACATGCCCAGCACGTGTGTGCGTCCCCAAGTTCCCTGGAGAGAATACAGAAGGGATTGCAGCTTGGCCATCTCCCTTGGGGGAGTGTTTTCTCATTTTCCCTTTCACTGTCTCTGTGTCTCTCTATGGTAAGTTCATGCCCCCAAGACAAAAGCCTCTTAAAATTTTTTTCTTAAGACAAAAAACAATTTTTTCCTTCTCCTCCATTCTCCTCTCAGGATTTTGAGCACAAACACACATGTGCCCAGCGTGAGCTTAAGCCACCAGATCCAGGACTCAAACCGCAATTGACTACATAGGAGTCCAGCGACATAGCCATTACGCCAACTGTTGGTCCCCCAAACAACAACAAAATAATAGTTTATTTTTTCCTTTTCCTTTACATACACGCACATACACACACACACACACACACACACACATACATACACACACATATATATAATATTTTAGACTTTTTTGCCTTAGGGTGCATATGCTTACTATAGAGAGAGACAAATAGACAGAGACAGTGAAAGGGAAAGTGAGAAATCACCCCCAGAGCAGATGGCTGCAATAACTTTTCCAATTTCCTCTCGGGACCTTCGGCACACACGCACATGTGTCCGGCATGATTTTTTAAGCCACTGAATCCAGGACTCAAACCATGGTTGGTCATGTGGGAGTCCAGTGATGATACTGCTACACAATCAGGTCGTCCCACCATTATTTTTTTTAAACATCTAATTACTGCATTTTAGTCCAATAAAAGACATTACCGAACATGTAATCATCAACAGATAGTTTTTCATTTTTGAGTCCATGTTTTTGCTGTTTTCTTTTTCACCTTGATTCTCTCCCTCCAGCATCCAATACAGTTTATTTAAACAAACAATGGGCAATTCAAACTGGATGGTTTTCTAAAAAATGGTTACTGAGGGACTCTGGCTAGATGCTTGGTCATGGGTTACATAAGCTTGTGGAAAGGGAAAATGACCCCAGAAGCAAAGAGAAAGTGTCATTCAGAAATGAAAGTTATGGACTCAATGCCAAAATCCTCCAGCCTCCATAGGTTTTTGCCAGAGGGTGGGCGCCACCACTCCCAAGAAACGAAAGTGAGGGAGTGAGGTAGAGAAATCATTGAGTTGGTTGCAGCTGTTTCCTCAAACCTAACCTCTCTAAGGGTAAATTTCCAACCAATTACATAAGAATAGCAAGATCGTTTGTTAGGCAGCAGGTCCTGCACAATTGCATTCTTTGTATTAATTAACTTAGTCATCATAACATTTCAATAAACATCATTGTTTTTAGGAACTTCTGTTCTCATTTTAAATAATCAGTTAACAGAAAACCTGAACAGTTATTGCACATTTTTTATGTATTAAGTATAGAGTGAGGCAATTTTCCATGAATCTTTCTCCTTATAAATGATAAATTACCCAGCTTCAGTAAGACAGGTGAGAGGATATTGAACTTGCTGGAAAGCAACATGGCTGACTGTGGTTCTAAATCTTGAGACAATCTGAAACATTACAAATATTTGTGTCATGACAAGATTCTGTCTAGCTAGAGGGTGGGGAAAAAGTGATGGTGGCTAGATCAGACTTTGTCAAGAGGTACCCTTTTTCTCCCTCTCATTCTCTCTCTCAGAAATGAAATAAAATTTTCAAAATAATATATATATATATTTGGAGAGGTTTTTGCTATAGGGCATGTGTGCTCTCCAGAAAGACAGA
>NW_006159478.1:167661-185380 GCF_000334495.1 Tupaia belangeri chinensis | reverse complement strand
TTTCCTTTACAGACACGCACATACACCCACCCACCCACCCACCCCCCACACACACATATATATAATATTTTAGACTTTTTTGCCTTAGGGTGCATGTGCTTACTATAGAGAGAGACAAATAGACAGAGACAGTGAAAGGGAAAGTGAGAAATCACCCCCAGAGCAGATGGCTGCAATAACTTTTCCAATTTCCTCTCGGGACCTTCGGCACACACGCACATGTGTCCGGCATGATTTTTTAAGCCACTGAATCCAGGACTCAAACCATGGTTGGTCATGTGGGAGTCCAGTGATGATACTGCTACACAATCAGGTCGTCCCACCATTATTTTTTTTAAACATCTAATTACTGCATTTTAGTCCAATAAAAGACATTACCGAACATGTAATCATCAACAGATAGTTTTTCATTTTTGAGTCCATGTTTTTGCTGTTTTCTTTTTCACCTTGATTCTCTCCCTCCAGCATCCAATACAGTTTATTTAAACAAACAATGGGCAATTCAAACTGGATGGTTTTCTAAAAAATGGTTACTGAGGGACTCTGGCTAGATGCTTGGTCATGGGTTACATAAGCTTGTGGAAAGGGAAAATGACCCCAGAAGCAAAGAGAAAGTGTCATTCAGAAATGAAAGTTATGGACTCAATGCCAAAATCCTCCAGCCTCCATAGGTTTTTGCCAGAGGGTGGGCGCCACCACTCCCAAGAAACGAAAGTGAGGGAGTGAGGTGGAGAAATCATTGAGTTGGTTGCAGCTGTTTCCTCAAACCTAACCTCTCTAAGGGTAAATTTCCAACCAATTACATAAGAATAGCAAGATCGTTTGTTAGGCAGCAGGTCCTGCACAATTGCATTCTTTGTATTAATTAACTTAGTCATCATAACATTTCAATAAACATCATTGTTTTTAGGAACTTCTGTTCTCATTTTAAATAATAAGTTAAAAAGAAAACTTGAACAGTTTTTGCACACTTTTTATGTATTAAGTATAGAGCAAGGCAATTTCCCATAAATCTTTCTCCTTATAAATGATAAATTACCCAGCTTCAGTAAGACAGGTGAGAGGATATTGAACTTGCTGGAAAGCAACATGGCTGACTGTGGTTCTAAATCTTGAGACAATCTGAAACATTACAAATATTTGTGTCATGACAAGATTCTGTCTAGCTAGAGGGTGGGGAAAAAGTGATGGTGGCTAGATCAGACTTTGTCAAGAGGTACCCTTTTTCTCCCTCTCATTCTCTCTCTCAGAAATGAAATAAAATTTTCAAAATAATATATATATATATATTTTTTTTGAGAGGTTTTTGCTATAGGGCATGTGTGCTCTCCAGAAAGACAGAGACAGAAAGTAAGAAATCACCCCCAGGGGGCATGGCCACACCAGCTGCAATCCCTTTTCCTCCATTACTCTCTTGGGATCTTGGGCATGCAGGCACATGTGCCCAGCGTGAGTTTAAGCTACCGTGTCTGGGACTCAAACCATGGTTGATTGTATGGGAGTCCAACAACATGGCCATTACGCCAACTGCTGGTCCCCAAGTTGATAAATTAATCATTTAAAAACCCCATATAATTCAGACTACCCATGATTGTTGAGTGGCTCTTAAACTGCATGTTGTTTCTTCTACTTGTAGATAAAGCCATCTCCCAGTAAGGGTGGCAGACTGGTCACCCTTCTTATTCCATGACAATGGCAGGCATGAGTAATAAATGTTAGTATTTCTTTCCTCACAACTGAGATGCTTTTCAATAATTCACTCCATGAAACAACTAGTAAACAAATGAGATCGAAGCTGTTCTTTCTCTACCATATGTGGACACTTTCTTTTCTATGTTTTGAAACTTCAGTTATTTTAAAGTATCAATAAATTATCTCCACTTCAATTCTTATGACTCCTGATGAGTACTATCACAAATTTCTAATTATACTTTCTCAGTGACAGTAGAAGCACTCAAGATAATTTTATGTCTGTGTACACCAACTTGCTCATGACCATAATACTATAAACAGATCTGCAAGTTTTTAACCTAATTACAGATTCTACATGCTTATTGGTGTAGCATTTATCTTTTCCTTGAAAATCATGCACAACCAAAGCTTCATAACTTTCTCAGAAAGTCTCCTTCTGAGACTTTCACAGAATCCAAATGTTCAGAAAATAGTATTTGTTGTATTTTTGTTTGTGTACATTGCAACTATCGGGGGCAACATACTAATTGTAGTGACCATCCTCAGCCTTGCCCTGCTGGGCTCCCCCATATACTTCTTAGTCTTCCTGTCCTTCCTAGATGTGTGCTTCGCTTCCATCATCACCCCAAGGATAATTGCAGACTCCCTCTCTGAGAGGAAAACTATCTCTTTTCAAGGCTGCATGGTCTAAATCTTTGCTGAACACTTCATTGCTGGGGTAGAGGTGATTGTCCTCACAGCCATGGCCTATGACCATTACAAGGCCATTTGCAAGCCCTTGCACTACTCTTCTATCATAAACTGGAGGCTCTGGGGCATTCTGATGGGAGTACCCTGGACAGGGAGCTTCTTGCATTCTGTTACACAAATTCTCTTTACTTTCCAGTTGCCATTTTGTGGCTCCAATGTCATTGATCAATTTTTCTATGACTTGTATCCATTACTGAATCTTGCCTGCATGGACACACATATTGTTGCATTTTGATGGTCATGAACAGTGGATTTCTCTGCATTTTAATCTTCTCCTTGTTACTTATCTCCTATGGTGTCATTTTGCTCTCATTGAGAACTCATATTTCTGAGGGGCCATGGAAAGCCCTCTCCACCTCTGGATCTCACGTGGCTGTTGTGATTTTGTTTTTTGTCCCATGTGTGTTTGAATACACACGACCTCCATTTGTTCTCTCCTCTGACAAAATGGTGGCAATATTTTACACCATCCTAACTCCTTTGCTTAAACCTTTTATTTATACTTTCAGGAATAAGGACATGAAACAAGCCATAGGAAAGTGTGGAAAAGATTGAGGCTTGATTCTGATGAAAAATAAAACATTAAACTTAAAAAAAAATAGGTGTAAAGAAGTAAAAAAGATCTCAGATAAAAACTTTTGTAATATACTGTCTACAGAAAGAGGTAATGTGATATTGTAGAAAAAACTTTGAGGTGATGGTCAAAAATGAATTTGTTACTTATTAACAATATGTGTAAATGAAAAATAAATTTATGATTACTTAAAATCTAATAATTAATCGAAAAAAGAATTACTAGACAAATTACCTACTAGGCTACCTCCTATTCACTCCAAGTTTTAAATCCCTTGTGGAGGAAAGGCAAGAATATATTCAAGATTAATAATAGACACCTACTCAAACTATATATTTTTAATGGAAAGAAGTTCATATTTAGGACACCAGTCTCAGTTACTATGTTACTAGGTATGCCATTGCCTGCTATGTTCCTAAGAAGAGGATGAATGGTGGAGGTGTCAGAGGAGAGTTGAGAGACAGAAATTGTAGCAAGAGAATGTCATGAATAGATTGCTCTATGCTTTGTGCTTTTGCTTAGGGACTTAGTAACAATTAACAAGTGTAGCAATCTAAAAGAAGCATCTTAGAGAAAAATCACACCTCAATTTGTGACCTTTCATTTATAAATGAACTGAAAGAATATAGAAGAAGTTTTTTGGCATGTCATTTAAGTTTTTTGAGTCTTGGGGCTGGTAGGTGGCATGGTGGTTCTGGCACTGGACTCCCACATGGCTGACCACAATTCAAGTCCCAGACCTGTCAGCTTTCTCTCTCTCTCTCTCTCTCTCTCTGTGTGTGTGTGTGTGTGTGTGTGTGTGTGTCTTGCTATAGTCAAATTAAAAATAACAATACTTATAAATAAAGGAAATAAATAAGTCTTTAAAAAGTGTGTGAGCCTCAGTTTCCTCATTAATTACATGTACTATGAAGTTGTGAAATTATGAAATTTCCATAAAGACTGTAAGATACAGCATAAAAGAAAGAATCTCTAGTTCAAAGAAAAAGCAAAAGAATTTATATTTCCTTGTTGATTATCTTTAAACATGAAGAATGGAGGCCCAGAGAAGTGTTAGGAAATAATTGAATTCAGTGAAAACTCTGAGTATGTGTTGATCTCAATGAATTCATACACTTTGTTAACATCCCACTTTCCTGTCTTCATATTCCCAACTTTTCTCTTTCTTATTTAAAATAAAGAAAATGGAATTGTATTATCTTGCTTTAGTATTTATTAATTGTTTGGCTATGAATTTACTTTCTACAATGTTTTGATTTAATGAATGTAGTTTTCAGGGAGACCATCTGTGTGTTTACTTGAAGGAATGCATGTATCTCTCCTTCTTATCATTTTTTTTATTCACTTTTCTCATTTAACTGCTCCTCACCTCACAACCTTCTTTATCTCTTCCCCCCATTAGGAACCAGTATTGAAAAGAAGTAATAAATAACTAATTTTCTTTTATACTTGTCAGAGATTATTAGAACTGCCCATCAGAGCTTGTAGTTATTATAACATCCATAGTTTATAATACTGGACTAATATTGTTTTAGCTGGATAACTAAGTATATCTAAGTTTCATTTTTATGTAGTTTTTCTTTTTGGTTGTGTTTTAGAGAGTTTTGCCATAGGTCACATGTGCTTGACAGAGAGACAGAGATACAGAAAGTGAGAAATTATCCCCCAGGAGTAATGGGCATACAGCAAACCGTTTTCTAAGAATCTTGTGCATGCAAGCAAACTCACCAGGTTTGAGGTTTAAGCTGCTAGGTCTGAGACTTGACTCGCAGTCAGCTACATGGGAGTCTAGTGACATAACATTATGCCATCCATTGATCCCTTGATTATGTAGTTTTACTAGAGGTAGATGGACAATTTTAAGTAGTAATTTTAAACTATTTATTCTAATTAAAGAAAGCCAGTATAAGCTTATTGAATAATTAAGTTTCAGGGACTCATGCGGGAAACTTTTGGTTAACATATTTAAAGAGATATTTCGTCATTGATTTTGGAAGTTCATTGACCAGTTGATTTACTGTCTAGTAAATTTACATGTTTGGAAAAAATAACTTGGTATTGTCATATACAGTTATATGAAATATTGATGAAGTTAATTATCTTATTTAGATGTATTACTCTCCCTAACTTGATAAGAAACAAGGTAATGATCGTCTTTCCATGCCTTACTATAACTGATGGCAGATGTGAGTATGGCTGTAGTACATGTATGGTGAGTAGTGATGAATTTGTGGTTAATTAGAATAAAGAAAAATATTTAAAACTCATTTAAATAAATTCTAGATCATTTTATATTAATACTAAAGGCATGGAAATTTTTTTCCCTTTGGAGAGTATTTTTTTTGAAGAGGTTTTTGCTATAGGGCGCAGGCACTCGCCTGACAGACAGAGAGAGACACAGAGACAGAAAGCAAGAAATCACCCCCTAGGGGGGATGGCCGTGCTGCAATCCCTTCTCCTCCATTCTCCTCTAGGGATCTTGGGCACACACGCACATGTGCCCAGTGTGAGTTTTAAGCCATGGGTTCGGGACACGAACCGCAGTCGACTACATGGGCGTCCAATGACATAGCCATTACGCTAACTGCTGGTCCCAGGCATGGAAATATTTTAAGATAGAAGAGGGGCCAGCAGATGACATAGTAGTTAAGGCACTGGATGCTCATATGGTTGACCAGAGTTCAGGTCCTGGACCTTAATATACATAGTAAGTGTCGTTTACACTAAAATTCTAATTTTAAAATTTGGAAAATAAGAGTTGCCTTTACTTGATACAGATTCATGATTGTAAAATTTACCCAGTAGTTTTTTATCCTAGTCTATTGAAGCTGAACATTTACTGGGTAGGACTTTGTTAAGTTATATTTGCAACCTAATTTTGAAGAATAAACAGTATTAGTCAAATAATGCTGCGATTATTTTGAAAGTCATTGGTTACATACACTTTCATAGAGTTACTTAATATATTTTTCAAAAGTGTTTGCTTTAGGTCACATGTGCTTAACTGAAAGAGAAAAGAGACAGACATAGTGAGAGGAAAAGTGAGAAATAATCCTCTGGGGGGATAGCCAACCACAATCTGTTGTCCTCTGTTTTCTTCTCAGGATCATGGTCATGTACACTCTCATGACCCATGTGAGTTCCAAGCCACCAAAAATGGATTTTAACCTTAGTCAAACATGTGAGAATCCAGTAATGTAACCTCTATGCAATTTGCTGGCTCCAGGATTTAATATTTTATTGTTTACTTTATAAAACATACCAGAATGTTGAGGGTATGCAGCCTAGCTGAATAAAGTAGTTATCTGCATGCCTGATTAATTACTTACTGTGAACTGGCTGACACATGCCTTGGATACAAGGGGCTATGTGAAACATTTATGGGGTACGGGAAATATCCTGAACCTGGCTAGATCATGCAATACCTGTTCTATACAATGTTTATGGCTTACATATCATCCTTTTTGATGCATACTCGGACAGCCTTCCTCAAAGTTGCAGAGGAACAGCATAAATAATCTGGCTTGACTTATGATGCATAACAGGATCACACATGAGAGTAACAAGATCAAAAAACATATACACTAAAGTCCTACTCTAATTGTAGAAATGCAACCGCATCTTTACAAGCTTGTAAACAGCTTACTGTGCATGGTAAAATGTATAAATATAGAGGTTCAGCACAGCTGAGCACCTCAGCTTGTCTGTGTTCACCTGCATCCCTGCTTCTACATCTTTTTCCTTTCTCTAACTTTTTCCTTCACAGGACCAAGCCCCAGGGCAGATGCCAACACCAGAAAACATTATGCTGGGAAGCACACACCTACCAAGTTTATTTACATTTCACATAAAGAGGAGCATGGGAGGATGAGCATATTTGAGCTCATAGGTTTATGTTTTGGGGAAGTATGTATATTCTTAACCATGGAATTGTAGAAGTGTGGCAATTTGTCAAATATTTATTCATTGCCTAATTGGAGCCAGCACAGAAGTATTACATTGGTCACAGGTATGAAACAGACATGAATAGCTTATGTGTATGGTAGATTCCAGGGAAAGTATACATTCCAGAGATGTATACATTTCTCTAATCTGCCTTCTTGCAATGGATATTTCTGGATCATATTCCTCAAGAGCTCTGCTTCAAATGTATGTTATTCCAGCAGAGGGAATAACCATTGTCTGTGCACAGCACATTACAAAATACAGCTTATAGTTACAATGTGTAATATAAGGTCATATTTGCAGAAGAGTGTTTAAAAGCGGAGGGCTCTAGAATGACTTGCCAAAGTCACATGGAGGTGGAGCCAAGAAAAGAATCCAGATCTCATGTTTATAGCCCAGTATTCACTCAATAAATTACACATTAATTGTTGACAATGGATGTTTTAGAGGTGATAAATGCTAGGCATCATGTGAAAAAGAAAGCATCATGAATTAAGTGAAAAAATAAATGAATTACTGGGACCAGAGATGCCAAGGATACACTCTAAAATAATAGTGACTACCCAAGCTCGGTATTATGAAATTGAGAATGTAATCATTTTATAACTAATTAACTACATTTTAAAATCTCTTATATATAATTCAGGCCCCGACAAGGTGTTACAACCTGAATGAATCAACCCATGCTTCCTAACAATTCCCAAACAGAATTTGTTCTCCTTGGACTCACACAGAATCTACAGTTGCAGAAAATATTTATTGTCTTTTTGCTCATTTTCCTATTTACTGTGCTAACCAATCTGCTCATCATTATCACTATCTCCCTCCCTCTACACCATCCTTACTTCTCCTTCATAGATGCCTCCTACACCTGTGTCACCACCTCCATAATGATCATTGACCTGCTCTACCAGAAGAGAACCATCTCCTTTGGGGGCTGTCTCACTTGGCTCTTTGTGGAGCACTTCCTGGGAGAATCAGAGATCGTCCTCCTCACTGTCATGGACTATGACCACTACTTGGCCATCTACAAGCCCCTCCACTACACGACTATAATGATAGGGGGCTCTGTCATGTCTTGGTGGTGGTAGCTTGGATTGGTGGCATCCTGCATGCCACTGTGCAGATTCTCTTCATGGTCAACTTGCCCTTCTGTGGTCCCAATGTCATCAACCACTTCATGTGTGATATCTTCTCATTGTTGAAACTTGTCTGCATAGACACCTACAGGCTGGGAACTGTGGTGGCAGTCCACAGTGTTGCCATGTGCTTGCTTATGTTCTCCATGCTACTCATCTCCTATGTAGTTATCTTGAGCTCCCTGAAATCCCATGGCTCTGAAGGATGGAGCAAAGCCCTCTCCACATGTGGTTACTTCTTTATTGTCATTGTACTCTTTTTTTGTGCCTTGCATTTCACCTATATTTGCCCAATGGCCTTCTGCTTCATGGACATGTGGGTGACTGTGTGTGCTTTGCAATCCTCACCCTTATGTTAAATCCTGTAATTCACACAGTGAGAAGCAGGGAGGTAAAAATGCTGTGAGAAGTTGGGAACCAGCAGTTAGCATAATGGCTATGTTTGCTGGACTCCCTCATAGTAGACCATTGTTCGCGTCCCGGACCCGGTGGCTTAAAACTAATGCTGAACACATGTACGTGCATGCCCAAGATCCCGAGAGGAGAAGGGATTGCGGCGTGACCATCCCCCCTGGGGGGTGATTTCTCGCTTTTTGTCTCTATGTCTCTCTCTGTCTGTCTGTCTGGCGAGTGCACACGCCCTATAGCAAAAACCTCTAAAAAAAATGCTGTGAGAAGTTTATGAAGAGAAGAAAAACAGCCTGATGATATATGTAAATTGGGAAGATTTATCCTTGGTAAACTACAAGAGAGTCAAAAATGTTAACAGATCTTCATGATAAACAAGCAAAAAAGAAAACCATAAACTAACATACATGGAGCACTTAATAGTGGTGGTTAGGCTCTTTGCTAGATGCTTTTGATAGCTTTGTCATACTTTACCAAAGGTTTAAAATTTATGTCCACAAATTCTGGATTGTACAATAGAAAGAACAAATTAAATCCTAGTTTGATGATTCTAGAGTGTGTTTTTTTATTTCTCTGAGACTCACTGCTCTTGTACTAAAATTTTCATACAAATATCTCTTTGATGAAATGTTCTTTCCACAATGTCTTTATGAGAAATTTCATTTTTTGTGCTTGGCCTTTAATAAAACAAAAAACAAACAAAGAAAAGCTTATAAATCTTTTGATAAATGTTTGGGGGGGGTGAACATCCGTGAAATGAGAAAACCATTATTAGTCTTTTTTCCCTTCCACTCTACCTTCCTTCCTTCCACCCACTCTTTTTCATTCCTTCCACCTTTTTTTCTTCCTTTTATACCTTGAGTCCACCAAGCCTGAAGAAACTGATTGAAGGAAGAATAAAAAATTCATAACCTACCTTTAAGTCTGTTTTCCTGGCATAAAAAATAAGCCAGAAATTTTGAAATTATTTGTTCTTATCTTCTTAAATATACTCATGGCTCACTTTTCTTTTTTATCCAATTTAAGGTAAGGATTTTTGTTTTGCTTTGTTTCTTTTTATTTATTCATTTTATTTTTATTATTTATTTTAATAATGTTTACATCTGACCAGTAATGTAGTCCATATTAGGTTATTCTTTTCAGGACAGACATTTATTTTTTTTTAAGAATTATTTTATTTAACTTTATTTATTCATTCATTTCATTTTTTAAATTAGAGGGACAGTTTAACTTTATTTATTCATTCATTTCATTTTTTAAATTTCACCAGAGGGACAGAGCAAGAGAGAAAGAGAGAGGGAAAGTGAGAGAACAAGCCTCGAGGTCCAGGACTTGAATCATGGTCAGCCATGTGGGAGTCCAGCATCCTTAACCACCATGCCACCTGCCGGCCCCCAGGACAGACATTTAAAATATCAATGAAAAAAAAGTAAAACAAGGCCAGCTGTGATGTGGTGGTTGATGTGGCAGGATCCCACATACCCCCCACATGGTTGGAGTTCTTGATCCAGCAGCTTCAAAAACACACCAAGAGCATGTGTGAGTGTTCCCCAAATTCCCAAAGTAGGGAGAAATGGAGGAGAAAGGACTGCAGCATAATCATTCTCCACCGAGGATGCTTTCACATTTTTCCTCTCTCTGTTTCTGTCTGTGTTCTTCAGACAACCACCACCCACAAGACCTTCTTAAAGGTTTCACCATTACACTGCAGACAAAGCTTCTAGCACATTAACCACTGGGGACTAACCATAGCACCTACTAACACTGCACTGGAGTTATTCTTTATTTTACTTTTATTTTACAGTCAATCACTGTGTATCATTACAGCATACAAAATGAATTTTCCCAGCATGCATACATTATATCATTACAGCATACAAAATGAATTTTCCCAGCATGAATACATTGTGTATTAGCCCAGGCCCACCCTCACCTGTAGTTGTTATTCTTTGTATTTTTATAAAGCCATTCTAACTGGGATGAAGCGATACCCCATTGCAGTTTTTTTTTTTTTTGAGAGGTTTTTGCTATAGGGCGCGTGTGCTTTCCAGACAGACAGAGAGAGACAGAGAGACAGCGAGAAATCACCCCCCAGGGGGGATGGTCACATCGCAATCCCTTCTCCATTCTCCTCTTGGGATCTTGGGCACACACGCACACGCGTCCAGCGTGTTTTAAGCCACTGGGTCCGGGACGCGAACTGCGGTTGACTACATGGGAGTCCAGAGACATAGCCATTACACTAACTGCTGGTCCCCCCATTGCAGTTTTGATAGCAAGTCCCTGATGATTACTGATGTGGAACTTTTTTTTAATGTATTTGTTAAACAGTCATGTATCCTTTCAAATGTCTTATAGTCTTAAGAAAGCTGTGTCTGTAATTTTAATATCATAGATATGCTATCTACCTATTTGGGTATTTCTTGTACATATGTGCTTTATATAAAAAAACTTAGAGACATTTTCAGCTCTTACTTTTATACTCTTAGGAGAAATATTGTATACATTGGAATTGTATGTATACATAGGTAAATTATTTGCTTAAAATGGGGGGGGGGCAGTGACGGCATGGTGGTTAAGGTGCTAGATTCCCATGTGGTCAATCACAGTTCAAGTCCCAAATCCAACAACTTGAAAATCACACTGGATATGTATGCACACATACCCAAAGTCCCAGTAGGAGACTGGAGGAGAAGGGATTGTGGCATGGCCATCCCCCATAGTGATGGTGGTGGTAGGGTGTGTGTGTGTGATTTCTTTTCCTTTTTCCTTTTTTTTCAGAATTTTTTGCCTTAGGGTGTTTGGACTGGGGGTGGGAAGAGAAACAGTGAGGGGAAAGTGAGAAATCACCACCCTGGAGTGCAATCCTTTCTCTACCATTCTCCTCCAGAGATCTTGGGCATGCATATATTCCTGGCATAAGTTTCAAGTCACTAAATACAAGACTCAAACTGCAGTCAGCCATATGTAAGTCCAGCAATGTAACTGCTACACTGTATGTAGGCCCCACTGGTAGATAATTTCTCACTTCTCTTCTCACTGTCTCTGTTTGTCTCTCTCTGGTGAACACAAGCACCAAATGAAAAAATAAATAAATAAAAATGTAAAAAAGGAGAAAAGTGGTTAAATTTGAACTTAACTAAAATTTTAGCTGTGTTGCAATCAAAACCCAAATATATACTCAATTCTTATCTTACATATGTCCCTCTTAAAAATATTTTATTCAACATACTTGGTACCAAAAAAAAATGGCATGGCTTATTTCTTTGCTTTATTGTTATTATTATATTAACCACCAATTATGTTATCTTTCAGGCCTACACTTTTTGGACAAAGATTACTTTTCTTACAAATTTGAAACATGCACAGCTGAGCTGGAACACACTGTCATTCCCCCAAACAATTGTTCTATGCTTAGCATCACCACATAATCAAATTGTGGAAGAAATAGTTCCATAGGATCACTGGGTTAGGGTTAGGGTTAGGGGTTGACTAGGGTTAGGGGTTAGGGTTAAGGATTAGGGTTAGGGTTAGGGCTTAGGTTTAGGGTTAGGGTTAGGGTTTAACAAAAGGACACTGTGAGAAGTGACATGAGTTGGAGTTTTATAGAGAATTAAGGCTTGAGCCATAAAGTGTTACCTAATGATGTAGAGTGACCTCCTCTTTATTTTCTATGAGCATAGGGGAGTATTGCTGGAAATATATTACTACATGTGAGTAAAGGCTACACACATAGGTATCATCTTTCTTGAAGGAAGAAGAGAGACTTTGTTATATATAACATTATCTATAGGCATAAACATACCACAAATAACTGTATTTTACAAGAACTGAATTCAAATATTGTACCTGAAACTCTTAGATGCATAATCTGAGGCAGGTAAATTAATAAACTTTTCATAACTTCAATTTGCTTCTTTGTAAAACAGAGGCAGTAATATGGGAACTACCAATTTAATACGAGGATTAAATCATCTAACTGAAGTGGATTTGTCTGAAAAATAATAAAACTTTGGGAACCAGCAGTTAGCATAATGGCTATGTGGCTGGACTCCCACGTAGTCGACCACGGTTTGTGTCCCAGACCCGGTGGCTTAAAACTCACACCGGGTGCATGTGCGTGCGTGCCCAAGATCCCGGGAAGAGAATGGAGGAGAAGGGATTGTGGCGTGACCATCCCCACTGGGCGGCGATTTCTCGCTTTCTGTCTCTCTGTCTCTCTCTGTCTTTCTGGCGAGCGCACGCGCCCTATAACAAAAACCTCTCCAAAAAAAAAAACAACGTTAATTTAATGAAAGCACATGTAAAACATCTATGGAGCTATTGTTTTGGAAATTTAGCATATGCTGTTTTTTGGACAAGGAATGAAACTATGTTTATCCTATTGCTTAAAATAGCTCTTCAAGTCTGGGGGAAAAAAAGAAAAATCAAAACAAAACTAAAAAATTTCCCTTATATTCAGTAAAAAGTGTGAACCATGTTTACATTTAAGAAAATAAGAACAAAATAAGAGTAATTTCAAAATTTATGGCTTATTTTTTATGCCAGGAAAAGAGATTAAGAGATAGGTTATGATTTTTTTTTCTTTCTTCAGTGGGTATCTTTTGGATGCTGGCAGACTCATAGTATAAAAGAAGAAAAAAAAAGAAGGAAAGGAAGAGAGTGAAAGAAAGGAAGGAAAAAAAAAAACAAAAAAAGGAAGGAAGGTGGGCAGGAAAGAAGACTAACAGTGGTTTTCTTACTTCAAGGATGTTCACCTTCCAAACATCTATTTAAGATTTCTAAGAATTTGGGGACCAGCAATTAGCATAATGGCTATGTTGCTGGACTCCCATGTAGTCGACCACAGTTCGAGTCCTGGACCCGGTGGCTTAAACTCACGCCAGGTGCGTGCGTGCCCAAGATCCCAAAAGGAGAATGGAGGAGAAGGGATTGTGGCATGGCCATACGCCCTGGGGGGTGTGTGGATTTCTCGCTCTCTGTCTCTCTGTCTCTTTCTGTCCTTCTGGAGAGCACACATGCCTTATAGCAAAAAGGAAAAAAAAAGGAAAAGAAAAAAAAAGATTTCTAGGGGTTTTTGTTTTGTTTTTCCTCCTACATAAAACACACACTATGCATATTGCTCAAAACACTTCTGCATTTGGAGGTAATGTATTTGCAGTGTGCCTTGGAAATAGCTCTCCTAACTCTTTTGAACACTGTGATGTCAAATCTTTGGACTCACGTAAATTAATTCAAAGGTCAGAGTGCTCTAAAGTAATTTTGCGATGATTGACTTATTTAGGGGGAAGCTAAGTACCTTGCTAGCTCTTTGGTTACAAAAGGCTGTAGGAATTATTGGTGGGCATTCTATACAGTGGAAAAGGATTTTTTTTTGGGAGATGTTTTTGGTATAGGGTGTGTGTGCTTGCCCAAAAGACAGAGAGAGAGAGAGAGCCAGAAAGTAAGAAATCACCTCCAAGGGGGAATGGAAACACTGCAATTCCTTTTCCTCTGTTCTCCTCTATGAATTTTGGGCACACATGTACACACACAGGGCATGAGTTTTAAGCTGCCAGATCCGGAAACTTGAACTGCAGTTGACTATGTGGGAGTCCAGTGATGTAATCATTTTGCCATCGACTGGTCACAGTTTCTTTTCTTTTCATTTTCTTTTCATGTTTTGTTTGTTTGTTTTTTATTTATCACTGTGATCTGAAAACATTGATAGTCTTGCAGCATACCAAAGATATAATCCTCCCTATTTAGATATATTCTCACTTTCTTAATATTATAAACAGAATAAGTTACTCTCCTCTTTAACAAATTTCTTATAGCATTTTTTTTAGAGGTTTTTGCTATAGGGCATGTGCACTCGCCAGAAAGACAAAGAGAGACAGAGATAGAAAGCAAGAAATCACCATGGGGGGATAGCCACGCCACAATCCCTTCTCCTCCATTCTCCTCTCGGAATCTTGGGCATGCATGCACATGCACCCGGCATGATTTTAAGCCACCAGGTCCAAGACTTCAACAACAGTTGACTACATGGGAGTCCAGCGACATAGCCATTATGCTAACTGCTGGTTATTCTCATTGCATGTTTCACTTCTGTGTTTCTCACTGTGTAAATGATAGGATTTAACATAGGGGTGAGGATGGCAAAGAACACAGTCACCAGTTTGTCCACTGAGTAGGTGGCCACTGGGCGCATGTAGGTGAATATGTAAGGCACAAAAAAGAGTACAATGACAGTAAAGTGGGAACCACATGTGGAAAGGACTTTGTTTCGTCCTTCAGAGTCATGGGATTTTAGGGAGCTCAAGATAACTATGTAGGCGATTAGCAGCATAGAGAAAATGAGCAAGCACATAGCTCCACTGTTGGCTGCCACCACCATTCCCAGCCTGTAGAAGTCTCTGCACACAAGTTTCAACAATGGGAAGAGCTCACACCTGAAGTGGTCGATGACATTGGGACCACAGAAGGGCAAGATGACCATGAAAAGAATCTGCACAGTGGCATGGCAGGATGCCACCAATCCAAGCTACCATCACCAAGATGCGATTGAGCCCCTGTCTCATTAAAGTCATGTAGTGCAGGGGCTTGCAGATGGCCTCATAGCGATCACAGGCCATGACAATGGGGAAGATGATCTCTGATCCTCCCAGGAAGTTCTCCACAAATAGCTGAGTGAGGCAGCCCACAAAGGAGATGGTTTCCCTCTGTTAGAGCATGTCCATGATCATCCTGGGGGTGGTGACACAGGTGTAGGAGACATCAATGAAGGACAATTAAGTGAGAAAAAAGTACATGGGAGCCTTAAGGATGGTGCTAAGGGAGATAGTGATGACGATGAACAAATTAGCCAGCACGGTAAGTAGGAAAATGAGCAAAAGGACAATGAAGTATATTTTCTGCAAGTGTGGATTCTGTGTGAGTGCTGACAGAACAAATTCAATCACATTGTTGGGAGGCATGAAACACCTTGTGGGGGCCTGAATAATCTAAAAGATATTTTAAAAATGCAGTTAATTAGTTATGAAATGACTACAGTCTGAATTTCATAGTACCAAGATAGGGTAGTCACAGTAATTGTGGAGCATGTCCTTGGCATCTCGGGCCCCAGTAATTACTTCATTTACCTTTTTACTTCCTTCATTTTGCTTTCTATCTCTTCTGATACCTGGCGTCTGCATCTATAAAACATTAATAGGCAATAATTAATGTATGATTTACTGAATAAATATTGAGCTATGGGCAAGCAATTTGGATTTTTCTGGCTCCAACTCCATGTGACTTTGGCAAGACATTCCAGTATCCTCTGCTTTCATGCCCTCCTCTGAAAATATGATCCCATATTCTACATTGTTACTCTAAGAAGTATTTTGTAACCTGTAAAGCACTGAACACAGATAAAGGTTATTCCTTCTACTAGGACAACTTACATTTGAAACAGAACTCTGTGAAAGATATAGTTCGGAAACATTCATTGCAAGAAGGAAGATCAGAAAAATGTATATATTGCTGGAGACAAACCCTCCCTGGAACCTACCATAACATATAGGCTATTCATGTCTCTTTCCTGTTGTAACCTGTAAAGCACTGAACACAGATAAAGGTTATTCCTTCTACTAGGACAACTTACATTTGAAACAGAACTCTGTGAAAGATATAGTTCGGAAACATTCATTGCAAGAAGGAAGATCAGAAAAATGTATATATTGCTGGAGACAAACCCTCCCTGGAACCTACCATAACATATAGGCTATTCATGTCTCTTTCCTGCCTGTGACTAATGCAGTACTTGGCATAAGGTCTTCAGTGCTGCCTCCAATTAGGTGATGAAAAAATATTTGATGAATTGCCATACTTCCATAATTCCACAGTTAAGAATACACCTGCTTCTCCAGCATGTAAACCTAGGAGCTCACTTATGCTCATCCTCACATGCTCCACTTTATGAGAAACAAATAAACTTGATATGAGTGTGCTTCCCAGTTTAATGTTTTCTGGTATGTTTTATAAAGTAAACATAAAAACAATTCCTGAGCTAGCTAATGTCATAGTGGTTACATTGCTGAACTCCAACATGGCTGACCAAGGTTTGAATCTCAAGCCCAGTGGCTTAAAACTTATATCAGGTTCATGTGCATGTGTGCCCAAGATACCAGAAAGTGAATGAACAAAAAGGGATTATACTCTCTCTCTCTCTCTCTCTCCGGTGAGTGCACATGCCCTAAGGCAATAAACTCTTAAAAATACATATATTAAGCCCCTCTATGAAAAATTATGCAGTTGACTTGACTTTCAAATTAAGTATAGCATTAGACAATTAATATTGTTTATTCTTCAAAACTAGGTTGCATATACATTTTAAACACAGTTCTACTCAGTAAAACTTCAGCATCAGTAGACTAAGATAAAAACTATTGGGCAGATTTTACAGTTTTGAGGATGCATTAGTAAAGGCAATTCTTATTTCCAAGCTTTAAAAATAGAATTTTAACATGCATAGCAAAAAGAAATAGACTGCTAGGTAAGGTAAAATACTGTACAGATATTTAGAGGTATACAAGCACACCCACACATGCACACACAATCTTATATATTAATAAAAATCAATTAATTACTGTAATCACTTACATGCTTATTACTCAACAAATATTTATTGGATTCTTACTATGTACAGTAATGTACCCTTATCCATATTAAATCATAAAACTGTCTTATCAAATGCCACTAATAATTTCCCCCTTGACCTTTTTTTAACTTCACAGCAGCAATTCATGTAATCACACGATCAACTATCACCACCTTTGCTTTGTGTTTCTGCTACACACATGCATATGCCTTCTTCTCCCATCTTCCTATGACATCCATTACAGACTATCTTGTCTAGAGGATATCATATTATTAATGGAACGGGAAAAATCATTCCAAGTGAGGACAAAGTTCTCAGAGAAATATGAAGAGAAAACATAAATATAACAAAATGTATTCTGTGCAAAGTACTCTTTCCCTTTCAAAGACAAATGAATAAAAACCTTCTTTTTTTAATTATTCAAGATGAAAAATCTAACACATATGTGAAAAAAAAAATTGCAACAGCTTAGCTACATTCCCTTATCCTTTTGTTGACTCCCAAACAGATCTGAACAAAGAATGGTGTACAAAAAGAAAAATTAAAAAATAAATAAATAAAGGAAAGTGACTCAAATATAACTATAAA
>NW_006159478.1:165579-167284 GCF_000334495.1 Tupaia belangeri chinensis | reverse complement strand
ACACACATATATATATATATATATATATATATATATATATATACAGATCCCTAAATATTTTTACTTCTAAATTGGTATAATTATAATTGTTCTTTCTTATTGCTTGACAAGCTGAAAAAGAGATTTAAACCACAGACTGGTCAGGAAGAGGAGTATATGACTTTTTAATGTTAATTTACTTCTGAAATTTTATAAATATATGATTTTTAAAACAAATCTCACTTGAATTTACTTCTGAAATTTTATAATTATATGATTTTTAAAATAAATCTCACTTGTCAACCTGTTTGACATAGTTTCATGGTCAGAGCACCAGACAGTTGTTAGTTCATCAAGTAAAGTTATAAGATTAAAAACATCAACTGACTTTGCTACAATGCGTCTTTGCTGATGAATACACATGGCATCTTTGGATAATGCCTTTCTCTTGAGCCTTACAAAGTTTTATCACATATCTTATTTGCAGGCAAATTCTGTAAAGTTTCTTAGCTGTGGCTAATTAGATCTCCAGTGTATTTCACTATCATTAGTAGACCTTGCCAACAATCCAATTATTTTATGTTTCTTAAAACAACATTAGAAAGAACTTATATAACATTCATCTTAAAGTTTTAACTCCTTCCTTAAACCCACATGAAGACAAATCAGTGTATCAAGACAAAAATATGAGAAAAAAAAAAACACAGACCACCACTTATAAATTTAAATATTTGATAACAAGTCAACTCAGCATAGAATCTGGATATTTGCTAATTGTACAAGTTAAAAATAGTGGTAACTATCTGACTTTCCAAAATTTTAGTATATTTAATTCATCAACTTATCCTTCATAGTTCTTATTACCTTTAAATAATCACTAATTGTGACCTGTTTTATGTACTAAAAGAAACACATACCAATAGATAAAATTATTTCTAAAAACAGTAAATTTAATTAAATTTATTAAGATTCCTATAGATATTTGAGTGTGTGCCAAGAAAGTATTAGTAAATATATTTTCAAATTTATATTTTACACTGTCATAGAAATTAGTACATGGCATATGTTTCTGAATATCAATTACCTATATATGTAGAAACATTATAAAATTCTGCAATTAGAAAAGAAAAATGTTTAGTAGGTGACAAAAGTGATTCTTCTCTAAATACTACTTTTTTTCTGCTAACCTTTGAAATTATTGGAAAAGCATCAAATTTAGATCTAGATAAATGCAAATGTTAACACTAGTTCAGTATCTGACATTGGGCTAGTTATTTAACTTTATGAACTTATTCTCCTTCATCTGCAAAAATAAATAATCATAATTCCAACCCTGCAAAACTGTTGTGACAATCAGATAAGAGGTGTGGGAAAGGTTGTAACATATGATTATAAATACTGTAAAAATCATGATAGAAATAAAATTTTCATATTATATCAAATCTGCAATTATATTTCTGAGTAATAACACTCTAATGGCAATTTTTAACTCTGTGTTCTTACTATATGAATAATGGGATTTAACATGACAATGACAAGAGTATACAATATCTTAAAAGACTGTGAGGGGTTTTATTCATGAGAGAAGTGGCTACTGGTCACAGATACATAAAAACAGAGGACACAAGGAACTAATAGCTATGATGGGGAAGACATGGATAAAAAAGCTTTGAGAACTGGATGAGTGCAGAATGACCCTAGAGGACAGCGACATTACAAAAGGATT
>NW_006159478.1:155380-164866 GCF_000334495.1 Tupaia belangeri chinensis | reverse complement strand
GGCGTGACCATCCCCCCTGGGGGGTGATTTCTCGCTTTCTGTCTCTATGTCTCTCTCTGTCTGTCTGGCGAGCGCACGCGCCCTACAGTGAAAATCTCTCAAAAAAAAAAAAAAAGTTCATGAATCAGAGTGATTAAAAAGAGGATTTTGATTGATACCTGTACAAAATAATGGCAAATGTTTGGGATGATGGATATAAAACTTATACTGATTTAACTGACATACATTGTATTTATGTACCAAACAAGTCACATTGCATCTCCCAAAATATGTACAATTATTATATGCTATTTTTAAAACTTGATTGTAATTGCACAATGTGAAAATTCTGATACCTGGAATTTAAAACTATTTTTGCAAGAAAACAAACACTCCCCAGGGAGAAAGTAAGAGATAGAGAAAAGCAAAGTGAAAAAGCATTCCCTCAGGGGGCATGGGCACACCAAAGTCCTATCTCCTCCATTCTTCTCCTTAGATTTTGGGCATACACACATACATGTAAACCTGTTTGGCATGTTTTCTAAGTCACAGACCCAGGTCTCGAACTGCTCAGTTGGCCGTGTGGGTTCCAGTCACCTTAGTCTCTGTGCCACCTGCTGGGCTGAAAATAAAGACACTTTGATCTCGGGAACCAGCAGTTAGCATAATAGCTATGTCGTTGGACTCCCACGTAGTCGACCACGGTTCGCGTCCTGGACCCGGTGACTTAAAACTCATGCCGGGCGCATGTGCGTGCGTGCCCAAGATCCAGAGAGGAGAACGGAGGAGAAGGAATTGCGGCGTGACCATCCCCCCTGGGGGGTGATTTCTCGCTTTCTGTCTCTATGTCTCTCTCTGTCTGTCTGGCGAGCGCATGCTCCCTACAGTGAAAATCTCTCCAAAAAAAAAAAAAGTAAAAACTTGGGACCTGCAAATGGCATAATGGTTATGTGACTGGATTCCCATATAGTTGACTATGGCTATGAGTCCTGGACTGTGAGGCTTAAAATCACACTGGGCATGAGTTTGTGTGTGCCCAAGATCCTGAGAGGAGAATGGAGGACAAAGGATTGTGGTGTGGCCATCCCCTCGGAAGGTGATTTCTCACTTTCTCTCTCTTTCTTGCAAGTATACAGGCCCTATAGCAAAAACCTTTATTTAAAAAAAAAAAGGAATAAAAAGCTCTTAATGTTCAATGCCAGCATTGTGTAAATCAGTTCTACTACTTTAGGTCCTCTCTTACATGCTCCTCAGCCATTGGTTAATGTTCCTGCTGCAACTGGACTTGTCATCAACTTCATGTGGGTACACATAACTGTTTTGAGACCCATGAGTAATAAGTGAAATGACTTCTGTCTCATGAATTTTGATTTCACCACTTCACAGTGTCTCATCTGACACACACATATCTAAACCTGAGTTCTTTCTGGTGAGAAATGTCTTACAGAGTAACTATCTTGGCACAAATAAATTGGACACAAATCACAGAGATCTAGTGATCATAGATGTTGGGAGTGTGGAAAAAGTGAATTTTCATTCATTCCAACACCTTTCAAACCCAAAGCAGATAGAAGGAAGTTCAAGAAAAAGGCTAATTACAAGTACAAAATAGAAACTATGGATATTCAAGGGGGAAAAATACACTTTCCATACTGATATATAGTTTTTTGAGAGGTTTTTGCTATAGGGTGCGTGTCCTCACCAGGAAGACAGAGAGAGACAGAGAGACAGAAAACGAGCAATCACCCCCCCCAGGGGGGGATGGCCACACCGCAATCCCTTCTCCTCCTTTCTCCTCTCAGGATCTTGGGCACACATGCACATGCACCCAGCGTGAGTTTAAGCGACTGGGTGTGGGACGTGATCCATGGTCAACTACATGGGAATCCAGTGACATAGCCATTACGCTAACCACTGGTCCCCATACTGATATTTTGAAAGGCTTTATTAAAGTGGTAAGAGCAAGAAAAATTTAGGAAGCTTTTTGGAAATTGCAATAGTTTCCAATCTTAGTACTAAACAACTTAGTACTAAACATCTAAACAACTTTTCTAAAAATATGGCAATAAAGCTAGCATTTTATCTCATGGTTTTCCAAATTTATTGTATAACTAAGATATGTAAATGCTTAAAAATACATATATGATTTACAGTAATTTATATGCAATGAGATATTTTGAAAATATTTAGAAAAGTTCTCAGAATGATTTGGGACTTGAATCTAGTATAGATTAATTTAGTTTGATTTACTTTCACCAGACATGGTCAATGATCTGAGTGTACAAGTTTTCTCACACTTTGGTTCTACACATTTTAGATATTTGCTCATTCCTTCTATAAATATCTATTGAGAAACTATTATATGTAGATGTATTCTAGGTTCTCAAGATAAAACAGAAAGCAGAACAAATAAAAATTCCTGTCCTTATGATCTTAAATTCTTGTCAGGGTAGAAGAAAATAAATAACAGATCAAAAATAAGTAGATAACATGTTTTTTTAGAAGTTTATACATACCATAGAGACATAAAAAATTGAACATGATAAGGGAAATTCTTAATCTGCAGGGCATTTGGATTTTACATAGCTGTTGAAGGTAGGCTTTTTGGAGAAAACCATGTTTGAACAAATCCTAGAAGACTATGAGGGAGAAAGCCACATGCATCCCATGAAGGAGAAGGTCTACTGAATTCGAGGAACAGTAACCTGTCCAGCAAGGCACAATTCCAGAGACTATAAGATGAAGTTTTAGAAAAAGAGGTGAACTTAATTTTTTAAAAAATAAATTTTATGGGAACCAGCAGTTAGCGTAATGGCTATGTCGCTGGACTCCCACGTAGTCGACCGCAGTTCGTGTCCCGGACCTGGTGGCTTAAAACTCACGCCGGGCGCGTGTGCGTGCATGCCCAAGATCCCAAGAGGAGAATGGAGGAGAAGGGATTGCGGCGTGACCATCCCCCCTGGGGGGTGATTTCTCACTTTCTGTCTCTATGTCTCTCTCTGTCTGTCTGGTGAGCGCACGTGCCCTATAGCAAAAAAGCCTCTCAAAAAAAATTTTTATTCAGAACCAGCAATTAGCATAATGACTATGTCGCTGGACTCCCACGTAGTCGACCGCAGTTCGTGTCCCGGACCTGGTGGCTTAAAACTCACGCCGGGCGCGTGTGCGTGCATGCCCAAGATCCCAAGAGGAGAATGGAGGAGAAGGGATTGCGGCGTGACCATCCCCCCTGGGGGGTGATTTCTCACTTTCTGTCTCTATGTCTCTCTCTGTCTGTCTGGTGAGCGCACGTGCCCTATAGTGAAAATCTCTCCCTCCCTCCCAAAAAAGAAAAAAAATTTTGTCATCATTATTACTATTTTTAAAATTTCTTATAGGCATGTGCACTCACCTGAGAGAGACTGAGAGAAAATATAGAGAGAAAGTGACAAAACAAGCTCTAGGCCAATCCACAGTTGGCTGTATGGAAGTTCAGCACCTTAACCTTGCCACCTGCTGGCCCACTGAACTTCATTTTATATGAGAGTGCAATAAAGTACCATTGAAGAATTTTGGTAAAAGGAAACACAAGAGTTGACCTACCTATAAGATCACTCTGGTCTCTATATTAGGATTCAGTTGGGGTGAAGTGGTGCTGAGGGGGCCAAAGCAGAAGCAGGAGGATAAGTTAGTGAGTAAATTTCAATGACCTAGGTGAAAATTAAACATGCTAGAGAAACTAGGATGATGTTACTAAAACTTGTAAGAAATATTTGTTTCTGGATATATTTTGAAGATAGAACAAACAGAATTTCATCTCAGAAAGCATGTCATGTAGGAGAGGAAACAGTAAAGACTGTGTCTTGGTCTGTTCCCACTGCTATAACAAAATACCAAAGACTGTGTGATTTGTCAAAAATAGAAATTTTGGGGAACCAGCAGTTAGCATAATGGCTATGTCACTGGACTCCCAAGTTGCCCAGGATCCCGAGAGGAGAATGGAGGAGAAGGGATTGAGGTGTGACCATCCCCCCTGGGGCGTGATTTCTCACTTTCTGTCTCTATGTCTCTCTCTGTCTGTCTGGCAAGCACACGCGCCCTATAGCACAAATCTCTCTCTCAAAAAAAGAGAAATTTATTTCTCACAGTTTTGGAGGTCAGTAAATTTAAACAGCCATCAGATTCAGTGTTTGGTGAGGTCCTTTCCTTTATAAATGTGTCTTCACATGGTAGGAGGGGTGAAGCTTGTGTCTTTTCATATCAGAAGGGAGAAGAGAGTCAACTCACTCCCTCAAGTCCTTTTATAGAATTCTAACGGCAATCATGATAGCAAATTCCTTATCATCTACTCACTTCCCAAAGGCCCCATATCTCAATATCATTACTTTGGGGTTTAAATTAAAATATACAAATTTTTTGAGAGGTTTTTGCTATAGGGTATGTGCGCTCGCCAGACAGACAGAGAGAGACATAGAGACAGAAAGTGAGAAATCACCCCCCAGAGGGAATGGTCACGCCGCAATCCCTTCTCTTCCATTCTCCTCTAGGGATCTTGGGCATGCATGCACATGTGCCCGGCATGAGTTTTAAGTCACCGGGTCCAGGACTTGAACCACAGTCAACTACGTGGGAGTCCAGCAACATAACCATTATGCTAACTGCTGGTTCCCAAAATATACAAACTTAGTAAGAGTACCAATATCCATGCCACGTAGAGTGACTTAAAGTATCTGGACTAAAATCTCATAGATGAATTGCTATCCCTTTAGCAGAAGAAGCCTGCAGGCATGAAGATGGTGTGGAAGTAAAGGACATGAAGGGATGTGGAATTTTTTGTTAGACTTCTGAATCTGAGATGTTTATTTGACAAGAAAGTGTAAATCTAGATGAATAGATGTCTCGAGGTAGAAAGCATAGCATGGGGAGATAAAAATTTGTGGGCATCAGAGGTCACAGGGAAAAGGCAGACTTCCAGAGTGACCCACTAAACAGGAGGAAATCAAGCAAGCACAGAAAGTAGGAAAGTGAATAAAGTGTATCAGGAAGTCAGATTGATCAAATATTTCGAATACTGTTTATGGACTTACTTAAATGATGGATGAGAACTGAATATTGAATTTATTAATGTGAAGATGATTTGCAATATTGAAAAAAAAGTTTGTTCAGATGGAATGATGAGAAAACCTGTTGGTAAAGGGTTAAGGTGGACCAATAGAAACTGAAATAGTAAGTAAAATACTATTTCATGGTACTTTACTGTGAGAGAGAAGAAACTAATAGAAAAATACATGGAAAAAAGTAAGGTTCTGGGCCAACTGGTGGTGTAGAGGTTCGGACAGCCGAATCACACATGACCAACTGTGTGGTTTGAGTCCCAGACCTGGAGGATTGAAAACCATGTTGGGGACCAGCAGTTGGCATAATGGCTATGTCACTGGACTCCCATGTAGTAGATTGCAGTTCCAGTCCCGGACCTGGTGTCTTAAACTCACGCCGGATGCATGTGCAAGCATGCCCATGATCCCAAGAGGAGACTGGAGGAGAAAGGATTGCAGCGTGGCCATTCCTCCTGGGGAGTGATTTCTTGCTTTCTGTCTCTCTGTCCCTCTCTGTCTTTCTGATGAGTACATGTGCCCTATAGCAAAACAGACAAACAAATAAACAGAAAAACTCTCAAAAAAAAAAAAAAAAAGAAAGAAAAGAAAACCATGCTGGATGCCTGTGCTTACCCAAGATCCTGAGGGGATATGGAGAAGAGATTGTGGCATAGCCATTCCCTCTGGGGGGTGCTTTCTCATTTTTTTCTGTCTCTCTGTCTCTCTTCAATGAGTGCATGTGAGCTATAGCAAACTAAGAATAAATTAATTAAACTGAATTTTTTAAAAAGTGGCCTTAATAGAGAGACTAGCAGATGGTATAATGGTTACCTCACTGGACTCCTATGTAGTTGACCATGATTTGCATTCCAGACTCTGTGACTTTAAACTCACACCAGGTGTGCATGCATGTGTTCCTAAGATTTTGACAGGAGAATAGAGGATGAAAGATTGTAGTTTGATCATCATCCTGAAAAATGATTTCTTGCTTTTTCTCTCTCTGGTGAGCACATGTGACCTATAGAAAAAAAAAATCTTTCTTAAAAAAAAGTAAGCTTAATAAAAAATAATTTTAATTTTTTTAATTTTTAAAAAATTTTACTTAACAAATAATAGTTATTAGCTATATATTTATGGCATGCAATGAGATACTTTACTATATGTATATATTGTGGAAAATTTAAACCAAGCTAATTAACATGTCTATCACTTTAATTATCATTTTCTTTTCTTTTAGTGAGAATGTTTAAATTCTATTCTTTAGCAATTTCGCAATGTATATTGCTATAATCTACAGTCACCATGCCAGAACTTATTCCTCTTGTCTGTCTGGAACTTTTTACAATTTGACTAACATTTCTCCTTTCTTCATTACTCCCAGTCATTACTCCCAGACTCTGGTAACTAGCATTTTGATCTCTACTTTTTTTTTTTTTTCTATAGGTCGTGTGCACTTGCCAAACAGACAGAGAGAGAGACAGAGAGACAGAAAGCGAGAAATCACCCCCCAGGGGGGATGGCCATGCCGCAATCTCTTCTCCTCCATTCTCCTCTTGGGATCTTGGACACGCACGCACACGCGCCCGGCGTGAGTTTAAATCACCTGGGTCCGTCACTCGAACCTCAGTCAACTACGTGGGAGTCCAGAGACATAGCCATTACGCTAACTGCTCGCCCCTTGATCTGTACTTTTCAGTTCCCTTTTTTAGATTTCACATTTAATTGAGATTGTAGACTAGTTGCCTTTTTGTGCCTAGCTTATTTCACTTACCATAAATTGTTATAGTCATTTTCTAAAACAGGATACAATTTACTCACACAGCTAAAAATAGAATTACCACATGATCCATCAATCTCACTTCTTGGTATTGTGGACAGAACTCTGCTTTTTCTTATTTTTCCAAAGCCCTTTCTAGAGGCCTAGGGGGAGTTATGCCCTCAGATGTTAACAGACCATTTTGGTCCATTTGTAACAGGATACTTGCAACATCCTGCCCTTGGCATAATATTGGAATATCTCTGTGATGTATATTAAGCCTCTGTTAAAGTACATTCCTTTCTCAACTCAGCAACCTTCCTTTTCCAATTACCTTCCTAAAAATTGTAAAGCCACCTATAACCCACAAGTCCCCACTTCCACATGTCCTACCTTTCTGTGCCAGATTAATGGGAAACTTTTCAATAAATTCCAAACTTTGTCTCTCACTCTCAAAATCAAGTAAAAGGAACCCCTTTACCTGATCACCCCTAGACAAAGACATGGGAACCAGCAGTTAGCGTAATGGCTATGTAGCTGGACTCCCACGTAGTTGACCGCGGTTCGCATCCTGGACCTGATGGCTTAAAACTCACACTGGGTGCGTGTGTGTAGAGGAGAATGGAGGAGAAGGGATTGCAGCGTGGCCATCCCCCCGGGGGGTGATTTCTCGCTTTCTATCTCTCTATCTCTCTCTGTCTGTCTGGAGAGCACACGTGCCCTATAGCAAAAAAAAAAAAAAAAAACTCTCAAAAAAAAAAAAAAAAAAATGTTTGACTCCTCTCAGGGCCTACATCACTCATATTCTACTTGGAAATAAAACGCATTAGAGTTTTATTTTATAGTTGCTTATTCTCCGTCGACAGTATTTATTTATCCAGAGATATTTAAGCCAGTATGTAGAAGAAATATCTTCACTGCCACGTCTATTGCAACATAATTTACAATAGCTGAGAAATGACAGCAGATCAATGGACAAATAAAAAGTAGTATATTTACACATTGGGATACTATGTAGCCTTAAAAAATAACACCTTTTTCTTGTGAATAGACACAACATTGATGAGCTTGGAAGTCCGGACCCAGCGGCTTAAACTCATGCCAGGCATATGTGCATGCATGCCCAAGATCTCAAGAGGAGAATGGAGGAGAAGGAATTGTGGTGTGGCCATCCCCCCTGGGGGGTGATTTCTCGCTTTCTGTCTCTCTGTCCCTCTCTGTCTTTCTGGCGAGTGCATGTGCCCTATAGCAAAAAAACCTCTCCAAAAAAAATTATATTATGGAAATAAAGTGACTCAAATTTGTCATCTGTTATTCTAGATATAATTATTATATTTCTATGTGAGTTTTAGATTTATCAACATAATTTTTCTACCTCAGTGAGTTCTCATCATATTTATTATTTCTCTTTCACATGTTTTAGCATCTTTTCACTAAATAGACATTTTGTGAGTGAGAACCACTTTTTTATTGCATCTCCCTATAGTACCTAACACAAATGTTTAACACTTGTTTGATAATTATGGAATTTGATTTTTGAGTTCAGACTCTGTGATTCCTTCTTCAGGATTAAGTTGATGGGACCAGCAGTTAGCATAATGTAAAGTAAATTCATTTATATTTTTAAATGATCATTTTAGGGGACCTAACTATTTTATGACTTATTTTTAAGAATCTTTCCATGTGCTCCTCTTTATTGTCAGTCCAGGCAAAGATGAGTTAGTGAAAACACTTATCATGAAGTGTTTTGAAGCCCCTGGGCCAGGATTCCAACTTCAGTCAGCCATGTGGGATTCTACTAATTATGTACAGCAACTAAACTCTCTGCCACAGAACTAGTGGTTTGAGGCCTTGTAATTGAATATCTTACTCTATTTTCTGAAATTATTAGAATCTTATTCAATGTTTCAAAATCATTTTTAACTTCATCATCAACTTGATTTTTTTTCTTTTTAAGAGATGTTTTTGCTGTAGGGCACAAGTGCTCGCCAGAGAATCAAAGAAAGACAGACAGAAAGTGAGATATTACCCCTATCGAGATGGCCACACAGAAATCCCTTCTCCTCCAGTCTTCTCTTGAGGTTTTAGGCACACATGTGCATGCACTTAGTGTGAGGTTTAAGTCAATGGGTCCAGGACTGGAATTGCTGTCAACTATGTGAAAGTTCAGCAAGGTAACCATTACGCCATCTGCTGGTCCTGCAACTTGATTTCTTTATCAGATATATAGTGAATAATACTGGGTCGTAGTGAAGTCATGACGTATTTTACAATACAAAAACGCATCATGAATTTTCTGAAAACCCAATATAAAGTGAATAATTGTTATTAGCAAAGTGATCAAATCTTATTGTTCTATTTTGTATCATCTTGTGATATTTTATTTGTAAATGGGGATACTATAAGTAAAAAAATATTTGCATCATTAACTTTCTTCTTTTAATGTAGTTTCTGCAGATTTGGACTTGAAGTTTTCCTGGAGTATGAGTGCAAAAGAAAAGAGCTGTTAAAACATGTGTTCTTAAATTCTGGGACTGATTTCAGATAAACTTATGAGGTAAAAGTGAAAGATTGTGGCATGTTGACTTTCTTTCCATTGAAAGATGATTAAATTTTATCCCATATATAGTTATAGGCTTCTACAAATAAGAGTTTTTTTGAGTGTTTATATAATAC
>NW_006159478.1:154675-155001 GCF_000334495.1 Tupaia belangeri chinensis | reverse complement strand
TCCCTTCCCCATTCTCCTCTTGGGACTTGAGCTTGCACACAAACACATGCAGTGTGATTTTTAAGCCACCAGGTCTGGGACTAGAAACATGGCCAGCCACGTGGGAATTCAGAGACTTAACCGCCATGCCACCAGCTGGCTCTAAAAATTTTTATTTTTTAAAATTTTTTATTTACTAATTTTTTGAGAGTTTTTATTTTATTTTTATTTTTTGCAATAGGGTGCATGCACTCGCCAGACAGACAGAGAAAGACAGAGAGACAGAAAGTGAGAAATCACCCCCCAAGGGGAATGGCCACACTGCAATCCCTTCTCCTCCATTCTCC
>NW_006159478.1:151883-154260 GCF_000334495.1 Tupaia belangeri chinensis | reverse complement strand
CTACACTCAGAACTTTGTCTTCATAAGCAGCCAGGTCATAGAAAAGAGCTTTACAACTTCTTGTATCCCACAGCTTGACCATATTATCTGAAGGACCTGAAATCAGCTGCTGTTCATGAGTAGGAGACCATTTGGCAGATGTGACCCAGCCAGTATGTGTTCGGGGACAGAGACACCAAAGAAGTTAGTTTGGGAATTCCACAGTCTGATATACCTACCTGTGTTTCCAAATGCTAAACATTTACAAAGTGATGAATAAGAAATACAACTAAATGCTTTATTTCTAGTCAAAGTCAAAATAACACTGCAAGACTCAATATCTCACACTCTAGTTGTATGGTCCCAAGATTCATTGCAGATTTCTTCAGTATCTGACCAACAGAATCGAGGAAATTGCTTCCTTGTGGCCAGAGAGGGTGACGATAGGAGTCCTAGGCATACCAAGCTACTCTGTTTTCTTTCTTTCTTGGTTGATCTGTGGATTTTTCCATTTCATCTTTTTCATCTGCTGGGACTATCGACCAGATCTTCAGCATGTTATCCTAGGAGCCACTGTAAAATTTAGTTCCTGAGCTATCCACACTTCAACTGGACCTCTGCAGCAATGCGGATCTTTTACTTTGTTCCTCTCCGTGTTCCACTCCCACAAGAGAATTGTCTGATTCATAGAAGCATTCAGTAGTAAGCAAGATAAATTGTCTTCTTTCACTCAGGCACATCTTTTACAATATCTGTACGTCCCACAGTTGTCATTATTGACTTTCCTTCTAAGAACCAGATCAAGAAGTCTTTTATCATAAAAACAGGTTAAAAATCTATTCCTCTGCCCCTTTAATGAAACTGATCCAGTCGTCATGGAACGTGCATTTTTCTCTCTGGGGTGTGGTACATTTCTCCACATATTCTAGTTCCACAACCTCGTGGGATGAGATGTTCTCCAGTTCCACGTGTTTGACCAAGGGCATTCACAGAAACTGTCCTTTGATAAGGGAATCAAGCCCCAATGTTTGTGGAACTCATTTTTTGGCCCCCAGCAGTTTGTCAATATTACAAAGGTTGACAATTTCAGAGGTGTCAGGAATTGAAAAGGGAACATTTTCAATAGCATATTTATTTTCACTATAAAAGCATGTCTGAAGCTGAGCCACGGTTGGGGGCGGGTGTTGATATGCACAAGACTTGTCCACAGAAACATATGGACTAGTAATCAGAAAACAGGAACAGAAAAAGGACTACATAAAGAGACAGCTCAAAATTAGGTTACACAGGTGAGCAAGGAGCTGGAGTCGAAGCCCAGTCCAAAATTTTTATCTTAAAACATTGTTTTAAAGATTGTTCCTTCCATCAGAGAGACACATATACACACAGAGAGACAGTACCCCAATAATATCTTCAAGCTAAAAGCTAGCCCTACTCTCAGCTAGCCAGTATTAGGACAGTGATGGGACATGAAACCACAATATTCCTACATGGGTCCAGTTTTATTAGTTTTCTACTGACTCCTGGCTTTATATAAATACATTACATTATTTCAAAACAACAGAATTAAAAAACATATTTCTACTAAAAATTATAAAAAGTGAGTAATGTATAGTCTTTGAATAGTGTTGGTTTTTAAAGATATGTCTTCTATTATTTCGTTACTTTTTCCATAGGAGAAAAACAAGAGGATTCAGTGGTGCTTGTAGGAATTAGTTAGGTTTAGATTTTTGATCTACTTTGAGTTGATTTTTGTCAATGGTGAGAGGTAGGGGTTTAGATTAATCTTTCTGCAGCTGAATACCCAGGCAGCATTACTTGCTTAAGAGGTTTCTGTTTTCCCACTGGATTGACTGGTATCATTTAAATATGATCAGTTGGCTGTATGTTTGGGCGTTCATTTCTGGGGTCTCTATTCTGTTTCATTGGTCCATTTGTCTGTTTCTGTAACAATACCATGCTGTTTTGATTATAATAGCTTTATAGTATATTTCCGGATCAGGGAGTGAGATGCCGCCCACTGCAATCTTCTTCTGCAGGATTGCTTTGGCAATATGAGGTCTTTTAAGATTTCAGACAAATTCTATGATTTTCTTTTCTAGATCTGTGAAAGTGTCTCTGGCTCTTTGATTGGGATTGCATTAGATAAATAGATTAATTTTGGGAAAATTGTCATTTGCATTATATTAATTATTCCAATCCAGGGACATGGGATATCCTTCAAAATTTTTGTGTTATTTTCAATTTCTTTTTTTTTTTTTTTTTAGCTTCTCATAGTTTTCTTGTGGAGGTCTTTATCATCTTCGGTTAAATTTATTCCTAGGTGTCTTATATACTTTTTGTGGCTATGGTGAATGGAATTACTTTCTTCAGTTCTATCTCAGTCTGCCTGCTGTGC
>NW_006159478.1:150469-151019 GCF_000334495.1 Tupaia belangeri chinensis | reverse complement strand
TGGATCTTTAGAAATAACTTGAGTAGAATGGGAGCTAACTCTTCTCTAAAAGTTTTGTAGAATTCAGAGGTGAAGCCATCAACCAGGGTTCTTCTTTGTTGGGAGGTCATTTATTACTGATCCAATTTCCTGGTTTGTTATGGGCCTATTCAGACTTTCTACATCCTCTTGCCTCAATCTTGGTAGTTTATATGTGTCCAGGAATTTGTCCATCTCATCCAGCTTTTCTTGTTTGTTGGCATATAGTTGTTCATAGCATCCCTTAAAGATTTTTGCGTTTCTATGATATCTGTTGCTATATTTCCTGGTTCATTGCAATTTTGATTTATCTGGTTCATTTCTCTCTTATTAATTAGTCTAGCTAGTGATGTATCAATTTTGTTGATCTTTTCAGAGAACGAGCTTTTAGTCTCATCTATTTTCTGTATAGTTTGTTTAGATTCTATTTTATTCATTTCTGCTTAGATCATTATTATTTTTCTCCTGGAATTTTTTTTTCCAATTCTCTGAGACATATGTTAGGTGATCCACTTGCCTTCTTTCATCTTCT
>NW_006159478.1:145871-150229 GCF_000334495.1 Tupaia belangeri chinensis | reverse complement strand
GCTGGATATAGTTTCTATGCCTTTGAATCTGTAGAGGCTTGATTTGTGCCCTATTCTGTGGTCAATCTTCAAAAAGGTACCATGTGGGAGTGAGAAAAAAGTGTATCTCATGATTTGGAGGTGAAAGGTTGTATAGATGTCTGTTAAGTCCATTTGATTTATGACATCATTTAGGTCCTTTATTTCTTAACTTATTTCTTGTCTAGATGATCTGTGCAGAGATAGTAGGGTGTTGAGGTTCTATCTCTCCTTCTAGATCTAAAAGTCTTTCCTTCATGAATCTGGGTGCTCCTGAGTTAGGTGCATAGATACTTTATAAGCATTATATCTTCTCGATGGATTAGCCCTTTTACTAAAACACAGTGCCATTCTTTGTCTCTTCGTACAATTTTTGTTTTAAAGCCTATTTTGTAGGAAATTCGTATCATGACTCCAGCTCTTTCTTGGTTTCCATTTGCATGGAATACCTTTTTCCAGCCCTTCACCTTTAGTATATGTATGTCTTTATCCATGAGATGAGTTTCTTTGTGGGAAAAAAATAGGGGGTTTTTTTTTTTTTTTTTTTTTTTTTTTTTTCCCATTCAGCCAGTCTGTGTCTCTCTTGATTGGAGAATTTAGTCCATTAACATTCAATGTTATCATCGATATTTCCAGATTTATCCTTACCTTTAAGTTGGCCATTGTTGTGGTTGTCTTTTATTTCCTTATTTCTGTCTGTTTATTCTTTAGTTTTTCTGGAACAGGACTCTCTTCAGATTTTCTTGAACAGCTGGTCTGGTGTTGGCAAATCCTTTCAGGTTTTATTTGTCTGAGATTTTAATCTTTTTTCCCATATGAAGAATAATCTTGCTGGATATAATAATCTTATTTGAAATTGTTTCTTTCTTAATAGTTTCAATATATCTTTCCATTCTTTCCTTCCTGGCATTGTTTCCATTGCAAGGCCCTATGTTAGCCTGATGGTATGACCATTGTAAATCACTTGACATTTCTCTGTTGCCAATTTTAGTATCTTGTCTTTATCTTGGGCGTGGCTGGTCTGCCTAAGATGTGCCTTGGGGAGGATCTTCTTGGGTTGATTCTATTTGGGATCCTTTGTATTTCTTGAGTCTGGATGTTTGAATGCTTCTCTAGACTTGGAAAGTTTTCTTCTAGGATTTCATAGAATAGAGTTTCCATGCTCTTACTTGCTTCTTCACCTTCTGGAACACTAATTATTTGGAATTTTTGACACTTAATGGAATCTAATATTTCTCGTATATTATCATTTGTTTTTGTAATTTTCTCTATCTTTAATGTGTTCCCTCCTCTGGTCAGAGGTTTAATTTTCTACATCTGAGATTCAATCTTCAGCATGTCTAATCGGCTTTTAATACTTTTGAGAGAGTTTTTGATTTCCTGTATTACAGACTTTAATAGCTCCATCTGATTTTTTTTTCTAGTGTCCATTTCTTCTTTCAATTTGAGGAAGGACTCCCTCATCTCCTGGAATTGATTTTCTCTTTTCTGTTCCAACTCAGAGTTTTGTCAATATTCTGTGACTTCTAGCCATGGGGTGTTATATTCACTTTAAAAAAATTTTTTTGGAGAGGTTTTTGCTATAGGGCATGTGCGCTTGCCTGACAGAGAGGGACAGAGAGACAGAAAGGGAGAAATTACTCCCTACGAGGGATGTTCATGCCACAATCCCTTCTTCTCCATTCTCATCTTGAGATCTTGGGCATGCATACACACACGCCTGGCACGAGTTTTTTAATCCACCGGGTCTGGCACTTGAACCGAGGTCAACTACGCAGTCAACTACATAGCGACATAGCCATTACGCTAACTGCTGGTCCCTTCACTTTTGAAAACGATTTTCAGAGAATGTTTCTGCCACTGGGAATGAGTTTGCTTTCCTTTTGCTGTGGATTATGTGCACCAAAGTCTCTCTTCCGTTGTGTTTAGCAATGTGGTTCCCACAGGAGGAGTCTTCAATTCAGGTATGTGAAGAGCAGTTTCTCCTTTTTCATAGGTGATTCAGTATAGAGCGAGGAACCAGGGAGCCTCACAATACTAGAGTGTTTGAAAACTATGATTCTAGACCTGTCTAGTCCCTCTGGGTAGGTGGAGGGTGAGGAGAAGATGACAATATGATAGGGAAGGAAAAAGAGTATGAAAGAGACAAAAGAAGTCACACACTGCACACTAGGGTAGTGCACAATTTCACTAGGGAGCTTCCGGCTCTGCTGGAAAACTGGGAGCTGTCCTATGGGGTAAGGTAAAGTAGGAAATTAGCAGAGAAAGAAGGAAACAGCAGCCTTCCTTTCTGTCAGGGAGGAGGAGGGCTCTGAGGTTGGGTTAGCTGGACTTAGGATGGAGCTGGAGCTGGGGGGAGTGAAAGGCCCTGCCTCCTTTTCCCTGTCTGGGCAGGAGCTGCAAATGGAACTGGGCTTATTTCAAGGATTGGTTCTGATTTGATTATCAATCCATTAAAAGAACTACTCACCTAAGGTTTAAAGACCAGGAGCTCAGAGATTTGGTGCAGAAACTTCTTTTGTACCATATATTTGAAATTCCTCAGCAATTGATGGCATCTTTTTATATTACCAAATTATGGAAACATCAATGCTAGTGCAGAGGAATTTACGAACAATTTTATTTCAAATCTCAGTGTCTGTTTTCATAAACACAAAATAGCTCTTGAATAAATTCTGTCCCTTGGTATCAAGGGGAAGAAAATGAGCCTGGAAGTTTTCATTTTTAGATAAGGCTAGTCCTATAGCAATTCTATTTTGAATTCTAGGAGGAAAAATTAGGACACTCCTTGGGGTGAGTTTTGGTAGCAACAAAAAGGTGAGGGATATTGTTGAGATTTTTCTTGATATTTAGTATCTACTACATGACCAAACATATTAACTTAAGGGGTTCATTTTAATCTTAAAGATTCTGATTCTCATCTGTGCATTATTAGTTCAGTTACATTAAAAAGGAAAAATAAACAGTGGAAATTTTTAAGAACACTGAGCAAATACTTGTCATAATTAGGATGTCTGTCTTTGTGGGATATTTGTAAGGTGCTGCAGTTGTTTTTACATGCTCCTGTATCTCCTTTTTTAGTCGTTCCTTGATCATGTGACTTGTAATCAGGGTACAGAACAATAAAGCTTTTACTACTAAAGATAATATTGAAACACAAGGAAGATGATATGTGTCATTTTATGTTTTAGTACATCTTGTTTGCTTTCTCCAATTGAAATATAAGTTACTGGTAAGGTGGGATAGAGGGTTTAAAGGAGTTTGATTCCAACTCTGTTCTCTTAACCCAATCAGTGGATTGCCACACCTCCTATTCTGCATCTTTATAAGAGAATCTGGGGCCTCTGCTTTATATATATTTTTCATTTTTAATAAGTTTACATTTGCCTTTGAAAAGTTGCACACCTAAATGTGTGGAAAGGACAAAAAAAATTCTTTTAATTTGGCTTGTTGGCCTCATACCTTATCTGTAATAGTATCCACTATTATCTTCAAATATTAATTGAAAAGTCCTATACTATTATGTAAAGTATTATTGCAATCCCTTTGATAAATTCTAGTCCTCTATTTTAGTTTTGCTTTAATCTGAATAATAGAAGGCATATTTTAAGTTCCTTTTTTTAGAGAGAGATTTTGCTATAGGTCACATGTGCTTATTTGAGAGACAGAGAGAGATACAGATTCAGAAAGTGGAAAATTCCCCAGGAGAAATGGCCATGCCACAATCCCTTCTTCTCCATTCTCCTTTTGGGATTTTGGGCACACAACCACACATGCCTAGCATGAGTTCGAAGCCACCAGGTCCAGGACTCTAGCTGCAGTCAGCCATGTGGGAATCTATCAACATAACAATTATGCCATCAGCTGAACCCAATTTTAAGTTTTAAATCACATCACAAACATTCCCATAGGTCTTGTAAGGTGTATCTTGTCATGGGACAAATACTGTGCACAGATGTAATAAAGCTTCATGTTATTGTGTTTGAAGTAAAGAGGGCTTGAGCAATGTAACAGAAAAGCCATAAGAGATGACCTGAAATAGTATGGTCCTGATATTTGTCTTTCGTGGAAACCAGATAGCTTTTTATTTGTCACAATAGAAAAACAGGTCATAAAGCATAAAAATAACATCTATACATTCTGTAGCATTTTAGTAGGCTTTTCATGAGGCATCTTTAAAGCATTTTAAGAAAAATACTGATATTGTCCAGTTACCCCTTCAAAACTGCTACAACGAAAAGCTATCCTTTCTCATAAGACTTCTTTTTTTTAAATATATATATATATATATATATATATATATATATATATATATATATCTTTCTCTAGAGTGTGTGTGC
>NW_006159478.1:124992-145255 GCF_000334495.1 Tupaia belangeri chinensis | reverse complement strand
TTGTTTGACCAAATTTAATGTGCAGGTTCTTTTTAAACATCCATGGTTATGAAATCATTGTGGGTACTGCTTGGTTCAAGAGTCTCTACTGAAAAAATATAATACATTTTGGACCCAAAACCCTCAGGTCAACTCTGTGATCTTAAACCTACTGATAGAATAGTCAAAAAAATGTGTGACTATAGGTGAGTCAGCCAGCGTGCACCATGTTCAGATGATCAGCATATGTTGTGCCATGCAATGATGCGTCCCTGGAGGCAGATTTCCAGGTGATTCCCCTGTAGCCTTTTTATACTTAACTAAGCTGTACTTGGGTACCAGAGCTTATCTGAAATTATAGGTTCATGATAAAGATGAACTGGTAGAATTAAAGAGAAGCTGTCAGGGGATCAGCAGAAGGCATTGTGTTTGCATTACTGGACTCCCATTGTACTCAAGTGTGGTTTGAATCTCGGACTGGGTGGCTTAAAACTCACACTGAGCACATGTGTGTGCATGCCTAAAATCTTGAGAAGAAAATGGAGAAGGGAATGAACCATGGAGATACCCCCAGGGGATGATTTTTTGCTTTCTCTATGTATCTATCTAGCGAGGGCATGCACCCTATTGTTAAAAAGCCCTCTAAAAAAATAAAAAGAAGCTGACAGAATTTCCTGCCTCTGTTGATCTGGAGGAAGAGTCTTGATTGAAAATGAATTATTTGAAACAATAAATCTGCCAGGTACCAGTTTGCTGAGAAATGTAGATTTTGCATATTTAATGAATGAATTATTTTCATAATTCTGCTTTGATGAACTACTGTTTAAAAGTATGTTTTAGAATGCTGAGACAGCAGATAGTGCAGTAGTGAAGGCCTCTGGATCCTACTTTTTATTTGCTTGTTTTGAAATTTTCCAGAGGTTGCATGTGTTTTCAAAAGAGAGACAGATGGAAAAATCATCCCTAAATAAATCATTGTCATGGTGCAATCCCTTCTCCTGCATTTCTCCATCTTGTCTGGATTTTGGACACACATGCTAACTTTTTATGCCACCTTGAACAGTTATCGTTCACCCCTGAAGTGACAGATTGAATGCATTTTTTTGTTTTGTTTTGTTTTTACAATTGTTATATAGACAGATGACAGATATGGCTAAGACATTTGCTATTATATTTTTCTATATTGTTTTTAATAGTTTCTTCCTTTTAACTTCCATTAAGTAGGTAGGTGCAGACAAATAGAAAGAGATAGACTCCCGACAGGGTCTTCACACAGCAATGCACCCAGCTTTAGTCTGCCTAGCCAGCTAGTATCATTGTCTCTGGCCCCACATGCACAGGCAGGTCACAGAACTGGAATCCAGGACCTTTCCTATGTGGTTCCAACTGAGTTAATGCTGGCCACTGCCTGGCCCCCAAATCTTTAGCATCTTGTCCTTGTTTTGTTTACTATTTATACCTATGGTTTAGAAGCAGCATGAAACCTCTCACTCTGCTGATGTACTAGTTGCTTATGGCAGTTCTGCCATCACTTGCTTTCTATGAATGGCAGTCAAGACCAACTGTGGGAAATCTCAGGAGTCCAGGGACAGGGTAGCCCAGATGTGAGGACAAAGGAGCAGGTGAGAACAGATCAGATGTCGTGAGAAGGTTCCCTATAGAATTTGCCCATGGGATGGCACATGGGGGGAAGGAGTCACTCAAGGTTATCCATCATGATACAGAGGGTCTACAGCAGAGTATAAAGCCTCTGTGTTGCCGAGGCTTGGAAGAAAGTGGAATTCTTCTCTCCCTTGACTGCTTGCTCCTGTGTCCTGCTCATCTGCTGACATGCCCACTCACAGACCTGCCAACTGAACCTTCTTCCCACTCCCAGAGAATTGATTTGACACTGATATTTTCCCGCAGTCCCCTTCTCTCTCTGTCATGCCCAAAATACCCTTTTTGTGATGGTCCTCCCCTTTTCCATGTCCTATAGGGACCCAGCCCCCATTCCCAAGCCCTCCTCCTCCTTCAACCAAGCTCCCTCTACACCAGCATCCCAACCCTGCTTCATACTTGGCCATCTTAGGATTCTCTCAGAGAACTATGTCATGGATGTTTATTATCTGTTCTTCTGTGTCCTCCTGTTTATCTGTCCTGATCACTCCAACATGGATCTGAGTGACACAGGGCATGGCCAGGCCACAGTTCCTTCCTTTAACTGGACTGTTTTACACTGTGGTTCTCATCACAACTCTGTCAGGGGACTTGAGTGGAATCTTGTTCCTCCTTGCTAACTTCGGTCTTCAAGTGTAGACTTCCTGACTAGTCTGAAGAGGTCTGGTGACAAGTATCAACATCACGTTCAGCTTGATCTGAACAGAGCAAGGTTGACAGGATCATATCTTGAAAATAGAGATGCTTCTATTCAAGTGGCTAATGTACAGCATCACAAAGGAAAGATTCATGAATATGCTAAAAGTCATTGAATCATACGCTTTACTGATGGGAATTATGTATGTGATTATGTCACAAAAGATGTTTTTGAAAATGACTTAATATGAGTATTATAATGGATGCATTTCAGATTAAGCTGCAGACATCAATATGCAATATGCTTCCTCCAAATTAGTTAAGCATACCATTAACTAGATTTAGTAATTTTTAAATAATTTTTTAAAGGTACATAGCACAAAATTTTTTTAATGTGCTGTGAGTAGGCTCCCTGTACTGAGCCCTCTTCCCCCTTGCTCATTGTCCTGACTTTCTTGAGACATAACTGTAGCCCTAACGTCGGGCTTGTAAATATCTTAGGATCATAAGATTCATCTCTTAGGAAGGGTCCACAGTTGAGATATTATAGAAGTATGTGCATTAACATTGCAAGAATAGGATCACTAAACCCTAAACTACTCTGCTCATTATTTTCATTATAAGCTAACCTTTTATTATAACCCTCAAATACATATCAGAAAACAAATTCCTGTCTTGGAGACAAGGAATCTCCATTGATCTTTAATTGATTCATGAGTACTTTGTTCCCAATTTATATAACATCAGTTTGTACTCCCTGATAGTATGGATCCCTCTCTGTTTAGCCATCTATAGACAATCCTGGCTTGCCTGTGTCAGTGAATAAACTCTTCTTCTACTCTTGGACCTACAGGTGAGTTCTCTGAAATTTGTAAATGTTACAAGCAAGCTCTCTCAGATTTGGAGTGCTCTCATACAAGTGGTGTAGTCTTCAGAAGGATTACAGGCATGCTCTGGTTCAATGAACACATGGGAAACTTGTGAAACAGAGATGTCACTGGGGGAAACACCAGTATAGGCTTCTACTTCAATGTGGTATGGGATAGCCAGTTTTTTAGACATTTATGGGGCACCACATGAATATAGGGACTCCCTCAAGACAACTTCACAACTGCAAAAGGAAAAACAAATTGTCATTGGCACAAACTCATGACATGGTTGTGTGGAAGACTAGAATCCCCAAGTGTGAATTTTCACTGAGGATTCATATTTCTTGTAGAAAGAGGGTCCTTTTGAGGTGATAGAAGATAATGAGGGAGGTTTTATCCTGCCTCAGCCTAGACCTGTGGTGATGCAAAAGCTGGAAACCACATAGCCACAGCCATCCCAAGCAGGGACCTTCCCTGCTACCCCGTGATTACTACACACCACAGTACCCCCATACAGTTCAGTGAGTGGATCTAGGGGCTAAGTTTTAGCATAATGGGCATGAAAGTTTTGTGAGCTGTCTTCTCAGCCTATGGAATGTAGAAGCAGATGGATTGCTTTTCTGAGATGAAGAAATGCAAAAATATCTCCTATCACTAGCCACTCCTCACCACAGTAGCACATTCACAGCACTGCAGTAGACACCGATAATGCTTCCCTGTTAACTTGGCTCTTGAAGACATGCTATTAGTGTGGCTAATGAGTGATCTTCCCTCTACTTAGTATTATGGAGGAATTACAGGAGTTTATCTGGGAAATAGGATTGAAAGGCATCATATACATACACTTATTTAAAGGACCAGATGAAATGGACTGCACAGCAGGAAGAAAGGTGGGGTGCTGCAGTCAGCCCCCTCCTCCTGCTATGGCATACTGATAACAGTTTTAGCCCCAGGTAGGTGAGCCTATTTATTACACCACTCAGGTGACTGCTGACCTAGCAGGGACTGAAATCATCAGACAGAAGAAGGGATTTCAAAATGTGAGAGGTCCCCTGGTGGGACAAGACAGAATTTCCTGTTCCCAGTGCTGAGAAGCGGAGTCCACCTTGTTGGAACAGGTTGACAACATAGAGCAGAATCCGAGTTCCTCTTCTCTGGATTGGAGGCCACACGTGGACCTTGCAATACATTCATTGGTCAATGAAGATGCAGAAAGTTCTTGCCATAGTTGATACAAGGCCAAACATATGTTCATTTATGGTAACCCTAATAAATTTGAGAGATCTTAACTGCAGTTGATGGTTACAGATGGAACACAATCAAAGTAAGAAGAAATTTTATGGACTATTAGGTGACTTCCTTCACAAGCATACTAGTTCTACATAGTGCCAACAAAGGAGTATACACTGGATATTGACACATTACATGGGCTATGTTTGCAAACTAGTGTTGGGCAGTTCTGCCTCAGGGTACAAGTTGTGAGGGCTATTAGACAGGAGAAACTGAAATAGCTTCCATTTCTCTCCTACAACCCACAGAGGATGGTGGCAGTTAAACAGTACCAACTGCATGGTGGACATAAGGAGATGAGAGAAAACATGCAAGAATTGTTTACATTTAATATTATCTGCCCCTCTCAGAGTTCTTATAGCTCATCTGTGTGGCCAGTGAAAAAATCAGGTGGACTTGGAGAATGACAGTAGAGTACAGAGAAGTAAATAAAGTGGTGCCCAGCTAGACATTTTTTTTTGAGAGAGAGATTTTAGCTATAGGGCATGTGCACTTGCCGGAAAGACAGAGACAGAGAGACAGAAAGTGAGAATCCCCCCCCTTGGGAGATGGTCATGCTGCAATCCCTTCTTCTCCATTCTCCTCTTGGGATCTTGGGCATGTACACACATGTGCCCAGCATGAGTTTAAGCCACCGGGTCCGGGACTTGAACTGATGTCAACTATATGGGAGTTCAGTGACATAGCCATTATGTTAACTTCTGGTTCCACAGCTAGACATTGTTTACTAGTGGGGTCATCAACTCTTTTGCTGTTGATTTAGCTAATGCCTTCTTTAGTGTTGATACTCATGCATATCTAGCAGTGCACTTCACAATGGGCTGAACAAAGGCTTACAGACTGACATTTTTACCTCCCTTATAATCCTACAGTGGCTTGTTTTATAGAATGCCAAATGCTAAAGGAAGCTCTGAAGACACATCAGCACTCCCTGGGAAGTTCAATCTGAACTGCATTGTTGCTTTCTTATCCCTATGCTGGGGGACTAACACACAACCTTGACATCTGCCCCCAAATTGTGGGTAAGTGGACTAGTACTATAAAATACCACAACACTGGCACAGATGCAATTCCCAAAGGCACAGTAATAATCACCACGTGGCTTAAGCCTCAGGGCAGGGAAGGCATTCCTGCACTGCACTGGCATCCTGGCACAAGTACACAAGTATGCACACTGGCTGTGCTTTACCTTCCCTCTGTCAGCTATGGTAGAAATGCCATGGAGATTGTGCCTGGCTAACCAGACTGAATGGGTTTTTCTTCTACTTGGTTTGGTTCCCCCTTAGCAGCTTAGAAAGAAATTATTTTCTAATCACGTAGTAATGTTTTTACTATTATTTGGAACTTGTGTTCTTGATTGCACTTGTAGAATATGGATGCAATGTTTGACTCACAGACCTGCTCCAGGGAACTGGTGGAAGATCAATGACTCGCAAAGACTATAAGGGTGCTATGAGAGTCAATGTTGGGATGGACTTAGAGTAGGCATTGAGTTCTCTTCCCCACCCCTCACTATTCTGCCTTCCTTGAGACCAAGCATCAGAGCATAGTTGGGGCTTGTGAAGAACCTGTGACTACAACCTTCACCTCATGAAACTTGTGTATGGCCAGCATTATTCCAGAGGTATGGAATCCCCTTTAACATTAACATCATAAGATTAGGGGCACTAAACCCTAAACATATTCTGCTATTTGTTAATTGGCAAGCTAATCTTTTATTGTAACTTCCAAACAATGTATATACAAACCAGTCCCTGTCTTGTCGATTTGAACCTGCATTAGTCTTTTATTCATTTATGAATGTATTATTCTTAACGTATGCAACCTGAGCCTGTCTTCTCTGATGGTGAGGAACATTCTCTGCCTGGCTATCAGTGAAGCTACCAGTCTACATTATGTAACTAAATAGACTCATATCTTACCATGCTGTACCTGTGGGTGTGTTCTTTGGAATCTATAAACATTAGAAGAAAGCCCTCTCAGATTTGCGGCTTCCTCCATGCATGTGGATTCACTACTTGAAAAATTCTAACACCACTACACTTTCAAAATGTACAATATTCAGTAATCCCAGAAAATGACCTCATTTCATCCCAGTCAATCCTTGCTGTCATCTTAGGCTAATTTTGTTTATTTTAGATTTTGCCGAAATGGATGCATGCATGCCAATATGCACTTTTTTTGAGTCTTCTTTATTTTGTTCTGCTCAATATTTCTGAAATTATTCATATTATCATATGAATCAGTAACTTATTCCTTTCCATTCCTGACTCAATTCCTGACATATCTAGAACACAGTTAAAGCCACAGACACACAGAGTTCACAACTGACACACACTCAATCAGGGATCCTCACAGATGTTTACATAAACAAAGAAACACAGAGACACTCAGAGACACAGCACAGATTTATGCATATGACTTGATTACAGACACAGAACTCAGACACAGATGCAGAAGATGCAGCCAAAGGAAAACATACAGCCCACACTTGGACATCCAGCCTGTAAGACAGCCACACAGCCTTGGCTCTCCATTGTTCTGGTTTATGTGCAGACAGACAGAATAGACCCTGTCATGACCTGCCCTAACTGAGCTCATGGAAGGGGGGTGCATTTCATGTTCCAAACCCAGTGCTAAACATCTACATCTTCCAGAGACTTTCAGAGGGCAGTGCTGGGGAGCATGAGATGTGAGACAGTAGCCAGGGTAGGGTAGATATGGGGTCCAGGGCAAAGGTTTGGGACTGGGACCTTCTCAAGGTGCATTTGCTCTTGGGGGTGATGCATGGGGCTTAGCAGAACTCAAGGATAAGAGAGGAGAATGGTTTTCCCCAGCCCCCTCCCCTGTGTCAGGATGGGCTAGTACTCTGTCCCATTAATGACACTGTCAGGATTTCACACAGTATTGTTATCACTGTCACTGCATTAAGTGACCATGCAGCTGGGAAGGTTGGGTTGTGAATGGGATCCCTTAGCTAGGCCTATCCTCTGAGCAGTCCCTTCCCTATCCCCATCCTACTCCTTGTGAAACTGAACATGGAAAAAGTTCTCTGTAGACTTTCCTCCCTCTGGAGTCTCCAGGTCTAACTTACTCTTTCTCATGACCCCCTTGCAGTTCTAAGTCGCCCTGACCCTTTTCTCTGCCTGACTAGAGAGTACTTTTCTTTTTTTCTAACATTAAAAAGAAATTATTTAATTTCATTTATTATTATGATTATTACTTCTAACTTGCTACAGGACACATAGAGAGGATTTTTCATCTGAACGGCATGTGGACTAATTTAGGTGGGGAAGGGGCTCATGCATAGTAAGCGAGTGGGGAACTGTCCATTGTGATGCTTCAGGGGCAAGGGCATCTGATTCTTGAGAAGGAGTATAAAGCCTCTGAGTTGCTATTGCAGAAAGCAAACTGAAGAACACGTGGGGGAAAGCTGAGCTCACTACTGCCCCTGAACACTCCTCCCAAACTCTGGGGTTTTGTTTGACTCCAGTACTTCTCCTAGTACTGTTCTACCTCTTTCCAGGTGCCCGATACACCCCTTCTTGCTACACCCCAGCCCTCCCCTAACCCCAATTAGGATTCACCCCATTCCCTCCACACCCCCAATCCCAGCCCCTAGACCTCCCCCACCTTCTCCTTGGCAACCTGAAGACATCAAGAGAGGATCAAGACATGGACATGTGGAATCTGGTTTTCTATGTCCTCCTGTTCTTTGTTCCCATCACTCAAACATTAATGTGAGTAAACAGGGTAGAGACAGGCCCATGAACTGGGTGCTCCTTTGGGGCAGCTGGCACAGAAGGAGAGTGCACAAACAGAGCCTGGCCATGGTGAACCCTCTGCCTTGGTCTCTGAGGTCTACTGCAGAGCCATCCTCTACTCGACACCATGAGATGTCAGCCACCCGATGAGACAGAGAACTGTCTCTCTCAAGGCTCCACAGAAATCAACAGGCTCAGCACTTACTTCTATGGTGACATATCACTACCACACCCCTATCTAGAAACTGTTCCAACACTCCAGAATGCTCCCTCCTGCCCTAATCAGTCAAGGCCACCCAAAGAGCAACTGAGCCCTGCTCTAGCATGAGTGTGGTTGCTGGTTTTCAGCTATGTGCACCCTGTGTGCTTGGGGGTGTCAGTGGTTCCCTCAGTAAACTAACACTGACAGACAAGATGGCAAAAGTTTTATTCAGGAAAACACCAAAGAAAAGTTAAAGCAGGGAAGAGGCATGATCAGGCAGGGAAAAGAATAATGTGCCTGTGATACCTTTTCCAATGGTCAGCTATGACTGTGGTTTATCGAGGCTCAGGTCCTCTGGATGTCACATGGGTGGTTGTGAAAAGCAAAAGGATGTTGGTTCATTCCCATGTGACTTTGTATTTTCCCACGTGTGTTTACCTATGTGGCTTCACCTGAGCTTTCATCACATGAATAACGGTCTCTCCCCAGACAGAGCTCTGAGTGTACCTGTGTATGTATCCTCTTGTAGCCTTTCCTTTCTTTATGTGGTAGGATCTGAATTTTAATGATAAGGGAGAAACTGCTTTATTTTTAGAAAACAGGCCTGCCAGTCTCTGAGTCCAATCTGATCACCCTTAGGTTTGTTTAATATACTGCAATGGACACCCTTAGACAATCTATGGGCAAATGTTTTCACTTACACTGTGAGAAGGCAGGTGCCCACCGAGTTCTGGCCATTGTGGGAGATACTTTCCCACTATATTTTCTCCTCTTTGCCTCACAACATTGTGAGCAATTAATCAGTATTTATATGTCTTGGGCAACAAAACTGAGGCTCAGAACAGGCCCCATAAATTGTTGGCATTGACAATGAGATGGCAGAATATAGGAAAATAATGGGCAAGTGCCGGTGTGCAGCTGAGGCAGGGAGGTAAGGGGAGAATGTGGGGCTGTGGGGACAGACACCCAGTCAGCACCTCAGGAGCAGCCTTGACCTCCCTACTGATGGGGGCCTCATTCCAGAGTCCAGGGACACTGCTTTACCAGACTTGACCTGTCCTTGCTCTGAGTGTCACCAGAGCATAAACTCATAAAGACAGATTCTCCTGGCAAATCCACATGAAATTTCCTCCAACTTCCTGAGCCTTTCATACTGATCCAAAAACATCACAAATCAGAGGGACCCAACCATCTTTACTTCGGATTACAGGTGTAGGGCTGTAGACCAAGCACTTGACTTTGACTGGGGAGGAGGGGACATTCCCCAGCCCACACTTGATCATTTGGATTGTCTCCCAGTGACTTTGAATAGGTCTGATACTGCCTCCATGATTCTTGCCTTAGAGGCCTGGCCTGTCAGTGAAGTCTTCCAGCTCCTTCCCAGGTCTTAGATCTTGTCTTTAGATCTCAAATGTAGATCTCTAGGTTTCACTGGGGCCAACACACTCGCATGTGGTGGTTCCTCACTTTGTCTTCTCTCCTGATTAATACCAGGACATTCGCTCTCGCATATTGTACTCTGGGGCCCTGCCCTCCCTTGTTGCTTCTATTATTGGTGATCCCAAGCTCTGTCACACCTAGGACAAGTCAGGATGTGTCTAATCCCTCATAGGACTGGCACGTATGGCCAATGATCCCTGTGTGTATACAAAACTGCTATTTCTTGAATACTGAACCTAGTTACTCATCTGTAAGAGAAGAGCCACTGGCCATCTCATGCTGAGAAGAAGACATAGTCCATGCTGTCCTAAGAAACCTGAGAAGAGCTACAATGTGTTCAGCCAGCTTGATTGTGAATCCTTGTAGCACCATCTGGAATATCTGCATGGACTCAATATTTTCTGCCCTGGGCGTGGAACTAACTAAGAGCCACACATCCTTATTTTCTTAATTGACTCCAGAGATGACAATGCCTTCCAAGTCAGCTCATCAGTCTCAGATCATCTTACCTTGTGGTGAACAGGGAGGTGGTGGATGTGGCGGGAGTGGCCCAGGACACATATCTGATGATAAATGGCCCTGCTTGGGATAGGGCATCCAGGGTAGTCCTGGGTAAGGAGGGGGCCCTTTGACAGCCATGTTGACCTGCAGAGAAGAAAGTCAAATTATGTTGATATGACAGTAAATGATACCAAAACAAAAGCTGAAAGTGAAGCAGGTGATAATCCCTGGCCCCTTCCACTAGTACTCATAATGGCCACAAAAGTCTACCTTCCACTAAGTCCTGGCAAAAGTGAATGGAGAGAGGGGGAGTCATAGGAATAAACTATTCTTACCACATGTCATGGCCTGGGTCTACCCATGTAGGAAAGGCTAGGGATTGGTCCCAATGGATGAAATAAGACAACTGCAGACTAATACTGAGGTGTATTGCAGACACAGGAGCATCTATGTCCAGGACAAGTCCCACCTCTCCCTCACCACTACCACCACAGATACTCATCACCAACAAGTTAACAGAGAAATGAGAGCAAATAGAGTCTATTCACCCTACATTTAGGAAGAGCTACTCTGAGGAAAACTTTCTTTGGGTCTTTCTTGTCCTATTTGATTTTCAGAACTCTATAAGCTAATAAGGACCTAAACATACTTAACAGAGTATCTGCTCTGACACCAAGAGACCAGTGACTCCCAGGGGAGGAAAAAAGTTTTCTCAGGTTCGTACTGTTTACAGGAGGCAGAAAGGCAGTCCATAACAACTCCAACTGCAAGTCCCTCCCTCATGGCCCTTTCCTTCCTTCCCTAACATGGGGGCTTCTCACTGGACGTGCAGAAGTGAAACCTCAGGTCTCAGCCTCTAAACCTTCTGGAGATGCCATAAGATTCCAAAAAGCTGGGAACTCTGTAGGCTCTTGGGGAAAATTTTGCTTTTTAAAAAGACACAGAACACACACCAGGAGAGGTACCAAATGAAAAGTTAACGTTTCCTGACATCATCACATTGGAAAGGGCCTAGTCATTTACCTTTTTCTTTCCTGCATCCTCAGGAGGGATCATGCAGCTGCTCTCCATGGGAAATGCACAACATACAGAATCTCCTATGGCCAGATAAGATTGAGGTTTAGTGTGACTTGCACTTTCTGTGCAGTAGAATAAAATCCCCTGCATGCCTTCCCTCACTATCTTACTCTAGTTCACATACACAGGTCCCTTAGTTGAGGCAGGGAGTTTACCACACACCTCAGATGATCTGTGAAGACAATGGAGAAACCCATGCCCTAACTTGTGAGAAAGGTATCACAGAACCCTGACTTAGGGGATTTCAAAACAAACCAACCATTGACAGATAGACCAGGGCTCCATCTAGCTGGAAATTAACACTAAAATAGGGGTTTCCTACTACACCTGAGGTAAAAAGACAATATAAGCACAGGTTAAAAACAGCCATGAAAAGGAAGAGTATCAACCGATCCTGGCAAGAATAGCACCAGTCTTTTTGTTTAAGCCACAGTGTACTTTTTTTTTTTCTTGGTCTATATATAATTTGCCTTCTATATCAAATAAAGTTTTATGTAAATGTTTATGAACAGAAATGGACTTGTAAGAATAAGTATACCAATGAGAAAAAGATAGTCTATGGGATTTAACTGTAAAGATTTCAGAATACACAATTTCAGAGAAGTGAAATTATGTGAATTAAATTTACTAGAGTTCTACAGTTCATAGTTAAAAAATCAAATAGATAAAGAACAAAAATATCTGAAAAAAAAGAAAACTTTATAAATAAATGTCTACTTTCTTAAAGCAGACATGCACAATAGACTATTTATCTAGGAAGTCAATTTTTTAAAAATTCCTTTCATTAGTACCTACAGGTGCCATTCTGAAATTTTGTTAATGTAGTTTGTTCCAAGCACAACAGTAAAGTGTGATGAAGCCTTCACCACGGACTCACGATGAGATAGTGCACGGTGAGATAGAAGAGCTCGCCCACTTTCCTTCTAGGCACACTCTTCAGTGTAACATAAATTAGAGGTGGAGCTCTGGTGTCCACAGTCAGTGGTGGAACCTGAGCACCACCATTCACAGGGCTGGCCCAAAGATCTGAGCTGTCACTTTCTCAGGGTGCTCCTACCTCTCCATGCAGGCTTGTTCCTGCCGGATCCCCCTGGTGCTGGGTGCAGCCTGTGTGCCTTGGGCGGCCTCCGATATTGCATTATTGCCAAACTTGCAGATAAAAAATGAGGTTGATAAGAATCACAACATCAATGAGGCAGATAACCAGTTCATACCAGCTCTACCAGAAAGTCCCTCCTCATGACCCTATGCCTACTTCCATAACCTAGGGTCTTCTTCTCATTGGATATTCAAGGTGAAACCTTTTACTAGTCCTCAAAATCTTAATGTTAAAACACTAAGAACAATGTCAAAACTGTCCATATCTTGCCATCCACAGGGGCACAGTATTTACATAAGGCTTTATGATGGTAGAGCCACATGGGAATGTCCCAAGTTCACACCCCAACATCTCACTGTACACACGAGACATACACATGCCTATGAACTTTGGTGGCTTGGTCTGGATGTAGATAGCAGCAAGAAGACCCTGTGAGGGAACCTGTCTTTCTCTTGCTGTCTGTCTGACTCTCTGAAGAATAAAAAATAAACTCCAATGTCCCAATGTCATACTGTTCCTTCAAGTAGGTGGCCTCCCTGATTTCTTCTGCCACTGCCCTATCCACAGCACAAGTCTTGAGCTGCAGGAGAGAAACATGTCCACGGGCAGTTGTGACTGACTATGCACAAAAGGAAGGAAAGAAAAGAATCTTATCCAGTTGTCATGAGTTTTTTTTTTCATAAATGATGATCTGAAAAAGAAAACACATAGGGCACAATATATTTAGAATTGCTAAGTGCAATTATAATTACCTCTTTCAGGTACTGGAGGATTCTGCAACTATTGAAAGAATGCAGGTTACCTGTTGTTGAAGGCGCTTCTCTTTATTTTGCACTTGTTCTTGAATTTCTCCAGTTTTTTTCCTATGACAAAACATTGCTTTCATCAGACAAAGCACAACATTGAGTATCATTTTCAACAATTATCCCATGTTCCTGTTATCCTCACAACTGTATCCTTACACAATTTATCCACAGATAGTACATGTCACATGAATGTACAGTAGGTTTGAAGTTATTGCTGTATAGTTTCCCTATCCATTATGGAATTCTGCAGAGTCCCCAGTTGATAAGATTTCTTAACCCATCTCAATATTTCTGTACATAAACTTCTTTTGAGCATCTTTTATCACAAAGCTCAATTCTCCCTGAAATTATTATTTTATGATATTTCACAGGGCAATGACAACTGGGTTTATAAAATAAAATAATCACTTTTGTGGACATGATTTAGCCTACATCAAATTGTTTTCCTAGGAATTGAGACTATTTTCAACACTCCAAGAAATATTTATGTCAACCAGGTTTCTGCATAATCTAACCAGCCCTAGGGTTCAGGTAACTTTTAGTAACTCAACATTATTTAGTTATTTCTGTCCCTACCACCTCGTTAGTCTTTTCTCTGTTTCTCTCCATGTGAGAGCATGCATGTGTGTACAAAGTCTTTTGACCATTTCTTTATATCTCTGTGTTAATTGAGTCTAATTATTTTATAAAGATTAAAATACAAGAAAATCCAATGAGGGTTGCCTTTGATAGTGATGTTCAGTATCTGAACTCACTTTAAATACAGTATTTCTTCATTAGCTGACTTCTCTTTATCTTGTACAATTGACAGCTTCTTTTCTTTCTCTTCCCCCTCACATCATCTCATAAATAGCTTCCTAAGATGGGAAGGAAATACACATTATCCAGTAGCTCACATGAAATTCCTAGCCATCTCTAAGGTCTTGATTCAAAAGTTCCTTCCCAAACTCCCCTGTTACTGTACAGAATGACAAACCCTGACAGATGGAAAAACAAGTCTCCTAAGGAGAGACTAAGAAAAATTAAACTGTGGTCTGAGGGATAGTAATTGCCAAATACAAGTTTCTCTTCATGGCTCTGCGCTCTGTTAAATACTACATAAATCAGCTAAGATAAAACCATCTAGGAAAACCATTAGTGTCCTTTTTTGTCAGTCTCTTTGTTGAGAAAGTAAAAACTCATTTTAGTTCAGCTCCTCACAATTACACACATCATGGTGGGGCAGGAGATGAGAGTTTATCTGCCTCCTGCCATGGGGAAATCTTCCCTCCTTAAAAGAAAATATGGTGCTTCACACAGACAGTCAGCCTTCCAGAGGTCCTGGTATCATTCACCCTGTGATTCACTCCCTGACATTTCTACAATTCAGGATGAAACTTCTGCCTCCTCCTTTAAAAATCCTGGTTGGGGGAGAGGATAATCTCAGTGCTGGCAACATCTACTGAAATAAAAAGTGATTCAAGTTTCATAACAAGGGTGCTAGCTCCTGCAAGAACATTTCCACTGGAAAACCACCAGCCTGAGTGGCTATACATTAACAAGTCTTACTCCATTGACAATAAAGGCAAAAAGGAGCAAAGTCTAAACAATTATATTTGCTATTATTCTCAAATGACTTTGTTTATGGCTCTGATTCAAAAAATTCTCAACTTATTACTTGATTTTTTTTTATAGCTCACATGTGAAATAAAAATATCTCTAGGAAACAATGACAAAAACACTGTATATGGATGTTCGGGCATTTGTTTCTGGCCACCCAAGCAATCCTTCAACCAGTGCTTTCTGGAGTAGCTCTTGGCCTTTGGGTGTGTGGTGCAGTGCTGAGAACACAGAGGGGAGCAGGCACCACTTCCATCTTAAAACAGGTACAGTTCAGCAACCAGCAGTTAGCATAATGGCTATGTCACTAGACTCCCATGTAGTCGACTGCGGTTCATGTCCTGGACCCGGTGGCTTAAAACTCATGCCGGGCGTGTGTGCATGCATGAAAACCCCCCCCCAAAAAAAAAAAACCACACACACACACACACAAAAACAAACAAACAAAAAAAACAGGTACAGTTCAATGCACACAGGAAGTCAGTGGGGACATAGAAATCTGGCCCCATCCTTTCTTGGGCTTGGGAAGGATTAACATAAAACCTGAGTTTTTAGGAACAATACAGCAGACTTTTGCTTTTGAATAGGAGTGAGTAGATCTGAAGTCCCAGATCGCCCCTATAAACAGGAAGAAATAGTGGACAACAGATGGAACCCAAAACTGAATGCATGAATTGGTAAGGAGCCAGTGTAGAAACATGAGGTAAAGAAGAAAGAAACCCAGGACTTGGTCCATCTGGGCATTTGGGCCTTTTCTCCCTTGTCTCATTGATGAAGTCTGGGTAGACACTCTGGAGGTTCAAAGAAGCTGAGTAGTTTTTGCACACATGTGTGGGCTAGAAGGAAAACAAGTGGAGGGACCAGCAGTTGGCATAGTGTCTATGTCTGGACTCCCATGTAGTCAACTGAAGTTTGAGTCCCAGATCTGGTGGCATAAACTTATGCTGGGCATGTGTGTGTGTGTATGTGTTCAAGATTCAGAAAGGAGAATGTAGGAGAAGGGATTGTGGTGTGGTCATCCCCCTGGGGAGTAATTTGTCTCTTTCTATCTCTCATCTCTGTCTTTCTGGCAAGTGCACGCAACCTATAGCAAAAAAAGAAAAAAAAAAAACTAAGGAAAAGAAGGAAAGCAAGTGGAGTTTAAGGTCTGTCAATAAGGTGATCCCCATAAAACCTACAGGCTTTGATTGGGACCAAGAATTTCACACTAGGTATAAGATGGACAGAAAACATTCTGACTTTTGTTGGGACTGAGCCTGGAGTAAAGCTGGATTAAAGAGATCCAGGACTGCTAAGGCCTCTACCATGTGCCAGAAGCGAACTCTCAACATTTCTGCAGCAAGATCACAGCATATCAGGGCTCCATTTTTCTCTAAATACTATCCACTCAATGTCTGGTGTTGAATAGAAAATAACACAATAACTAGCAAGACAGTACAATGGAATATGATCAAAACCTAAATGACTATAGAAATGGACCCAGAGGCCATCCAGATGTAAGATATAGAAGGTAGCAATGCTGGTATCAATGTCTCCACTACCCCCAAAATAATTGCAAACAAGAGGGTATGGACCAGCCAGCACTGTGTTGCAGTAGTAATACACCACTAAAGAGGAGCTGGGACTCAGTAGTCGCATCATTTTGAATATAGAAATGGACCCAGAGGACATCCAGATGTAAGATATAGAAGGTAGCAATGCTGGTATCAATGTCTCCACTACCCCCAAAATAATTGCAAACAAGAGGGTATGGACCAGCCAGCACTGTGTTGCAGTAGTAATACACCACTAAAGAGGAGCTGGGACTCAGTAGTCGCATCATTTTGAATTTTAGACTGAACATGCCAGGCTTACCCACAAATGCCCAAGAATTGATGGATGGAATGAAAGGAATCATTGCATGACCAAATTCTCTTGAGTTGAGTGTGATCTTTTCCCTTTCTCTTCCTTCCTTATTTATTTATTTATTTTTGAGAGAGAGATATTTTTGCTATAGGGTGTGTGTCCTCAGTGGAGAGACAGAGAGAAACAGAGAGACAGAAAGCAATAAATTACTCCTGGGGGGGGGTTTCGCCATGCTGCAATCTCTGCTCATCCATTCTCCTCTTAGGATTTTGGGAACGCACACACACACACACACACACACACACACATACACCCTGTGAATTTTCGGCTACCAGGTCCAGGACTCAAATTGTAGACGGCTACGTGGGATTCCAGCAATGAAATCATTGTTCCATCTGCTGATCCCTCTCTCTTCCTCTCTGTCTCTGTCTCTCTGTCTATGTGCATATGTTCCATTACGAACAAAGAAAAAGAATACAAGACAGCCATTTAGACAGAAAGAAAAATGTCAATTACAGAAACCAAGGCAAGAAGGATGACCACAATATTATACTAAGTGAATTTGGGATGCACACTTTCAAAATAATTCTAAAATGTGTTATAGTAGTCTACTCAACACATATATTCTAATCAGCAGTATTTGTATCATTGAACACAGGAACATCTGCAGCCTTCCTACTTCCATCACAGATGTCATAGATATGTTCTACTTTTGTTTGCAGTGTTTTGTATTGCACTTCCTTTGATGCTTTCACAGACCTCAGGGAAGAGCAGGTGTCTTCCATGTCCTTCTTTCTTTCTGGAAAGGATGAAACAGTTTTCACATGGGTGAACATGGACCCAAGAACTTGAGAAGAGGTCAAGATTCCTAGCCTGGGAAGCCACTCTATCTTCCCAGCATATATTCCTTTCTACGACATGGAGATTTCTTACCCAAAAAAACCTACCTTTCAGGTTATGTATAGTGAACCTCACGGATCTCATCTTTGAATCCTTGAGTTGGTTGTTTATGTCTCCTGACTCTAATATAGATTCAGCAAAAGGCATCTAAGAATAAATGATTATATAACAATGTGAATATACTTATCACTACTGAAATATACACTGAAAAATCTTTAGGAATTAATTTATGTTACCATAGAATTTATAGTTAACTGTGTTGTAGTAGCACAATTAAAAGTAAAATATACCATTTAAAAGGAAGTAAGAACTTTCTGGTCTCTGATTCAAGTAATGGATGGGAGTGACTTTCTGTCACCTGCTCCATCTTGAACTTTGGCAGGGCTTTCTCCTTTAGGGACTGCTGCTCTTCACACTTCACTCTCCCTTCTCTGCTCTCCATTAAGGGCAATTGGACACAACATAAAACTGCTCACAAAAACAGAATTCCAAAAACAAAAATTGCACATACTTCTCATATGATTTTATTCTTCTAAGACATGAAACATGTATTCCTCATCAAAACTAAGATGTACAATGGAAACCATGCAGTGAATGTGGTAGTTTATCTCTGAAACTCCTGAGGTTTTCATTGCAGGAGCATCTTTCAAGGTCTGTGTAGAGTTTTCTTCTTCCCGTATCTGCACATTGGTACAAACAAAACATGGGACTGGGAAGTTAGCTAAACAGATCAAGTATTAAGAGAATATATCCCACATCTGCCTCTATTTTCATGGGAAATTAGTTGATCAGTTTTGGGTTACAAGTGTCAAGCAGATTAAGATAAGAGTAACAAGGATAAACCTTGTGGTATGAGTATTATCTGTTGTCTATAACATCTGTATTTATGAGATAATAGATAGAAGAATGAATAATAAGGGGAAAGAAAAGAATATGTAAAGTGGTTCAAGGCAGGGTCAACCCCAGTGCACACTGGTTAAGTGCTGTGTGCATCAGAAGCCAGATATCACAGTGCCAAACATAGTTCATATCCAAGCCTCAGCCAGTTGAAAAACATGCCAAATGCATGTGTGTGCCAGCTAAAAATCATGATGTGATGAAGAAATGAAGGAAAATGACTGTCATGTCACCACTCCCCAATGGGGCTTTCTCTATCTGTCTGGTGAGCACATATGCTCCCTTACAGTGAAGGAAATAAAAAACAGAAGACAGAAAACAGATCAAGCTATAGAGCTCAAATAGCTTTCTTTACAGAAAAATGATGAAGAAAAAATTCCCCAATATGCATAAAAAGAAAATCAGGTTAATACTGTGGGAGGGGACAATTCAACTTCAGTAGAGATCTTCATCCTCAGTTTATTTTCTCAGGTTTTCTAGATAATAGAGGGCAGTACTGATTGATATGATCACCAACCAGGTTGTGAATATAACACATGCTTCCTAGGCCATTAATATAAAAAGTCACTGTGCTGTTATCCATCAAGATCAGAACATTTTCAGGAAAAGTATCAGCTCAGCAGACTCTCACACTTTCACTGTATGCAGGACAAGAGAAAATGCAGAGCTCAGTTCACCTACTAGCCAAAAAAATCTCAGAAACCAAGAAAGAATAAAAAGGAGCAGCCAAACTCTTACCAAGCCCTGAGTCTTGACATTTCCATCCTTCTCAGTATTCAGCCAAGATAGTGTGCCCTGAATAATGTTGTTCACAACTTTTGTAGTTCCATCAAAAGTTTTGATATTATCCTTCAACAAAGCATAGTGATCAGGAGCAATTTATTGATACCATTACTTCTTTTTTTTATATAATATATTTTGAACAAATAAATAAATAAAATAGGACCAGCAGTCAGTGTAGCGGTTATGTCACTGGATTCCCACATGGCCAAACGCAGTGCGAGTCCCAGACCCAGGGTCTTGAAAATCATGCTGGATGCATATGCGTGCCTGTCCAAGATCTCAGGATGAATAAGAAAAAGAGATCATGGTAAGGCTATTCCCTTTGGGGGTGATTTCTCACTTTCCCTCTCAGTGTCTCCGTCTCTGTCCCTGTGTTCCTCTCTGAGAGTGCATGTGCCTTAAAGGCAAAAATATCTCAAATAAATAAATATACAAAATTAAATGAAATAAAATGTGTGGGGGGGACAGAGAAATTTACCTTAAGTTTATGTGCCTCATCACTAAGATGTTTAGTTCCTTGAAGACACCTCTTTAATTTATTAACCAATATAAATATATAATAAAATAATTAAAATTCAGAAATACTAATTGAATTGCCTACAAATCCTATCTTCAAGTATGTATAAAGAAGTGCTTTAGATATGTGAAGCTTGCTATGAAAGTGTACAGTTTATAGGACATGGGAAATGGGACACCAGTAAAATGAAGAGATAACAAAATAGCTGAATTACAAGAGGTGACAAAAATTGAAAGTAAAACCATTACAAAGCAGAAATTAGAAAGACAATCATACCTTCTGTTCCCAGTTATTTTTTCAGCAAGTTCTGTGTTTTCCTTCTTGAAATTGTCAATCTTTTCAGATATTTGTTGCAAATTAACTAAAAGTAGAGAGAAATATCTTTAAGATTATTATGAAA
>NW_006159478.1:107482-124587 GCF_000334495.1 Tupaia belangeri chinensis | reverse complement strand
TCTCTCTCTCTCTCTCTCTCTCTCTCTCTCTCTTTCTACAAGGCTCATGCACTCACCAAGACAGACAGAGAGAGGAAGGAAAACTGAGAAATAATCCCTCCAGAGTGAATGGCCATGCTGCAATCCCTTCTCTTAAATTCTCCTCTTGGGATGTGGGGCATGCACATACACTCACCGGACATGTTTTTTTCTTTCTTTCTTTTAATGTTCTTGTAATAGAGCATGTGTGCTCTCAGAAATGGAGAGAGATAGAGAGAGAATGACAAATCATCCCCCACAGGGCATGGCCATTCTATAATCTCCTCTCCTCTGTCTTTCTCCTGGGATTCTGGGTATGGTGGCACATGTGCCCAGTATAATTTTAAAGCTGCCAGCTCTGGGACTCAAACCACAGTCAGCCATTTGAGAGTCATATGCTTCAACCACCATGACACCTGATGACTCTATTTGTGCAATTTTTCCTTATCTTTTTATGTTTTGTTTTGTTTTTCCATCAGGTGTGTGCACTTACCAAAGAAGAGACAATGAGGGAGAAAGTGAGAAATCACTCACCCTTCCCCTGAGGGATGACCGTGCCACAATCCTCCTCCTAGGATTTTGGGCACACACACATGTACTCAGTGTGAGTTTCAAGCGACCAGGTCTGAAACTCAATCTGTGGTTGTCCGTGTCTGAGTCCAGCATCTTAACCACCACACCACCAGCTGGCCCACATTTGAGCACTTTGAAGAGTTGTATCATTACCAGAGAAGAAACACAGACATCTAGCACCCTATCTACTTAAATTTGTCCTTCAGATAACAAGGTAAATAAACAGGTCCTTACAAAGAAATGCCTCATTTCACACAGGTTTTCCTCACCTTCCTGCAACTCTCTGAAATTCCTTAGGAGGAACAAAGTACAAACTTATTGTTATTCTAAGGTCTCCAATGTCTTTCCCATTCCCAACTGATCATCTCTCAGGATAAGCAGGATCAGGGACTCCAGAGACGTGATGTATGAAATAAAACACACTTAGGTCTAGTCTTTTCTTTATCACTTAGTCACTCAAGGAGCAGGATAAAACCGGTCTCGAGGTCTAGTGGTTAAAAGGACCTGATCCTCCATGGCCCATTGCTTTCTGCATCCGATTGCTAATGACTTAAAATACAACTGGTGCATGTGTGCTCAAAATCCTGACCAAATAAAGAAATGTAAGAGAAAAGGATTAGAGTATGGCCACGTGTCATTGGGGTTTGCTTTCTCCTCCCCCCCCCTTTGTGTGTGTGTGTGTGTGTGTCTTTTTATGTCTAGTGCTTATGCCCTGTACAATTACTGCGTGGTGGTGGTGGGGAGGACAATTGAGATAATTACAATGATTTTAAGACAAACTTTTTTCAACCCCCATGGGGAAATTGTCACCATCATAAAGGTGAACAACACATATGAATCACTGTCGAACAGGTGGATAACTCCTTTAAAGCTCCTCCAATACAGCCCATGATTCCAGAACCCTCTGACTGGTGTGTGCATGCTCATCTAGCCCAGAGCCTGATCTTATCTTCTGATGTGTTGCCAAGAAACACATGATGCATTTTTGCATAGAAAAACATATAAAAATACATGATAACTTTCCTGACAATATTTGCCCAGCATAAGAACTATCCTGCCTGAGATCACTCTCCTCAGAACACTACTGCTGCTTTCACTAGAATAACCCCCAGTGTCTGTAGACCTACTGAGTGCCCAGCAGCCACCTGGGCTATCACCAGACTGCACCATGTATCACCACAATCTACAGAGTACCTGAAGTATGAATTACCCACATTATATTTCAAGTTTACTTCTGTTCATTCTCCACTGCTATTAATGGTTGTCTATATGTAAGACTCTTAACACATGATTTAGAACCTCTGTTATGTCACATGTTTTGCCTGCCAATTTAGGGTTCTTTTCTAAGTCTTAAGATAAAATACTTAATGGGTGGATGGTGCAATGGTTATGTCACTGGACTCCCACATAATCTGTTTAAGTCCCAGACACAGCAACATAAAACTCATGCTGGGCATGTGTATGTGCATACGTGCCCAAAATCCCTAAAGGAGGATGGAAGAAAAAGGACTGCAGCAAGGCCAGGGGGTGTAATTTCTTGCTTTCTGTCTCACTCTGTGTTTCCAGTGAGTACATGTGCCCTAGAGGTAAAATCTCTCTCTCTTAAAAAACATAAAAATACTTAATGGGCAGAGTCAGCAAGTGGTATGGTGGTTAAAGTGCTGGACTCCCACAGTTTGTGGTTTCAGATCTGGGCCTGGTGGCTTGAGAATCACACAAGGTGTGTGTGTGTGTGATAAGAGAATAAAGGAGAAGTGACTGGTGTGGCCATCCCCCTGGGGGTGAATTCTCACTTTTCCCAAAAAAACTAAAGAACAACAAAAATTATTGATGGGCTCTGGTAGTCACTTAATCACTTAATCATCTTTTATATTTTCTCAAGTTCTAGGTCAGGCTAAAGATATCCCCTGAACTTCAGACTCATATCACCATTGACTTCTTAACTATTTCTATATGAACCTAAATTTGTCCTGTTGTCCCTGCTCCCTTGACCTCCTCCTCATTCTAGCCTGATATCTCAATAGATGGCAGCTCCCTCTATGTTGTCATTTAGCCCTCCTTCCAGGAAGAGTACAATTTCAAGAGTTAAGAAGCCACCAAGAGATAAGTCACTGTATAGTTGAATTGGAACCCACATGGAACAATTGTACTAAGTACATATTATAAAGAAAGCAAAACCTTGTCAGACCATGGTATGGGGGTTAAGGTGGCTATCTCCTACATGGTCAAATGTCTGGTTTGAGTTCTGGACCCAGGACATTGAGAAACAGATCCAGCTAGTGTTCTTGCAAGCTCAAGATCCCAAAAAGAGGGAGAAACAGGAAGGGATTGCTGCCTGATCAATCCCCATAGAGTGGGGGCAGTGCTTCTTACTTGCCTGCCCTCTGTCTTTCTCTTCAGTGAGTGCATACATTCTTTGGCAAAATTAAAAAACAAAACAAAACAAAACAAAAAAATCAGAAACAAAACAGAAGACTAAAATCTTACCTTGATACAAATGAAGCTTTACCTAAAAAAAGGAAAAACAAAACTAAATTTGATACCAAAACATATTATTAGGAAGTATCTACAGTTCCTGATAAAACTTGTCAAAATACTAACCAATGAAAATATAATAATTTGTTATAAATAACAAACTCATGGAATTTCAAGTAAGAAAAGGTCAGGAAGAGATTTCTATTTAGGTGGGAATATTTCATAAGCTATTTCTGATAAAGAGCATAGAGATAAATATCTTATTTTTGTTTATTTTCTATTAAAGGAACATCAGCCTATCTAATTTGCATAAGGGAAATGCATACATCTCAAAATTTTTCTGCTAACTAATAATTTACCTGAGTTTTTGATTTGGAAATCTCAGTATTTATAATAAAGGCTAGAAGTAGCTGTCTCACTTGATAAACAAAGTGAACAAATTACATTCTACCTACTTCAAGAACTCTAAAACTGAGGATATCCCAATCAGAAGGAGAAGGGAAGAGAGAGAAAATGAACCAACAATGGAAATGACAGATAATTTTGCCTAATATCACGATTGGCTTCCTAACTATTTCTGGATAAAAAGTGCTTCCCAAACTCGAGTCATTCCCAGAAGGCAGCACAGAAATAGAACTAAAAAAATCCATGCAGACCCTCATCTTTCTACCATGTAAGAAACATTTTTCTCACCCCCTAGAATGAATTCTTCTTTTGAGAAATTTAAGTGCTGATCAGGTACAGAGTCTAGACAATAGAGTCTTGCCAACATATCAGACATGACAGCATCAAAAAGTCATTTCAAAGAATGTTGTTAAAAAAAATGCCAACAGAAAATCAAGGATATTCCTTGACTTTTGGAGTTTGCTCAGGACACAGTGAACTTCCTGGCCTCGTGTCACCCGACCTGCAGACAGGGATAAATAGGAAGACCAGTGGTTCATAAACTGTTTCATACACTCATCCCCCTCCTACATACCTTCCCTGTTGTTCTGTTCATGTGATTTGTCACCTATTGCAATCCAAAAATACATAAGGATGATACACTAAGACAGTTTTAGCAGGAAGAACCACTTTCAGTTTCATATATCTTTTATCATCATATATTATAATTGTTCTCTTTTATTGTCAATTATTACTGTTTAATTCTTCTTATGTCTATTTTATACATTAAACTTTACCCAAAGGTATGTATGTACAGATGGTTCCTAAGTTAGGGTGATTCCATGTAATACACTTTTTATTTTATGATAGTGCAAAAGTGATAAACTTTCAGAAGAAACCATACTTTCAGCATTCATGTAAGTATTGTGTTTCTCACATTCAGTACAATATTCAATAAATTACATGACAGAGTCAACATTTAATTATGAAATCAGTTTTTTTGCAGGTGACTTTTGTAGTACATATTATAAAGAAAGCAAAACCTTGTCAGACCATGGTATGGGGGTTAAGGTGGCTATCTCCTACATGGTCAAATGTCTGGTTTGAGTTCTGGACCCAGGACATTGAGAAACAGATCCAGCTAGTGTTCTTGCAAGCTCAAGATCCCAAAAAGAGGGAGAAACAGGAAGGGATTGCTGCCTGATCAATCCCCATAGAGTGGGGGCAGTGCTTCTTACTTGCCTGCCCTCTGTCTTTCTCTTCAGTGAGTGCATACATTCTTTGGCAAAATTAAAAAACAAAACAAAACAAAACAAAAAAATCAGAAACAAAACAGAAGACTAAAATCTTACCTTGATACAAATGAAGCTTTACCTAAAAAAAGGAAAAACAAAACTAAATTTGATACCAAAACATATTATTAGGAAGTATCTACAGTTCCTGATAAAACTTGTCAAAATACTAACCAATGAAAATATAATAATTTGTTATAAATAACAAACTCATGGAATTTCAAGTAAGAAAAGGTCAGGAAGAGATTTCTATTTAGGTGGGAATATTTCATAAGCTATTTCTGATAAAGAGCATAGAGATAAATATCTTATTTTTGTTTATTTTCTATTAAAGGAACGTCAGCCTATCTAATTTGCATAAGGGAAATGCATACATCTCAAAATTTTTCTGCTAACTAATAATTTACCTGAGTTTTTGATTTGGAAATCTCAGTATTTATAATAAAGGCTAGAAGTAGCTGTCTCACTTGATAAACAAAGTGAACAAATTACATTCTACCTACTTCAAGAACTCTAAAACTGAGGATATCCCAATCAGAAGGAGAAGGGAAGAGAGAGAAAATGAACCAACAATGGAAATGACAGATAATTTTGCCTAATATCACGATTGGCTTCCTAACTATTTCTGGATAAAAAGTGCTTCCCAAACTCGAGTCATTCCCAGAAGGCAGCACAGAAATAGAACTAAAAAAATCCATGCAGACCCTCATCTTTCTACCATGTAAGAAACATTTTTCTCACCCCCTAGAATGAATTCTTCTTTTGAGAAATTTAAGTGCTGATCAGGTACAGAGTCTAGACAATAGAGTCTTGCCAACATATCAGACATGACAGCATCAAAAAGTCATTTCAAAGAATGTTGTTAAAAAAAATGCCAACAGAAAATCAAGGATATTCCTTGACTTTTGGAGTTTGCTCAGGACACAGTGAACTTCCTGGCCTCGTGTCACCCGACCTGCAGACAGGGATAAATAGGAAGACCAGTGGTTCATAAACTGTTTCATACACTCATCCCCCTCCTACATACCTTCCCTGTTGTTCTGTTCATGTGATTTGTCACCTATTGCAATCCAAAAATACATAAGGATGATACACTAAGACAGTTTTAGCAGGAAGAACCACTTTCAGTTTCATATATCTTTTATCATCATATATTATAATTGTTCTCTTTTATTGTCAATTATTACTGTTTAATTCTTCTTATGTCTATTTTATACATTAAACTTTACCCAAAGGTATGTATGTACAGATGGTTCCTAAGTTAGGGTGATTCCATGTAATACACTTTTTATTTTATGATAGTGCAAAAGTGATAAACTTTCAGAAGAAACCATACTTTCAGCATTCATGTAAGTATTGTGTTTCTCACATTCAGTACAATATTCAATAAATTACATGACAGAGTCAACATTTAATTATGAAATCAGTTTTTTTGCAGGTGACTTTTGTCCAACTATGGTGCTTGTACATTAGGTGTATTAAATTATTTCCAGTTATGATATTTGCAGTGTGATAGACTTGGGGGCACATAAGCCCATCATCAGCCAAGAAACACATCTATAGAAAAAAAAATAGTGTGTATGTAGCTGGGTGCTATCTCCAGTTTCAGGTACTCCAGGGGGATGGGGAAGGTTTTAAAATTACCCACTGCAGATGAAGGGGAAACTAGTGTATTTAGTATTTTTTATTTAAAATATTTGTAATTTGCAGTGTTCTTATTGAGATTATGTTGTTTTGATTACTGATTTTTTTATTAAAAAATTATTTTACTAGGTTAATTTCCATTTTGATCATTAACTTGTACTCCAGAAAAAAAAAAATAAATAAAAGAAGGAGGCATTCTTCTGATGAAGCATATACAGAACTAATATGCTGTCACTCCCAAATGCATTAGAAGAAGAATGATAAGCTAAACATCAATGACTCTTCTTATATCACAGAACTGATGTCACAGGATAAGCAGTTACCTGCAAATGAGAGAGCCAGACAGGGAGATACAGAGAACTATCACCTTCCAACGCAAAAGGTGAAGTCAGAATTATCAGTGGGAACAAATGCTGCCAATAGGACAACCTACCTTCTCAATGACCAATTCATGGAGGCTCAGCATGGGTAAGCATGGTATTTTAAAATGCCAGGAATGCTCAGCCTCAACAGGGGGAGGGGTTGCCACAAGATGTGAGTTTACCTCCAAGAGTGCTGATAGGTTCAATAGAGGATACATGAGGGAAAAACAAACAGAAATATTCTGTTCTGCTTAAAAAGACCTGTCCTAAAGGGAAGCTATTTTATCAAAGTCTGGCTGAAGTTAGCCACTGCCACTTGCAGTTGCAGGAAATAAATACACCTTAACATTTAGAGTGAGCAACAGAAAGTCTCATACAATCAGCCTAGTTACTTCAGGTCCTTTCACTCAAAAATGATGCCTTCCTCTTACCCCAAACCTACAAGGCTAGCCAAAAGCCAAGGAAAAGAAAACACTTGATCAGAGAAAACAAGCATTAGAATCATACTGAGGAGCCAGCGGGTGCTGTGATGGCTAGGGTGGCTGGATCTACTATGGGCAACTGCATGCTTACAGTACTGGACCTGACAGCTTAAAAAACAAACAGGGCACACAGGTGTGCCTGCCCAGAATCCTGAAAGGAAGGGTAAGGAAGGGATTGAGGCATGAGCATTCTTCATGTACAGTGCATTCAGTCTTTGTTTCTCTCTCTTCTGTCACTCTTTGGTGAATGCATATGCCTTCTAGCAAATTAAAAAAAAAATAAAATCGGACTCAGACAGGGCAGAGATGATGCAATTATCTGTCTGGGAATGTGTAACGTCTATGATTAATATTAAAAAGGCCCAATCACAAAAATTGGATAATATGCAAGAAGAAACAAAGAATATAAGCAGAGAGAAGGAAACACTGAAGCAGTTAAAGGAAAAGATGCCAGTGAAAAGCTAGCATGACATGATATGACATGACAAACTCCTTTGGGGGATTCATCAATAAAGTCAATATAACTGAGGAAAAAATCAGTAGCTTCAAAAAGGGTCAGTAGAAACTTCCTAAACTGAAGTACAAAAGTAAAATAAGAATTAAAGAAGAAAACAGGGTCAGATGGTGGCTGGTGGTTAAGGCAGCTGTATCCCGCCTGACTGACTGCACACTTTGTGTTTCAGGCAAGATGACTTGAGAAATGCAGTGGGTGAGTGTGTGCACATGCCCAAAGTTTCAAAAAGAGGTAGAGATAGAGAGCAAGCGATTGTGGGGTTACCATCGGCCATGACAGGTGCTTTCTTATTTTCCCTCTGTCTCTTTTTCCCTCTCCAGCAAGGGCCAATGCCTTCTGGCAAGTTTAAAAAACAATACAATACCCAAGGCCAGTGGGACAATTATAAAAGGTATAAATAACACCTAATGAGAATGGCAAAAAGAGAAGAAAGAAAGAAGATATGTTTATAGCAATAATAACTGGAAACTCTCCAAAATTGATTCAAAACCAATCCTAGGAAGAGCAGAGGAGAATAAATATCACAAAATCAACACCTAGTAATACAATATTCAAAGCCCAGAACATGAAAGACAAAAAAAAGTCCTAGAAGGTACCAGAGAGGTGGAAATACTTTGCCAAGAAAGAAAAAAAGTAAGAATAACATGAAACTTCTCTTGAGAAGCCTTGGTATTAAGAAAAAAGTGGAATGACAAAATGTTAAATGCACAGAACCATCAACCTAGAATTCTATCTTGCACAATTATTATTCTCAAGTTTAGAAGCAATAACGACTTTCTGAGAAAGACAGAATTCAAGTGATATTGTCTCCAGTAAGCCTATCTGACAAGAAGTGTAAAGGAGGTTCTTTATACAAGACAAATAATACAAGTCAGCAACTCTGATCTCCATAGTGAAAGGAGGAGCATTAGAGAAGGAACAAATGAAGACCAAACTTAACCTAATTCTTAATTAATCTGTCATGTAACTGTTTGTTCTATATAACATTAGCCAGATAATAATAATAATAACAACAATCTACCTAGTGATTATAGCTTAATGACAAGTGAAGGAGGATAATATGATAAGAGATGAACAAAGAGAATTGGATCTTTCACAAGATAGTCACTCTTCCCAGAAGTGGTATAGTTTGTTCTTAGGCCACTATGGACTTAACTAGAAATCAGTAACAAAATAGTTGGAAAGATAGGAACTGTTTGGAGATTAAACAATGCACTTTCCAGTTCACTTTTGCAAAAGTATGTAAGGTCTTTTTTTAATTCCATCAGAATTTAAAATATTTTAGTCTAAATGATAATGAAAATAGGAATTGTGATAATTAGTGGAATATGCAGTGAAAGTTGTGCTTATAGGAGACGTTTATAATACATACTGAAATTAAAAGGACCAGTGACTATACCATCCCATCTTAATGTGATTAAAATATGACATGTTGGTGCACTCACAGGAAGGATAACTCTCCAGATGAATATGACAATTGCAGAAATGCCCAAGTAGGTAGCAATGATGACAGGCTTCCAAAAATTTCCAAAACCATCAGAACCAAGATGAAAATCATCACACAGAAGAAGCATCTGCTGAAACAATAATATTTGAAATAAAGAGATGCCTAGAAGACATTTAAAATACATCAATTAGAAAGAATCATCCTTAGAAATCCTACAGCATGGGGCAAGCAGGTGGCATGATAGTTAAGGGCTCTGGCCTCCCACATGGCCGATTGCAATTCAAGTCCTGGACCTGGTGACTTACTTTCTGACTTTCTCTCTTGCTCTTACTCTGTCCTTCTCTGGTCAAATTAAGATAAATAAATAAAGTTAAACAAAATAATTCTTAGAAAAAAAAACTTAAAAAAGAAAGAGGGACCAGCGGTTAGCATAATGGCTGTCACTGGACTCCCGTGTAGTCGACCACAGTTCTTGTTCCAGACCCGGTGGCTTAAAACTTGCACTGGGCGCATGTGCGTGTGTGTCCAGGATCATGAGAGAATGGAGGAGAGGGGATTGTGGCATGGCCATGCCCCCGGGGGCAGATTTCTCACTTTTTGTCTCTCTGTCTCTCTCTGTCTGTCTGGCAAGCACATGTGCCCTATAGCAAAAACCTCTCCAAAAAAAAGAAAAGAGAACTAAATGAGATCACATATATAAAACTCTGGACAGAAGATCCAGCACATATAAATAGTACTTGACATTATTCTATTTTGTGATGGGCTAAGTTAACTGGGAGCTGGTCTTACGGTGAGGACAGTTCCTGGCCTTACCCTGGCCTTTTTTTCTTATGACTTCTGTCTGTTCCCCTTCAATTTGGAATGCTAAAGAAAGAAAGAAAGAAAGAAAGAAAGAAAGAAAGAAGAAAGAAAGGAAGAAGGAAAGAAAGAAGAAAGAAAGAAAGAGAAAGAAAGTAAAAGAAAGAAGAAAGAAAGAAAGAAAGAAAGAAATCCTACACCAGTCTTTCAAGGATAACTCTTGGCCCTCAAATCCGAGGAGATTTCACTGCTTCAAGGAAGAACAGAGGTTGCCAGTCTCATGCTTTCTTCTGTAGCTGGTTGTTACATATTGTGACTGTGGGTGTTATCTTCAAGGAGAGCATGATTATGAGTTCACCACTGGCCCTATCTCCTTCTGTTTCTATCCCTTTGAATTAGGTGATTTTTTATTTTTTATTTTCTAGAGTGTTTCTTCTTTCCTGAAAGAGAGTGAAGAAAGGCGAGAAAGCATTCCCTCATGCGGGACAGTCACTCCAGAGTCCCTTCTTTTGAATTTCTCCTTTTGTATTTTGGACACACAATCTCATGGATCTGGAGTGTTTCTCAATTATATAGGTCTGTCTGAGATTCAAACTGCAAGCTGTCCAGGTGGGATCCAGCTGCCTGAACCATGACGCCCCTTATGGTATGGATTATAAACTTGTTTATCATTTAGGGATCAGCATAAGTAAAAAATACAATGGAAATATGACATTGTTTAGAAAATAAATTAAATTTCACTGCTGAGATAAAAGGTGGAGATAAGGGAAAAGGAGTTGACATAATGGCTATGATGCTGAACTCCCATGTAGTCTACCATGTTTCAAGTTCCAGACCTGGTGACTTAAACTCATGCCAGGCACATGTGCATGCGTGCCCAAGATCCCAAGAAGAGAATGAAGGAGAAGGGATTGCTGCATGGTCATCCACTCTGGAGGGTGATTTCTCACTTTCTTTCATTCTGTCTCTCTCTGTCTTTTTGGTGAGCACACGTGCCCTATAGCAAAAACCTCTCCCCCTTCTCAAAAAGAAAAAAAGGTGAAGATAATACTAATGTCATGAGTAGTGTGGCATTGCTTTCTTGGGATTTATTTCTTCTAGAATCTTATATAAATAAAGACAAAGACTACCATTTCAACATCAGACTGATTTGGAAATTTGCCCTACATTGAATTCTCTGGAATTAACTATGTTCCTATAAACCCAATAGAACCCAACAGGTTCACTCTAAATGTTTTCTTTAAGGCAGTGAATTAAGTAGAGCTATCATAGTTATTTGACATATAGGACATCGTCAATGTTCTGAGTCAGAAATGTAAAGGACTGAAATACTGATTCATGTAACAACATGAATAATGTCAGAAACATTGTGCTGAGTAGAATAAGGGAGACACCAAAAAGTGTACATGGCACGCACACATCTATTTTTCATGAAATTCTAGAATAGACAAATTTTTACTTAAGATGAGAGCAGAGTTCGACTGGGAAGAGGATGAAGTGGCTATATATATTTTGTGAGTTAGTGAACACACAAAAAGAGGGGTTGTTAATTTTGCATTATGTAACTTAAAAAAATAAAAAACCTGAAGTTAAAAAAAAATCCTAATGACATGTTTAATGATTTAAGAGGAAGTATGCTAATGTGAGACACTGAGGCATAGAGCAGACAGAGGGTCATCTATGTATAAGCCAGCCCCATGTCTCTCTCACTACTGTGCAGAATCTTGTCTGACTCAGACTAGGAACAGAGGGAATGAAAAGAAAGAAAACCCACTCACCACACATATAGTAAAAGCCACCAATAGGAGAGCTTTCCCCAGGCCTTCTATGTCCTGTCTCTGATTCTCAGAACTCTCCAAGCTACATCAGACCTAAACACATCTAACAGAGTATTTGCTCTAAATGGAAGAGAACAGAGACTTCAGGGGAACTAGAGAATTAGCTCAGAGTCACAGAGCTGGCAGGAGGCAGAGCAGGAGTCCACACCAGCTCAGCCTACAGTGCCTCTTGGCCCACTGCTTCACTGGCTGACAAAGTGAATGCTCCTCACTGGGAGTATAGAGGTTAATCTGCAGTCCTCAGCTTGTAAACAAGCTTCTTCAGGCTCCACCATTGACAATAGCTTCGAATTATTAGAAGTCTAAAGACTTGTGTAGAAGAATATTTTACACTTTGACAAGTAAAGTAAAATATCAGAGGACACATCACAAATGTCCACAAAGGTCACAGAAAAAGACAAATGTTCCAGAAATCCTTACAAAAAATATGAAGTCAGCCTTGACCTTTCCTTTGTCCTTGTCCTCAGGAGGCATCGAGCTGCTGTTCTTCATGCACACTGCACAGGCTCCTGTGTCTGCTAAAGCCAGAGAAAGACAGGGGTTTAGTTGGACTTGCATGTTTTGGGCACATAGATTACAAACACTTTATTTTTTTCTGTCTAACTCTTCTCAAATTCAGGTCTCCTATCAGAGGCAGAGGGTTTATCAGAGCCCTCAAATGACCCCTGAGACAATGGTAAGTCCATGCCCTGACCTTCAAAGAGACATCATAAAACACAGTGCAGGGGTTTTCATAAAATGTCAACCAACAGTAGATACATCAGGGCTCAAACAAGTTAATAATCACAAATAAAAATGGGGTTTCCCAATGAACACAGGAGAAATTACAATTTTAGCAAAGGAAAAAATGTGAAATAAAAACCAGTTGGCTAGAAAGAAGGTTAATAAACCAATGACATGAATAGCACCAGAGATTTTCTTTGATCCTGAATGAATTCTTTCACTATTGGACTATATATAATGTGTCTTCCACACCTGACCAGGGATTATATAAAAATATATGAGCAGAAATGGACTTAAAGAGACTAATAATGAGAGTAATGAAAAACACACAGTACTTTGTACATGATAGGGTTAGACATATTATGTAGCTGAATGAAGTTATGGAAAAATTTAAATAGTGTATTGGGTCATTGGAAAAGACATGACACATTTTTGTATAAAGAAACATTGAAAAATATCTTCCGACTTTCCCAATGACCCAATCATTTTCCTCAAGTTAAAAATAAGATAATAAGAAGCCCTGATCCCTGACTCACAGTGGGAGAGAAGAGCTCACCCATTTTCTTTCCAGGCACATTTTTCAGTGGAAAGTAACTGAGAGGTGGGGGCTCTGCTGTCCTGAGTCAGTGAATGAACCTGAGTGCCACCATTCACAGAGGACTGGCCCAAAGAACCATCAGGCTGGGGAACCTGAGGTCAACAGTATCACAACCACCCCAGGAACAATACAGATTTTGTACCAGGATCTGAGTTGCCCCCTCCTCAGCATGCTCCTACCTCCTCATGGATGGATGTCCATGCCAGATCAACCCAACATTGGGTTTTGCAGCCTGGGTTCCTGTGGCATCCTCTGACTTTGCATTATTGGCCACCTTGTAGATAGAGAAAAAATGGGCTTGATAAGAATTAGAAAAACAAATTATTTATTAGTCCTCAATAGCTTCATCTTAAATCATCAAGAACACCATTAAAAATGTCACCTTAGTCCAGCATATGGAGCAAGTGGTGATGTAATGCTATTATAATGATAAAGCCACAAGGAAGTTTTCAAATTCACAACCTGAGGTCTCCTCAGATGCTTATGCCCATGTGCCCATGCCGATATTTCTGGCAGGTTTAGTCTGGGGGTAGATAGAAGTAAGAAGACCCTGTGTAAAAGCCTGTTTCATACTCTCTGTCCATCTTATTCTTGTTCCATCTCTCTCTCTCTCTCTCTGAATAAGTTCATAAATAAGCTGTCAAAATAAATGTCCCAGTGTTTTACCTTCTGTTCAAGAAGTTGGTCTCACTGATTTGTTTGCCTTCTGCCCTCTTCCCAACATGAGCCCTGAGCTGCAGAAGAAAAAACATATTCACATGCCAGTCATGGTCAATTGTGCACAGAAAAAAAGGAAAGAAAAGATTCTTACCTGGTTGTCCTGAGCCTTTTTCTTGTAAATACCCTTCTGAAAAAGAAAACACATCAAACACTGTATGTTTAGGCCTTTTACGGTCCATTATAAAAGTCAGTAGCTGGTGCTGGAGGATTCTGCAATTATCAGAATGCAGTTTACCTGCTTTTGGAAGGAGGCCTCTTTTCTCTGCAGTTCATCTTGCATCTCTGCAATTCTTTCCCTGTGGTTTAGAATAGCTTTCATCAGACACAAAGCCCAATATTGAGTGTAGTTTTTAAATAGTCCTATGTTCACATAATCCTCAGAACTGTATTTTTACATAATTTATCCCAGATAAAAAGCACATTTCACATGAATTAGAGTACAGTAGAATCAAAGATATTGCTGCATAGTTTCCTTATCCATTATGAAATCCCAGAGTCCTCAGTTGACACAATTTTCTTGCCTATCTCAATATTTCTTCAGTTTCTCCTCCATTGACTATATCTTTTATCATAAAGTTCTACATTCCTTGTACTTACATTTTTATCATCTGTCACAGGGCATAACATGGTTTCAAAAAAGCAACACAATAATTTTTTGGATGTGATTTAACTTACATCAAATTGTTTTCTTGAGACTTAATAACAATTTTCCCCATGCCCACAGAAAATTTATAGTATTTAAAATTATTTGGTCATTTGTACTTTGTTTATTCTTCCATTATACCCCCTCCACCATATACATATGTATATACAAATATGTGTGTGTGTGTGCTTATCTATATCTCTTATCTATCTGTCTATCTCTTCTGATGACTTGTTTATGTGTTTGTGAGGTCTAAACATTATCCAAAAAATAAAAACATAAAAATCTAACACAGATTTCCTTGAAGCCTGGTTGTTCAGTATCTGAACTCACTTTAATTTCTGTATTTCTTTGGAAGCAAACTTTAAGTATGCCTGTGTCATCAGTAATTCTGTTTTCTTTGCCATCTGCTCATGACCTTTCATTAACAGATTTCTAAGAATGGAAAGAAACACACATTATCCAGGAGCTCACATGAAATTTTGCCTTTCCTACCTCCTAGCAGTCTCAAGGCCATGATTCAATGGATCAGTCCCACTATCCCCCAGAAATGCCCAGAATGATGAACACTGTCAGAGAATCAAAGGCTCCCATGGAGAGATTAAGAAAATCAGCCTCTAGCCTACAAGCAAATGTTTGTCAATCCCAAGTTTTTCTTCATGGCTCTGTGGCCAGTTCACTACTATGTAAGTCAGCTAAGCTAAAAGCATCTATTCGTGTCCTTTTTGGTCAGGCTCTTTGTTGAGACAGTAAAAGCTCATTTTAGTTCAGTGTGGTAAAGCAGGCTGACCTAGCTCCTTACAACTACACACATCAGGGTGGGGCAGGAAATGTGGGTTTGTCTGCCTCCAGTCACAGGCAGAGCTGCTCTTGATAAAGGATGGTGCCTCACACAGTCAGCCCTTCAGAAGTCCTGTTAAGTCATGGTGTCATTCGCCCTTCACTTGATTCCTGGACATTTCTACAGTTCAAGATAGAACTCCCGTCACCTCCTTCAAAGATCCTTGTTGAGGGAGTAAATGAATCTCAGTGCTGGCAATAGCTACTGAATTTAAAAATGATCCAGGGTCAGCTAGTTGTATTGTGGTTAAGGCTTCTGTGTCTGACATGCCTGACTGAATGCTTCATTTCCCAAACTTGATGACTTGAAAAACACTTAAGATGTGTGTGTGTGTGCATTTCCATAACTCCAACAGTCATGATCAATGGAGGAGAATGGATTGCAGCATGACCCTGCCCCATGGTGAGTCAGTTCTTGTTCCCTGTCTTTTTCACTCTGTCCTTCTCTGGTGAGCATACATACCTTGGATCAAAATGTTTAAAAATAATGGAAGAAGAATAGAAATAGGTCCAAACTGCTCCATAACTAGGAGCTTCTGCCACCACATTTCAGCTGGAATATCATCAAGCTTGGTGTCCATCTATATTAACAACACTGACTCCATTGACATTGATGGCAGAAAAGGGTGATGGCCTAAAAAGTTCTATTTGCTATTATTCAAAAGACTTTCAACATGGTTTTGATTGAAAGGATTCTCAATGTTGGGACCAGCAGTTAACGTAATGACTATGTCACTGAACTCCCATGTAGTCAACCATGGTTTGAGTTCCAGACCCGGTGGCTTAAACTCATGCCGGACTCATGTGCATGAGTGCCCAAGATCCCAAGAGGAGAATGGAGGAGAAGGGTTTGTGGTGTGGCCATCCCCCCTGGAGGGTGATTTCTTGCTTTCTGTCTCTCTGTCTCTGTCTTTCTGGTGAGCGCATGCACCCTACAGCAAAAACCACTCCAAAAAAAAAAAAAAAGATTCTCAATGTTATGACTTTATTTTCTATGGATTGTAGTAAAATAAAAAAAAAATCTCTAAAATACAGGGACTAAAACACTGTAGAGGGATGTTGATGTATTTGTTTCTGGCCACTCAGGCAATCCATCAGCCAATATTTTCTGAACTGGCTCTTAGGATGTGGGTGTTGGTGAGGTGCTAAGGACACAGAGGGGTGTAATCACCATTTCTATCCTAAAATAGCTTACACTTCAATGCACACACACACAAAGACAGTGAGGACATAAAAAAACCCTGCCTCGGGCTTGGGAAGAAATAACACAGAACCTGAGGTTTGAGGGATAATAAAGAAGACTATTGCTATTGAACAGGGACCAGTAGGTCTGAAGTCCCTGACCTCCTCTGTCCTGTGCACATTCTCTACATGAATAAACAATAAAAGACCGTATGACACTTAGCACAGAAGATTACAGAATTCAAGGAAGGAAGGATGAGCACAATATTGTATTAACAGAATTTGGCACGAACCCTTCCTGCATGATTCTAAAAGAAGTTGGAGGAGGAGGAGTCAATGTTCAGCCCATGTATTCCTACAAAGGCATATGTATCAGTGAACACATGAACATCTTACTCAAACATAGGCTTCCTTGCTTGTTGATAGACTCCATAAGGACAGTCTTCTTTGAAATTCCAAGGTTCGAATTACACATGTGTTGCTAATTTCTCAGACCTCAGTGGATAATAGGTGTCCTGTTGGCTTTTTTTTTTCCATTTTCTTTGGGGAACCTGAGGGTTTCTAATGGAGTG
>NW_006159478.1:101727-106974 GCF_000334495.1 Tupaia belangeri chinensis | reverse complement strand
TCATTTTATCTCTTTTTTTCTCTCTCTCTTAGTCTCTCCAGTGAGCACAAGTGTCTAGCAAATTAAATAGTAAAAAACAAACAAACAAAAAAAACTTTTAAAGCATTCTAAAGCAAGTGAAGCAAGTGTTAAATACCTGGTCTCTGCTTTCCATCATCAATGGAAGTAACTTTTTTGAACCCATTGCTTCTTGGTCTTCAGTGGAGCAGTTTCCTTCCAGGTCTGCTGTTTCACAGACCTCATTTTCACTTCTTGGGCAGAATCCATAAAGAGTGACAGAAAACTAAAACAAAATATTCTCACTAAAACTCAATTCTAAGCACAAAAATTTCCCATTAATATCACGTAATTTTAATCTTTTGAGATAAGGCATATGATGAAAGCCTGAATCACAATATAAAAAAAAAAAAAAAAAACAGAGGGCATCCTGTTGTAGAAGCTCGAAATGTCGGCACCAGTGTCTTTTATGTACTTCAATAAATTACATGTAAGAGTGTATGTGCCACCTCTGAGGTACAGCAGAATTCACTGCTCAAGAGAAAATGGATCCCACACAGGACCACACTCAATTTCCTGACTTGCTCTGCCTGAAACATGCCAGGCACTCTCACAAATGCCCAAAACCTGATAGTGCGAAGGAATGGAAGAAGGTGATTACAGCATCACCAGGCACTGTGAAAGGTGCTCCTTACTCTTTCTGTCTTTCTCTCTCTCATTCTCTATCCTGTGCACGGTGTCTACATGAATAAATTTTAAAAGCTTGTATGACATTCAGCAGAGATTGTTATCAAATCTGAGGTGTACAATAGAAATCATGATAATCCTGAGAAAACTATGGAAATAACTTTCAATTTCTGTGCAAGTGTTTTCCTTTCCAGTATCTGCACATACGTACAAACAAAACGTACATGAACATTTCAATAGAAATACTGGATAACATGCTAAAAACATAAATAATTAACTCAATGCACCCCACAACTATCTCGATATTTCATGGGAAATTAGTTGATCTTGTTTGGGCTAGGAGAATTATCAAGCCCATGAAAATGAGAAACAAGGCAAAACTATGAGGTATCAATATTTCCTGGCCTCTATCACTTTCTTGCTTATGGTATAAGAGGATAGATGACTAGGTAATAAGGAGAAAGAAAAGAAGGTGGAAGTAGTTCAAGCCAGGGCCCAACCTGTGGTGCAGTGGTTAAGTGCTATGTATCAGAGGTGGGAATGAATAGGGCTGATGCAGTTCAAATCATATCCCCAGGAGCTTGAAAAACATGCTGGTGTGTGTGTGTGTGTGTGTGTGTGTGTGTGTGTGTGCATGTGTATCCAGGTGAGATAGAGAAATGGGGGGAGTGCTTCTTTATTTCTCTCTCTCTCTGTCTAGCACACATGCTCTCTGCCAATAGTGAAAATGAAAAACACTTCAAGATAAAAACTAAGAGAAATGGCTTACATAATGGAATAATTTTAGAAAAAAGTAACCTACTGTTCACTTTGAAAATCATCAGTTCCACATTAAGAGGGGTACAGACTGTTCAACTTGGCTGCACACTGTCTCTCATCTCTCACATTATTTTTTCAGTTTTTCTAGGTATTGGAGGGCAGTGCTGAATAGTGTGATCATTACCCAATTTTAAAAAATAGAAAATACTTCCTAGTCCCTTAAATATAAAAAGTCATTGTGCTATTACTACATTAATTTCCTAATACAATTTGGGAGGAGGATTGGCCGTTAGACTCCCCCATGTTGACTATCGTCAACAACAAGAGAAAATGCAGAGCTCAGCTCACATATAGACATAAAGGCTCAGAAGGCAAACTAGAATAAAATGGAGCAGCCAAATTCTAAGTCCTGAGTCTTTACATTTCCAGCACTCTCACTTTGCAATCTAGAATGTATACTTTGAATGTCATTCAGTTTCCATCATTTCTTCAAATCTTTGGATGTTGTCCTTCAACAAACCATGTGGAATAAGGAACATTTAATTGTTTCTTTTACTTCTATTTTCAGGATGTAATATTCACTGCCTCCTTTCTAAAAATCATATGTGCTTGGAGGAAGTATCTTAAATATAAGTGCTTCATCAGAGAGATGTTTACTTTCTTGAAGCAATGTTTTGAATTCATAGACCTACATAAATATATAGGAATTAGAATTCAAAAGATAAACTGAAGTGCTTGCAAAGTAAATTTTCAAGAATGTGACCTTCTACATACAAAAATAAGTAGTTTTCCACATGTGAGGATCGCTATGAATGTGGGTGGTTTAAAGAACATATCAAATAAGGACACCAGGTAAAATGAAGAGATACAAGTACCATAAAAATTGAACTACCAGAGGTGAAAGAAATTTAATATGAAACCATTTTAAAAAGTTTATGGGAAGGAAAACGATACCTTCTCTTTACAAATGGACATATTTTCTAGAAGTTCTTTGTTTTTGTTCTTGTCATTATTAATCCTCTCAGATATATATATTTATTTTTTTTTTGGAGAGGTATTTGCTATAGGGCGTATGCGCTCGCCAGACAGACAGAGAGTAACAGAGATACAGAAAGCGAGCAATCACCCCCCCAGGGGGGATGGCCATGCCGCAATCCCTTCTCCATTCTCCTCTTGGGATCTTGGGCATGCACACACACGTGCCCAGCGGGAGTTTTAAGCCACCGGGTCTGGGACGCAAACCGCGGTCGACTCCGTGGGAGTCCAGTGACAGCCATTATGCTAACTGCTGGTCCAAGTCTCACATATTTCTTGTAAATTAACTAAAAGGAGAGGAAAACAATACAAAGTTTATTGAGAAAACTAAATAAAATTGAAGTAACCCAAAGCATTTGTAGCCACTATGAACACAAATTACCTTTTCATTCTACTATTTTTAATTAGAAGAGAGTTTTAGCTAGTGGAAATTCCAGTCTAAAAAATCATATAATAATGAGATTTCCATTATAATGCTTTTCCTATGTAAAGTGACTTCAAAGGTGAAGAAATACAATGTCTTCACCTCATTACAATCCAATTAACAGAAGTGGCTGATATTGCTACCAATTGTCGAATTTCGGATTCCTTTGGTTGATTTTCATGTATGAGGGACACACAGCGGCTGGGCAGACATCAGTACTCCATCAGAAAAAGATCAGTATAATGTGGTAAGGAGCTCTGTGTGTGACTAGATAGAGGAAAAACTGGCAGGAACATTAATGAAATAGTGGCCTGTTTTTTTTCTGTGTCATGGTGCTTTTCTTAAACTCGATTCCCAGAAAGGTGGTAGAAAGTACTTACAGGGTTAGTTTGCTCAGCTTCTGGTTTAGATTCCTCCAGCACATTGTGTCCAGCCTTACTATTTTCCACTGTAAGACATATCATCTTTTATCTTTTATTGACAGTGAGCCTCATATTAATTTCTCAGAGAAGCTGATGTGGCAGGAGGGACAAGTCACTGATCTTCCAATTTATTTGCTACTCTTACATATCCTGAGGTGGAGGCAGAATGAAGAGACTGATGGAGTACATAAGTATGATAGGATGTCCCTTAGTAATTGAATGAGGTGTCTGGGATTCAGTAATGAAAAGCTCCTGTATGAGAATGCCAGTAAACTCTGGCCTTAGGGGAAGATGGTACATTTTGGGATAGGGGAGGAAATGGGGGTGTTTGGTGACAGTATTTGGGATACCAGCTTCTCATACAGCTACAGTTCTTTGATTTGCAAGAAAGTCTAATACAGAGGAAGGTCTACTGTGATATGCAGTTAGCTAGTAATGAGCGAGTAGCCCTAAGAGAATAGCAGAAGGACACATGTCACATTAATCACTATTTACTAGATCCTCCATGAGATGCCTTCTTCCCACCCAGCCTCTGGAGCTGAGAAGACAAGGCAAATGCCATTTTTCTTCCTTGGTATTTGAGGACAACACACAGGGATGATTGTAAATTCCTCTCTTATCCCTGTGAATACAAAAAGACCCAACCAAGCATTTTGGTCAACATCCTGATTGTAAGAAAAACAACTGATCCTCAGATTATGTTGCAGCTGGATAATATAAAAGGAAACTGTCCTGCATTACATTAGTCACAGATGCCAGACGAACAGTTGTACCCAGAGCTTTGAATCACAAGTTCTCATGGAGATAGACCAATAATTGTTTTTTTTTAATAATTATTTATTTAACTTTTTAATTTATTCACTCATTTTTGTTTTTAACTTTACCAGAGAACAACACAGAAAAGAATCATTTTTGTTTTTAACTTTACCAGAGAAAGACAGAGAAGAGAAAGTGAGAAAGGAAGTCACCAGGTCCAGGACTGAAATCATGGTAGGCCATGTGGTAGTGTCCAGCACCTTAACCACCATGCCACCCACTGGTTCCAACCAATAATTGATTCTTAAAGAGTGTCTTACTTCCTTGTCATGACTATCACTTAAAAATTTTCATTTTTATCTCACACTCACCATCCACCACCCCTCTCTACTAACCACTTCCCCTCTTTATTGTTAGTAGCATTCACACCAATCCTTTTCCATCACATCTTCAGTCTCTCAACCTCTGCTATAAAGTGCAGACATTCAGTACAAATTGAATAGGGATATGAAATGTGTATCTTTTAAAGTCTGGCTCAGATTCACTTTGTATGCTATTGTAATATACAGTGAATTAAAGTAAAATAAACTTGATTTAAAACAAAGTTTGGTTCATTGCACTTGACATTAAATCATCCATATTAATTCACTTTGAGAAAAACAATAGGATATCATTGTTTTATATAGCTGTATAATATTCCATAGTATATATATGTCACAATTTTCAACCCAATCAACATTTTTAGACACTTTGGTTGGCTATATGTTCAGTTTTTAAAAATGTAATATTTCTGGAACCAGCACTTAGCATAATGGCTATGTCCCTAGACTCCCATGTAGTAAACCGCAGTTCCAGTCCCAGACCCGGTGGCTTAAAACTCACGCCGGGTGCGTGTGCATGCGTGCCCAAGATCCTGAGAGGAAAATGGAGAAGGGACTGCAGTGTGGCTGTCCCCCTCAGGGTACTTTCTCACTTTCTGTCTATCAGTCTCTGTCTGTCAGGCAAGCGCACGCATCCTATAGCAAAAAACTCTCAAAAAATTAAAATATTTCTTATTTTTTACATCGAATCACTGTATATCTTTACAACATTAAAAATTAATTTTCCGGGACCAGCAGTTAGCATAATGGCTATGTCGCTGGACTTCCATGTAGTTGACCGTGATTC
>NW_006159478.1:84665-100893 GCF_000334495.1 Tupaia belangeri chinensis | reverse complement strand
CAGCAGGATTTTTTGTTGTTGCTTTATTTTATAATCTTAGACATTCTGACTGTGGTATCTCTTGTGGTTTTGATTTGCAACTCCCTTAGGATAAGAGATGTTGAGTATTCTTTCATATACTTTTTAGCTATTAATATATCTTCCTTGGAAAGTTATCTGTTCAGCTCCTTTACCCAACTTTTAATTAAACTTTTTTTTCTTTCAGATTAGCCACTTGTATATTTTGGTCATCAGTCCTTTATCAGAGGGAGAATTTAAAAATATATTCTCCCATTTCAAAGGTTGTCTCTTTACTTTTGATTTCTTTTGCTCTGCAGAAGCTTTTAGCCTGTTGTAGTACCTCTTGTGTCTTTTGAAAATTACTGTCTGTGCTTTGGGGGTCTTATTTAAAGTTTTTCCCTACTCCAATATCTCCAAGAGATTCCCCTTTGTTTTCCACCAATAGTTTTATAGTTTGAGGTTTTATGTTTATGTCTTTGATCCATTTTGAGCTGGTATTTGTTAATGTTGCAAGATAGGAGCCCAGTTTTATTTTTCTACAGGTAGATATCCAATTTTTCCAGCACCATTTGCAGAAAATATTTTGTTTTCCCCACTGGATTCTCTCATGCCCCATATCAAAAATGGGAGTTGATTGTATGTTTGGGAGGGGGGGATATTTTTGTGTTCTCTATTCTGTTTAACTGGTCTACATGCCTCTTTTTATACTGGTTCCATGATTTTTTGATTATTAAAAATATGTAATATATTTTGGGATCTGTGAGCAAGATGAATCCTAAATTATTCATTGTGCACTGTATTGCTTTGGTGATACAGGGTTTTTATGCTTCCAGACAAGTTTTCTTAACAATTGTTCATTTAATTCTATTTATTATGATTTTTCAATTTTATCAGAGAAAGACAGAGAGAAAGAGAAAGGGAAAGTGAGAAAGCAAGCCACCAGATCTAGGACTGCAAACCACAATTGTCCATGTGGGAGTCTAGTGCCCCAAGCACCATGCCACATGCCAGCCCCCCAAACAAGTTTTATGATTGTTTTGTCCTAATTCAGTGAAGAATATCTCTGGTAATTTGATGGCAATTTCATTAAATTTGTAGGCCAGTTTGGATAGAATTGACAAATTCTTCCAACCAAGGTACATGAAATGTCTGTCCACTTTTTTGTGTCTTCCTTTCTTAATTTTAAAATTTGACTTTTTCTTTAGGGCACGTGTGCTCACCAGAGAGACAGAAATCAAGAAAACACTCCTCCAGGGTGGGACGGACAAATTCTTTCTCCACCATTCTCTCAGGATTTTTGGTAGGCACACACACACCCAGAATGAGTTTCAAGCCTCTAGGTCCAGGACTTGAAGTGCGGTTGGCCATGCATAAGTCCAGTAACGTAATCCTTATGTCATCTGATGGTTCTCTATGTTGTTTTCAATTTCTTCTTTTAGTGTTTTCTAATTTTTTTATAGAGGTCTTTGACTTTGGTTAGGCTCATTAATAGGTATCTTATATTACTAATGCTATTGTCAATGGGAATGTTGTCTTCAATTCTCAGTCTGCTCCTTGTTGCTCTATAAAAATGTTATAGAATTTTGTATGTTGATTTTGTATGCTGCCACTTTACTGTATTAATTCATCACTTTTATGCATTTCTTTTTTGGATTCTTTCAGGTATTCTATGTATACAATCATGCCATCTGCAAATAGAAATAGTTTCACTTTTTCTTTTCCTATATCTTTTATTTAATTATCTTTTCTGATTGGACTTCTAGTACTATATTGAAAAGGAATGGAGAAATTGGGCAGCCTTGTGTTTCAGTTTGATTCAGTATGCTGTTAGCTATAATTCTTTTCATACATGGTTTTTATGTTGTTGCAAAGTGTCCCTTCTATCCTGATTTTGCTGAGAGTCCTAATCATGAAGGGATGTTGTATTTTATCATTTTTTCTAGATTTCATGATATAATTATATGGTTTCTATCTTTGTTTCTGTTAACATAGTGCATTATGTTTATGGTTTTTTTTTAATCAAACCACCCTTGCATCCCTGGAATAAAGCCTACCTGGTTGTGGTGTATAATCTTTTTTAACATATCATTGGATGTGATTTGCTAGTACCTTGTTGATTATTTTTGCACACATATTCATCAGATATATTTGTCTGAAGTTTTCTTTTTCTACTATGTCCTTACTTGTTTTGGGGAGAAAGGTGATACAGGCTTCATAAAGTGATCTTGAGAGGGTTATCTTTGAATTTTGAGATAGTTTGCATAGAATGGTGGTTAGTTCTACTTTAAGTGTTGTAGAATTCAGTAGTGAAGTCGTTGGACATGATATTTTCTTGGTTGGGAAGTTATTTGTTACTAAATCATCCTCATTTCTTGTTATTGGTCCTCACTGGTTTACAACAGCATGAACCAATCATTGATGTGGGTGGATCTCTCCCGTTGCCTAGAAACCCAACCACTTCCGGGGAGAACAGTTGGTCACATGATTTCTGAGAAATGATTTTCTCAGTGAGGAAGTGAAGCCTAATGGTTTCAAGATGGCGGATAGCTCGAGATGGCTTCCGTAAGCAGTGCTCGCCACAATGTATTTATGTATAAATGTTAATTATGTCTTTTACTTTGGTATTTCTTCCAGTTCCCTGACATGTATTGTTAGGCTGTTTATTTGCCACTTTTCATTTTTTTTTTCTTGTGGGCACTTCTCCCTTATATCTGCTTTGCAGTGTCCCACAGCTTATGAAAACTCATGTGATAATTATGGTTTCAATTAATTACTCGATTTAATTTTTCAGAGGTTGTGAATTCATTCAGGGGTAGATTGTTTACTTTCCATGTATTTGTGAATTTTTTAGGTCTCTTTCTATAGTTTAATTCCACTGTTGTCAAGGTAGATACTGGATATAGTTTCTATACCTTTGATTATATTTAGGCTTGTTTTATGCCCTATCAAATGGTCACTATTTAAAAATATTCAATTTTGTGGTGAGAAAATGTATACTTTGTGGTTGTTAGATGGTTAGACAGATGTCTATCAAGTTCTTTTGATTTATGTTATCACTTTGATCGTGTATCTCTGTCTTTATTGGAATTTTATATTATTTATTTTGTCCAGGCTATCTGTTCCGATAAGATAGTGAGTGTTGAAATTCCCAACTATTACTGTGTTTTGGTCTATCTCTCCCCATAGATCTGACAGAATTTCTCTCATGTATTTCAGTGTTCTCAGGGTTGGGTGCATAGATATTTATAAGTTGTTATCTTCTTGGTGAATTACTCTTTCTAGTACTATATAGTCTCCTTCTTTCCCTCTTCTTACAGTTTCATAAAGTCTGTTTTGTCTGATACCAGCATTACAACTCCACCTTTTTAAATTATTTTTTTCCATTTGCATGGGATCTTTTTCCAGCACTTCACATACAATGTATGTATGTCTTTCTCTGAGGTGCTTTTCTTATAGGCAGTCTATAGTAGGCTCCTGGTTTGTCTGTCTGTTTGTTAAACCATAGAGCTAGTTTGTGCCCTTTGATTTTAAAATCTAAGCCACTAACATTCAATGCTGGCGATGGCAGGTGGGGTGGTGGTGAGTGACAATGGGCTCCCACATGGCTGACTGCAGTTCCTGTACCACATCTGATGGCTTGCTTTCCTACTTCTCCTCTCTCACTCTGTCCTTCTCTGGTCAAATAAAAATGAATAAATGAATGAATGAAGTTAAATATTTTTTAAAAAATCAGTGCTATTATATATATTTTTAGAGTGATCCCTGCCATTTTGTTAGCCATTTTCTTGATTGTTTCTTGTCCTCTATTTATTTGTCTCTCTTTATTTTTCTTAATGTAGTATTCCTTTCAAGATGTTTTGAAGATCTGGTCTAGTGTTGAATTCTTTGTTTTTATTTAAGAATACTTCCATTTTTTCTTCATATCTGAAGGATAATCTTGCTGGACATAGCATTCTTGGTTGAAATTGTTTTGCTTTTAATGTTTTACGTACATCTTTCCATTCTTTCCTTGTCTGTATTACTTTGTTGAGAGGTCTTGTTAGCCTAAAAGAAACACATTTGTAAGTAAGCTGACATTTCTCTCTAACCATTTTTTTACTCATTTTGTCATCTTTTATTTTGAACAATCTGGCTATGATGTGCCATGGACAGGCTCTTCTTAGGTTGATTCTATTTGACTCCTTTTTATACCTTGGGTTTGTATGCCTGAATGTTTCTGTAGGCTTGGAAAATTTTCCACAAGTAATTTATAGTATAGATCTTCTATGCTACTATCAATTTCTGGGATATCTATTATTTGGGTATTTATGTGTTTAATGGTATCTAGCATTGTCCTCAAGCATGCTGCACTCTTTTCTCTTTTATTCTTCTTGTTTTTATTCCTTTTGTTTGTTTTAGCTAAGTCAGACATTTTGTCTTCCATATCAGATATCCTTTCTTCTTCATGGCCTAATCAGTTATTAATGCTTTCAAGGGAGGTTTTGTTTTCCCATATTAGTGTCTTCACCTCTAGAAGTGCTGTTTGATTCTTTTTTATGGTGTCTATATCCTCCTTCAAGTCATGGAAAAACTTTCCCATCTGTTTAAGTTGGTTGTCTGTTTTTTCTTGCATCTCATTTAATTGTTATACTATGAATGTTCTGAATTCTTTTGCTGATATTTCTATGAATTCTTTTGTGCTCTCTATGTTAAGGGAGATTGTTCCATTTTCTTGAGTGAGAGATGCTTCTTTTTGTCATTTTTCTTGTGCCTCTGTGCTTGTTTCAGTCATCTTATAAATTATACATTTCTTTCTCATTTTATAGAGTTGATCCAGTTCCTGAGGATCAGGAACACCTGGGGCAGAGTTTGAGAGATTCAGCTAGAAGATGAAATAGAAGTACACATCCCCTGATTTAGCAAACTGTAAAAGCTCAGTATAGTTCTGGGCAAGGAGAGTGAAGAGAGTACAGAGATGAGGTCCCTTTGCGTTTTTACCACCTCTCTCATTGCTGCTGTTTCCTGTAGTGTGGAGAAGACATGGGGCTCAATATAGAATGTCACATGAAGGGGAGACAATCCATGAGACACATGGGTGGTGAGAGTGCAACAAGAGATCTGAGATGAGGTCCCTTTTCAATCAGATCATCTCTCTTGCTGCTGCTGGTTCCTTTATTTGTATTATTTTAAAGAGATTTTTTGGGAACCAGCAGTTAGCATAATGGCTATGTCACTGGACTCCCACGTAGTCAACTGCGGTTCATGTCCTGGACCTGGTGGCTTAAAACTCACGCCAGGCGCATGTGCGTGCATGCCCAAGATCCCAAGAGGAGAATGGAAGAGAAGGAATTGCGGCATGACCATCCCCCCTGGGGGGTGATTTCTTGCTTTCTGTCTCTATGTCTCTCTCTGTCTGTCTGGTGAGCACACGCACCCTATAGCAAAAACCTCTCCAAAAAAAAGAGATATTTTACTAAAGGATGCATGCACTCATAAGAGAAAGAGAGGGAGAGAAAGAGAGAAAGAGAGAGAGAGAGAGAGATGGGGGGAGTGAGGGAGAGAGGTAGAGGGAGAGAGAGAATTAGAGTTAGAATGCACCACCTGGGCAGGATGGCCAAACTACAATCCCTTTTCCTCCATTGCCTCTCAGTATTTGGGGCACACACATTCATGCACTCAGTGTGACTTTCAAACCACTGATATTGGGACTCGAGTCATGATTACCACATGTAAATCCAGTGCCTAAACAATACATCATCTGATCACCCATATTTCACATATTTCTGCTCTAAACTTTATTTCTGTTTTGGTATTTTATTATTGTTTTTCCAATTCCCTGAGCTGTGTTATTATGTTGTCATTTGTCACCTTTCTTTTTTTTTCTGTTTCTGGGCACTACTTGCTATGAACTTCCTCCTTATGACTGCTTTTACAGTGTCCCACAGGTGATGATAACTTATGTCCATGTTATCATTGGTTTTAATGAATCTTTTGATTTCAGTCTTAAGTTCTTCAGTGGTTGTGTAGTCATTTAGGAATAAGTTGTTTACTTTGCATGTATTTGCATACTTTTGATGACTTTTTCTGCAGCTCAAGTTTAATGCCATCATGGCTTGAGAAGAAGTTGGATATAGGGTCTATCCATTTGAACTTGAAGAGTCTTGTTCTGTACCCTATAATATCGTCAATATTTGAAAATGTTCCACAAAGGTGTGAGAAAAAGGTATATTTTGTGGTTTGTTGGATGGAAAATTCTGTAGATAGCAGTCGAATCCTTTCAATTTATGTTATCATTTAGATCCTGTATCTCTTTGTGTATTTTTTGTCTAGGTTATCTTGCCAAAGGAAACAGAACTCCAATGATTATTGTGACATAGCCTCCCTTCGTTTTGATCAAACAGTTTATCTTTCATTTATGTGGTGTGCCAGCGTTGGATGCATAGTTTTTTTAGTAAGTGTTATATCTTTTTGGAGAGTTAGCTCTTTTTGTACTATGTAGTGTTCTTCTTTGTCTCTACTTACAGTGCCTCTCTTAAAAATCTATTATGCCTAATATCACTATTGCGAAGCCAGCCTTTTTCTGAGGTTTCCATTTGCTTGGAATTTCTTTTTCCAGCTTCTCACTTTCAGTCAGTGTTTGTCTTTACCCATGAGGTGTGTTTCTTGTAGGCAGAATTCAGAGGGCTTCTGTTTTTAAAATCTATTCAGCTAGTCTGGGTCTTTTAATGTGAGAATTTAATCCATTAACATTCTATTTTATTATTGATATTTGTGGGCCTTTGCCTGTGAGTTTGAGAGCCATTTTCTTGGTTGTTTTGTTCTCTTAGTTCTATTTTTCTCTCTGGTTTTTCTGATATAGTACTCCTTTGAGTACTTGAAGAGCTAGTCTAATGTTGGTGAATTCTTTCAGTTTTTATTTTTCAGTGAATGATATTATTTGTGCTTCTTACCTGAAGAGAAGTCTTTCTGGGTGTAGTATCCTTGGTTGAAATTTTCTTTTAGAGTTTTCAATATATATTCTCATTCTTTCTTTGCTTGCATTGTTTCAGTTGAGAGGTATGATGATAGCCTAAGGGGATAAACTTTGTAAGTAACTTGATATTTCTTTATTGCCATGTTTAGAATCTCTTCTTTGTCTTTCATTTTTTACAAGTCTGTGATGTGCTGTGGACACAATCTTCTCAAGTTGATTATAGTTGGAGCCCTTTGTATTTTGTGGGTCTGTATTGCTGAATCTTTCTCTAAGTTTGTAAAGTTTTCTGTAAGCAATTCATGGAATAGATTTTCTATGTCCTTATAAGATTCTTCCTTTCAGAATACCAACTATATATATGTTTGGCGTTTATCATATCTAGTATTTCCAATATGTGATCATTTTTTTTAAAAATGTTTCATTCTTCTTGGTGGTTTTATGTATATCAGATAATTTTTTCCTCCAGATCATAGGGTCTATCTTCAGTATGGTCTAATCTGCTATTAATACTTTTGAAGAAGGTTTTGATTTCTTGTATTACAGACTTCATCACTAGAAGGTCTGTTTGATTTTTTTATTTACTTATTTATTTTATGAAGTCTCTTTATTGAGTTATTCCTTCAAGTCATAGAATGATTTTTTCTTGCACAGGAATAGTTTTATTTTTATTTTTTTCCCTCTCACATCTCAGTGAGTTTAGTTACAATAAATGCTCTGAATTCTTCTCCTGGAAGTTTGGTGACTTCCTTTACTTTTTCAAGTGTTGAAGATGAATTCTTGTGTTCCTTTGAGGGAGTAAGTACTTCCCGGATTTCTCCTATTTCTTGAGGCTCTGGTGCAATGTTTAGTCATCTGGTGATGTACTCAGTTTTTTTATTTTTCTTTGGAGTAGTTTTCTGTAGTTGTGTGTTTCTGTGCTTCCCTTTGATCTGAATTAGCTAAATGCCAGCTTTCATCTTCAACTGTGGCAGTGTGGTATCCACAGTGGGAGTTTGGTGGTCAGATTTAGAAAGAGGGTTTTCTTTCCCCTTTTCCTGATTTGTGGAAGTGAACCATTCTGCAATATCAGATTGCTCAGATGTTTGACTCCTATATGGCTAGACTTATACAGTTGCTATGTGGCAGGAGATTGATCTGATAGGTGACAGTGTGTGACTGATATCCAAAATGAGGTGTGTAACAAAAAATAGGCCTTGGTCCCACAACCTAACTATCCAGGATCTTGAGTGAATAGCTGCTTTTCTTCTTACTGCTCCTTGTTGGGTGAGAGGACTAACTGGAATTAGCACAAGAAAAATTTAGCTCCACCCACCTCTTTACACTACAGGAATGGGAAGGTGGTCAAGCATCCTAACTAGGATATGATGTTGGGTGAAGAGCTGCTTGCTTTCACTCTGTTCCCTATCTAGGTCTGGGTCTTGGGTGAGGAGTTGCTTGCTTTTGCTCTGCTTCTAGTTGGGAGGGTAAACTAATTACCATAAGAAAGACACCACACCTTCTAATGGCCTAAAAGAGAGAAATAGGCATCCCCAAAGTAGGTCTCTAGATGCTTCAGTACTCTTCCCCCAGCCCTCCAGCTAGTCAAGATCACAGCTTCCCAATGTCTTTCAGGCTGATTGGGGACATGAACCCCAGTAGGTCATGTGGCTCCAGCCTCACAGACTAGAGTTCCACCATCTGTACCAGTAGCAAGGTTACAACAGTGAAAAGATTCTCACATGCCCAACACCATCAGAAAGTGGGCTCTTGGGAAACCACTGCTCAGTCACACCAAAATCTCTTCCCCTCAATTCTCTTGGGATTTTGAGCAAAGCACCCAGAAACACACACACACATGCTCAGCATGATTTTCAAGCTGCCGATTCTGGGACTGGATCCATGTGGAAAGTTAGTGCCACGTGGACAGATAGTACCTTAACAACCATGCCACCTGCTAGACCCATTTTTTTAAAGATACTTTCTGTCATCTATATTGATGTAGAATTGACTAACATATATATGTATATTTTAGACATTTTTGCTATATGGTGTATGCACTTGCCAGAGAGACAGAAAGTGAGAAATCAACCCCAGGGGAGATGGTCATGTCATCCCTTCTCCTCCATTCTCCTCTTGGGATTTGGGCATGTACATGCACGTGATCTGGACATGAGTTTCCAGTCTTAGTGTCAGGGACTTGAACCAGGGTCAGACATGTGGAAGTCAAGAACTTTAACCACAATGTCTCCTGCTGGCCCCCAAATAACATATTTAAGGTGTACTCTTGATTGATATATGTGCACACTAAAATGAGGACCATAATTAAGCTAATCAATGTATCTATGATGTCACACAGTTACCTTTTTTTGTATGTGGTGAAAACACTTAAGATCTACCTTCTCAGTCAATTTCAAGTATAGATTACAGTATTGTGAACCACAGCCACCATGCTGGGCAAGTTTTGGAGATCCACTTCCATGGGATTTACTAGGTGTGAATTGGGCCTGTGATGAGTCTACTCAGTAGCAGCATTAGATGCACATGATTTAGAGTATCACAAGGCTTCTAATAAATACAACAGTTCCTTAGCTTTACCTACTCCACCTTGGTTCATTTTCATGAAGTCATGATCAGCAATGATTTTAATGACTTTAATGGGACATTTATCTCTAGATTTGTAAGTGAAATACTTACAGGGCCAAATCTTAATCTGTCCATTGATCACATAAACTATGTTGGTAAAGAGAATAAATTGATCACCTCCTAATCCCTGGAACCTGTGAACATGTCACCTTGCATAGCAGGAAAGACTTTGCAAGGGTGATTCAAATATGGTTCTTGGGATGGGGAGATTGGCTTGGCTTATCAAGGCTGATTCAGTAAAATCTAAGCACATACTATTAGAGGAAATTAGACCTAAGCACGTGTTATTAGTGGCATGTGGATGAGGGCCCTAACTCTAGATCAAATCAGTTTTTCTACTCACTCTGCAGCAACCTTCCTTTCTAGGTTAACACTCTGTACGTTCCTTCATCTGGTGTTCACCTATATCCTGCATAATATCCTTTACAGTGAACCAGTAATCAAAAGTGTTTCCTTAAGTTCTGTGTGCCACTGTAGTAAATTAATCAGATCCAATCCCTGGGTTAGGATATGGGAACCCCACTTTATAGCTAATAAGTCAGAAACACACATAAAGACCACCTGAGGCATATGCCTGACATATGAACATTGGGAGACAGTCTTTTATAATTTGTCAGAGGGCTATGTACTCACCAGAGAGTACACAGAGACAAAGAGATAGACAAAGAGAAAGAGGGAGAGGCACAAGAAAATATCCACACCAATGAGGCATGCTCATACCACAATCCCATCTTCATTTCTTTACCCTTTTAAGATTTGGAGCATGCATGTTTAAATAACCTGGGCTCAGATTTGAACTGCATGGTCAGCCATGTGTGATCTGGCTACCTTAAGCACCAAGTCATTGAGCCAGAGGGCACGGGGGCAGTGGCAGTGCTGGGAACTGAGCTCTCAACCTGTGAAATCTCACACAATATCCAATAGTCAGTATCAGAGCTGAAATGAATCAGAGGACAGTCATTGTGTTTTGGTGCAGAAGGGATTGCTTGCTTGTATATACATAGGGTTGGGGGCATCTGCTCGATCCTGGAAGTTCTGTGTGGATTGTTGAGACAATAGGAGAAATGAAGTTGGATTTTTCCTCAGTCTTCTCACATTGTTGCAGATAGGGTGGGAGATTGCTACCAAAGGGCAGGAAATATCTCTAGGTTGATGGAACTATGCCTGGGTTATATAAGCACACATTTTGCATCTGTCAAAATTTGTTGAATAGGGGAACTAGTAGGTAGTGTAATGGCTATGCCGCTGGACTCCCACGTAGTCGACCGTGGTTCACATCCCGGCCCTGGTGTCTTAAAACTCACGCCAGGCATGTGTGCGTGTGTGCCCAAGATCCCGAGAGGAGAATGGAGGAGAAGGGATTGTGGTGTGACCATCTCCCCTGGGGGGTGATTTCTTACTTTCTGTCTCTCTCTGTCTGTTGGGCGAGCACACGTGCCCTATAGCAAAAACCTCTCAAAAAAATTGTTGAATAGTATGTACAATTGGCATCTGTTTATTTCAGTGTGTTAAATTATACATTGATTGTAAAGCAAAAACAGATAAATAGGTTAATGGTGGTGGAGAATGCTACCAGACTAATTGAAATCTAAAACCTGGCCCAGCCTTTGTGGCACAGCAGGGAGCTAGAAGGCACCATTTGGTCCCAGGCCTGGTTGGCCTGAAAACATGCCATACATGTTCACAGACACTTTATATCACTCCTTGAAAATCCTAAACAACTGTTAATCCTGCTTTAGACTCTATGTGAAAAGAACTGATTTTAGTACCACAAAAGGGAGGAAAGCTCACTCCAGGCAGTTTTTACAATCCCATGACCCCAAAATACCATCACCAAGTACCTGGGTTCAAGAGTGAAGAGGATCATGCTTGGCTGAGGTGCTGTAGGCCTGTGAAAATTGCCAGATTCAGACATATGTGTTGGGACATCAGCATGAAGCATGGCTCTGTCTGGCACTGAAACATATCTAGAGAAGAGGGAAGGGACACATATCATCCATGCTGGCCTGGTTCCAGCTCCCCTGGACTGCCCTCAGACTTGATTTGAGGTCTCCTAGCTCTAACATGGAGCTGATGAAAGGCCCTACTCCTCTGTTGGTGCAAAGCCTGGCTCTCTGGTAAATTCTAATAGAAAAAGGTCAGGTACCACAGACCTCAGTAATTCCCACAAACAGCCACAGGCCTTCTCATGCAACTCATTAAAAGCTCAACATCCCACAGTTCTCAGTGTATCCAAGGGACAGTCAAGGTCTCACTCAATGAAAGCTCACTCATAGTCAGTTTTTGCAACCCAGTGACCCCAAACTGCTGTCACCCAGAACCTATGTTCAAAAGTGAAGTGGATTAGGCTGGGCTGAAAAGGAGTTGGCCTATGAGAATCATCCCTCTCACAAACCTGTGTTTGGTATATTGGCACAGAGCAGAGCTCTGCCTGATCCTGAGAGATGCTCAGAGTAGGAGAGGCACACACACCCTCCAGGATGGCCTGGTGTAGTCCCAGCTCCCTGTGAGTCACCCAGGACTGGCCTGAGATATCTTAGCCCTTCTAACATGGGATAACCTTTCACCTCTGGGCTACAGTGCCTCACATTCTGGTAAGTTCTAAATAAATGAGTTAAACACCTCAAATCTCAAAGCTTTGGGGGATGTCCAGTGGATATCCAAGTCCCAGTAATGTCCTCAAGGAATGCCCTCATGCCATCTCCAGACCAATACTGGTTAGACCAGGAGTTCCAACAGATAGAACAGCTTGAGCAGAAGGTAGGCAGTACCCAGCAGGGAGCAAGGTAGAAGTGACCATGACAAGTCACACAGAGATACCAGAGAAAGCATGATACACCCCTTACCCACATGTAACCACCTGTCCACAGTTACACTTCTCACCAGTACTCAGAAATCCCACAAGGGTGGTTAAAATACAGATATCAATATTCTGATCAGTGGGACTAGGGTGGCCTATCATGAGCTATCACCATCACAGCTAGACCCATGGCCACCCCATAGAATTTCTCTCACTTGATTAGACTGCTATGAGGTGCTTCATCCCACAAAACTGAGGACCATAAAGACAAATGGCAAAGTTTTGAGACCCACCAAATGGAGTGCTGGGAGTTCCCCAACCTACTCCCACTGTCTAAAATTGTATGTAAAAAGGTTATTGTGGGTATTTTTGTTACTTTGAACACACAAAATTTCTCTTGCCTGGGAACATGTTTTGATGGCAAATTGAGGGATATCTTCTTGCCCTCTTTCTGAGCTAAATCCTGCCACTATTCCTAAGCAAGGGTCATAACTGACTTTCATTCTGAATTTTCAATAATTGTAAAACACAGTGACACTCAAGGATAAAGACTAGATGTATGGAAGAAGTGTCAAAGACAGAAATCTGAATTTTGTGAGCACATAATGCCTCCTCCCCTCCCCCCCCCTGCCGCCCCGTGGGTCCTTCATAAAGAATAGTTAACTCAGCTTAACTATCTACCAGTCCAGTACAAAGTACCCCCTCAGGGAGAAAACCACCTGGGAGCATTGTCTTGACCAAGCATATCTCCCCACAACCTGTCAAAGACTTCTTTCCTGGGTCAGTTTATTTTGATGCAAGTAAGTTTTGAAAATGAACTGGACAGGATGGAGAAAGGGAGAAGGGATTGTGGTATGAGCATGCCCCACTGGGGATTGTTTTTCCTTTCACTCTTTGGCAAGAGCATATGTACTCAAGCAATTTAAAAAAAAAAAAAAAAGAAAGAAAATATAGTGAGTCTTGTCTCTGACTTCTGCAAGTGTATGTGGTACTTTTCCTGGTGCAGTCTTTGACCAACTGCAGCAGGGTAGCAAGATAAGTTCCTGAGACAGAGGTCACTTACCTGCCCAGGGCCTGGGAAGCCTCTTCCTTTCCCACCTGACTGCCCTCCATGTGGTCTGTTTCCATGTGACTGGGCAGCCAGGGAAGTGGACAGATAATGGGCTTCTGACACCCTCAAGGCTGGTGATATTTGCTCCCTGACAACTTCAAAGAGCCAGAAAGAAACCTTACAGAATGCTCTTAATGTTCCTTTTAAAAGCAATTAGAGGGACCAGCAGTTAGCATAATGGCTATGTTGCTCGACTCTCATGTAGTTGATCATCCATGTGACTGGGCAGCCAGGGAAGTGGACAGATAATGGGCTTCTGACACCCTCAAGGCTGGTGATATTTGCTCCCTGACAACTTCAAAGAGCCAGAAAGAAACCTTACAGAATGCTCTTAATGTTCCTTTTAAAAGCAATTAGAGGGACCAGCAGTTAGCATAATGGCTATGTTGCTCGACTCTCATGTAGTTGATCATAGTTCGAGTTCTAGACCCAGTAGCTTAAACTCATGCAGGCGCATGTGCGTGCATGCCCAAGATCCTGAGAGGAGAAAGGAAGAGAAGGGATTGGGGCATGGCCATCCCCTGGGGGATGATTTCTCGCTTTCTGTTTCTCTATCTGTTTTTCTGGTGAGCGCATGCACCCTATAGCAAAAACCTCTCCAAAAAAAAAAAAAAAAAAAAAAAAAAAAAAAAAAAACCAAAAATAACATAAATAAAAGCAATCAGAACCAAGAAACAAAGGAAAGGAATGAAGAATGAAGAGGAGAAACTCACCAGGAGGGCCTCTCACTAAGAAGCCCTTGTGCCATTTGGGGCTTCAGGGAGAGTTGCCTGTGGACCACTTTTGGGGGGCATCCATCCCACTGAAACAAGATGTGCTGAAAGGACAAGATGTAAGTCAGTGTCCTGGTCTGAACATTCACAACCCACGCCTCACTGTGGGAATGAGAGCTGGGGCAGTTAAGGGGCAGCAGAGGCTCTGATAGGATGGGTGGACAGACCCTCTGATCTGGACAGAGGTCATGGGGAAGAAGAATGGGTCAAAGGAGGATGAGAAACTGGTCAGAGACTGCAACTCAATCAGCCAAGAGGCTTGGTCTCCCAGGCCAGATTGGGGCTCTGGGGCTCTGGGGCTCTGGGGCTCTGGGGCTCTAGGACAGGAATCTTAGAAGCCACATGGTGCCTTCCCAGGTCACAGGAGGACACTTTGACTTCAGAAGCAGCCAAATAAACGCCTTTTTAGGCTTTTCAAAGACCTAAAAAAGCCCCAAACTTTTTGACTAAACTCAAAAAGGAGTGACTTTCTGGATTCAAAAGGCATCGGGTAGGCCAGCTGGTGGAGTGGCTGAGATGACCCTAGGGTAAGCCAGCAGGTGGGGCGGCCTGGATGGCTCTGGATGGCCCTGAATCCCACTTGGCCAACTCAGTAGTTAAGTCCCAGACTTGCTTGAAAAACACACTGGGAGTCTGCGTTCCTGCGACCAAAATTCCAGACGGGAACGAAGAGGGCATTGCTACATGTCCATCCCCCCAGGAAGCTATTTCTCACTTTCTCTGCTTTTCTCCAGAGAGCACACACACCCACCCTGTGCATTAAGAAAGGCACATGTCTGGGAGAGTGATGTCGTCACTGGGTGCAAGGGGACAGGGCACAGGACTGGCATGCTGGTCGCACTAAGGAGCAGTTCCCGGCCTGGAGCATGCTTCAGAGCCCCCTCCACTCTCCCAGGACGGCCCTGCACGTCCCATGAGCTCACTCTCAATGCCCGTTGTAATCCTCCCTCATCCCCACACTAAGTCCCAAACCCCCATTTCCAAAAGGCCGCCGCCCCTACGACCGCCCTCTGAAGACATCCGGGTCCCATACGCCCCCCTGGCTGGGCGCTCACCTGCCATAAGACCCGCTGGGCCCAACTGTCACCTTCGCCACACTCATGGCCTCCAGCGCCGCCACCACGACCTGCAGCCGCCTAAGAAGAACGTCTCCTCTCCCGCTCCACGCCAGTAAGAAGTGGACTCGGTACTGGTCAGGCTCTGCCCACGCTGATTGGTCGAGCTCCATGGGGCGGACTCCGGGTCCAACAGCAGCAGGCAAGGCCTGAGCGGGGTCTGTTCACTCCTGGAGACGAAGGTCTGTGGGACCCACTGCCCCTCCACGCCCATGCCCTGCGCAGCCCCACCCCCCCCCAGATGCCAAATGTGGGCCTTGCCTATAGTGAGCGGGGGTGGCTGACCGGGTGGAAGCGGGGTCCTTGACCTGGGCGACTGTGCTCTGGTCCTGTCTTCGGGAAGTGAGCCTGTGGGACCTGTAACGCCACCGTCCCCGTCACTGGGGGCAAGCTCAGAGCGGGAAGTGGAGCCAGTGCTGGGCCCTAGCCCTAACCTGACCACCATCCAGTCTCGCGGCGCTGCTCCTGCCGGTGGATCCAGGGGCTGTTACATAGGGGCGCCGCCCGCAGCCTAGTAACTATCAGAGACCTCTTCAGCCTGATTTCATGTAGTGGCCAGGGCTGTAGCAACGCCTGGGTCCTGGGTTCCACTCCCTGACCACCTGGCATGCTCTGGCCTCACAGTCTGGCTTTAGTCCTCCCTGGCTGTGCCTAAAAGGAGAATCTTTGTCATAGAATGAAACATTTTACATATAATATTTTATTCTACAAACTGAGTAACTTAGCAAATGTGCTTTAAGAAATACCATTTGTAAATGTAATTTATTTGAGAATGCAGAGTGGCTAAATTTTCAGATCGAAGTTGTTTTTTTTTTTTTTTTTTTTTTTTGGGTTTTTTTTTTTGGGGGGGTGTGC
>NW_006159478.1:57411-84417 GCF_000334495.1 Tupaia belangeri chinensis | reverse complement strand
AAAAGCCCTTATAGCAAAACCCCCCTAGAAAAAAAAAAAAAGTGGGAAATCACCTCCCAGGGGGTATGGCCATGCCTCAGTCTCCTCTATTCACTTATTGGGAACTTGGGAACAGTGTGAGTTTAAGCAACCAGGTCCAGGACTCAAACCACAGTCAACTACATGGGAGTCCAGCAACGAAGACATTACACTATCTGCTGATCCCTAGGGTGAAGTGTTTCTGCTAATGACTAAGCTGGATATAGCAGCAGAAAGTGCAAAGAAAAAAAAAATCCAAAATTTGTCCTTGAGCAAAAACCTTTATGTATATGAATTGACTCTGAGAGTTGAATACCTGGAGAAAAGGACTTTAGGAAATTCCATTTTTAAGTGTAGTATATTCAAGATACAGTGTTTTTCAGTTTTCACATTGAACCCTTTTTTGCCTAAGGCTTATCCAGGTTCAGCGGCAGAAAAAAGGGAAATCCCAATTGTTCCCTAGAACTAAGCACTTTACATATGTCATCTGTCTCTGAAACTTGAGTAACTGTGGAAAAAGGCATTAGAACATTCCATTCTGAAGTGTGGTTTATTTGGAAATAGACAGGTTTTCTGTTTTCAGATTGAAGCCTTTTTGCCTGTGGCTTCTTCAGGTGCAGCAAAACAAAACACGTTACATATATGATATGATTTGGCTCTAGAGTTGGAGTAACTGGTTAGAGGACTTTTGGAAATTCATTTTTTTTTAGTGACTTGTTTTGTTGTTGTTTAGAAAGAAATAAAATCCTACCTGTTTCTTGCTAGGTGTGTGTTCTGGCCCGTGGGACAAGTCGAACAGGTTCCCTGGGGGAGGGAGTGAGAGATGGGACAAAAACATGCACATACAATACGAGGTGCTGGTCAAGTTGTCTTCTTCCGTCTACTTCCGTTCATTCAGGAAAAATGGCGAGTTATATACAGCTGGTGAGCACCAATTGGTTGCCTGAAATGCAAATGAGATAGAACAGCATGAACCAATCACTGATATGGTGGATCTCTCCCGTTGCCTAGAAATTCAACCACTTCCAGGGAGAACAGTTGGTCACATGATTTCTAAGAGATGGTTTGCTCATTGAGGAAGTGAAGCTTAATGGTTTCCAAGATGGTGGATAGCTCAAGATGGCGGATAGCACAAGATGACTCCCATATGCAGTGCTCGCCACGTGTCCCCCTTTTTTATTTTTTCAAAGAGGAGAAAAACCTGGGGGAATCATGCCTGTCTTAGGTTGGAGTCGTTTTTAGAGCCACATGCCCATCCTTTCCCATCATTGGAGAATCCCATTGCAATGATGGGTTTCCTGTCTTAGGTGGGAGGACTGTACAGCTGTTAGGCTCAGACTCTCTTACCCGTCTTTGGCTAACCGATTCAGCGCCTCAGGTAAGAGCAATGTCTAGGCTCCGTCATACTCCATCTCCAGGTTGTGGTAGTGGACTTGGATAGGCTGCATTTTTATGGAATCATCAATTTGCAGTTTAAGGAAAGCCATGAGCTTATTAAAGAGAACAGGCTCAAAGAGCAAACAATCAGTAAGCCCAGAATCGGACCAAGTATGGGGAGGAAAAAGGGGAGGAGTCCATTCCATGTAGACCATAAGGGATTGTCACGAATGATGCCGGACTTGTAGGCATAAAAAGCAGCAGCATTCCTGTAAAGCAAGACAGAGACCCCCCTGTACTTCCAGGAGCGGCACCAGGATCAAAACCAGCAGTGGTAGTGTCTAAGAAGCAAAACAGGATGAGGTATTTAAGAAGGATCTTCATTTTGTTGATCTGTGGAAGGAGAGAGAGATATCTCAGGGCTTTCATCATCCCTGGATGGCTTATTAAAATCAATCTGTTTGATTAATCTTTTTGGTAGCCAATGAGCAGCATCCATTTTTTGAGAATAGATGCAGACAAACGCTCTGCCCCAAATGAGGACAGGGTCCGGATCATTCCATGTATTGTCCAGAGGATCTTTCCACAAAACTGAGGCAAATTTTGTTTTGGTAGTAGAATGTCAGAAGCACTCAGCAGCTGAGTCTCCATCTTTATCAAGAGACAGAAAATTTAGGACAAAAAGAGCATGTGCCAGAAGGTTTTTTGGCAAGCACTTAGTCTGTAAAAGCTCTCCCTTTTTTAGCTTTTGGAGAGTACTTTTCAAGGAAAGATGAGCACGTTCAACAATGCCTTGTCCCTGGGGATTGTATGAAATTCCCATAACATGTTTAATGTGAAGTTGTTTACAGAAAAAGGCAAAATTGTTTCCTGTGTAACTTGGGCCATTATCTGTCTTAATTTGTTGAGGTTTACCCATAATCAAGAGTGTGGCAAGTACATGGGAAATAACATGTTTGCCGGCCTCACCAGTTTGTGCTGTGGCAAAAATGAACCCACTAAAGGTATCAACAGAAATGTGAACATAAAACAAAATCATGGGTATATAAAAAATATAAAAATTTATCTGGAGGAAGATGGTTATCAATAGTTCCAGTAAAGGAAGCACATGCAATAGGCCAGAGATCTGTTTGTTGGAATAGCCAATTAACTTGGTCTTAAGTAAATGGCTGGATGATTGTATCAGGATCTTTGCCATATATCCAGGCCAACCACAATTGAAGCAATTGCCTCCGTTATTATGGTTAAGAAATTGACAAACAGTATATCCTTTAAGAGCAGCGGCCAGAGGCAATCCCTGTTGGCATGCTGACCCAATATCAGAACACAGGCGAATATATCCTGATAAATCTGTCTTTTTTCTATATGGCCTGATTGCTGCTTGAAATCCTCTCCAGAGAGCGCAGCACGGGCCAATGTTTGCAAATCTAAAATCAACAATCTAAAATCAAAGCCACATATGTGGCGCCATGCTTGTCCTTGTGGATCTATGGTTTCTGTTACTGAGAAGGCTCCCTGCCTCTCAAAATCTATCAATGATTGTAGTTTTTGAAGTGGTTTAAGTTTTGTACCATGAGTAAAAGTGGGCTGGTGGTGATTCCATGAGGAATTTGCACTTTTAGATTTACCCACTTTTAGTTTTTCTAATTGTGATATTGATTCTTGATGTTCCTTTTCTAACTGAATTTGTTCTTTAAGTTGTTTAATTTTATTCAAAATCTCTTCTCTAGGATTAATAACTGGCATCACCAAAGCTGATCCAGATGCAACCGGGTTGTAAGATGGCAGTCGTTTTTTGAAAGGTGGCCATTTTGAATTATGGTACTTGCCTGCCTTCATTTCTGAAGTTTTTTGTTCAGATGGCCATTTTGGGTTATTGCACGTGGCAATCTTTGTTTCTAAAGTTTTTTGTTCAGATGGCCATTTTGGATTACTGCATTTGTCAGCCTTGGCCTCTAAGATTTCCTCCTCTGAACTAGTTGATGACTCATTTTTTTTTTTTTTTTTGACTCTTGTAGAGCCTTAAGGTTGTTTTTCTTTTTTAGTTTTTTGGATTTTTTGGGTTTTGTCTCGCTTTCAGGGCTTTTAACTTCTTTCTCACTATCTAGGGAAATAAGATCCTCTCCCTGTTCTTTTTCAATTTTAGAATCCTTGGTTAGATCTGAGGTGGCTATAGCCTCCTCCTGGGGTTGATCATTTTGCATGATAAGCTCTCTCTTAACGGCCATAATGACAAGAGCTTCTGTTAAGCTCTGAACGGATATTTCTTGCTGACTAAGCTTTTGTCCCATTATTACCCGTACTTAAAATAAAACTTAAGTAAATACTGACCAGGACATCCTCTCTTCGTCCCTCTGTGTTTTTGTTTTTGTTTTTGTTTTTTTGAGAGAGAGATTTTCAGTGTAGGGCGCGTGTGCTCGCCAGACAGACAGAGAGAGACAGAGAGACAGAAAGCGAGAAATCCCCCCCCAGGGGGGATGATCACGCTGCAATCCCTTCTCCTCCATTCTCCTCTCGGGATCTTGGGCACGCACGCACACGTGCCCGGCGTGAGTTTTTTTAAGCCACCGGGTCCGGGACACGAACTGCGGTCGACTACGTGGGAGTCAGCAGCATAGCCATTACGCTAACTGCTGGTTCCCCTCCCCTCTGTTTTTAACCGGCTTTTCTGGGTTGCTCTGGACTGGAGCCTTCCTCAGGAGCTCTTCACTGGATCCATCATACCTGAGTCCATGTTCAGGCGCCACGTGTCCTGGCCCGTGGGACAGTCAAACAGGTTCCCTGGGGGAGGGAGTGAGAGATGGGACAAACACACGCACACACAATATGAGGTGCTGATCAAGTTGTCTTCTTCCATCTACTTCTGTTTATTGAGGAAAAATGGCGAGTTATATACAGCTAGTGGGCACCAATTGGTTGCCTGAAATGTAAATGTGATAGAACAGCAAGAACCAATCACTGATATGGTGGATCTCTCCCGTTGCCTAGAAACTCATCCACTTCCGGGGAGAATGGTTGGTCACATAATTTCTGAGAGACGGTTTGCTCATTGAGGAAGTGAAGCCTAATGGTTTCCAAGATGGTGGGTAGCTCAAGATGGCGGATAGCTCAAGATGACTCCCGTATACAGTGCTCACCACAGGTGTCTCAGATAAATTAATTGTATAATGTCTAAAATGTATTTTGAAATATTCAGAGTGCATGGCCTAGTATATATAAAAGTTATTATGATTTAACTCTTAAAAAACAAAGTTATTATACAAACCATATGCTAACTAACCCCCGAAGCTAACAAGTTTTGAATCTATTACATACATTCTGAAAAATTCTGAAATTTTTTATTTAAAATTAGATTTATTTTCAGGATCCAAATATATATATTAGATTTTATACTACAATTTAGTAACAATTTCAAAAACAAGGGTGAAAAAATATAATCATGTAACTATACAAAATCTTCTAGAAAAAAATTAAACTATTTCTGTAATTGTATATTTATTTTTTAATAAATTTATTTTTATATTATGTTTAATCACTGTGTGTTATTACTGCATACCAAATGAATTTTTCCCATCATGAATACACTACATATTGGTCCAGTCAAAGACATTACCATTTACATTATAATCAACCAATTTCTTTCCATTTTGGGTTCTTTGAATGTTTTCGTTCTTTCTTCTTCCTCTTGTTTCCCTCCCTTATACTCCCACAATTTCTCTCTTCCTCCCCCACTGTTTCCAGTATCGTCATTGTTGTCCATGCTTTTACTCCAGTCATTCAATTACTAGATGTAGATTAACGCTGCCACAGTAATGTAAATCTGGAGAATCTGATGATTTGTTTTCCTACTTATTGCCATATCCAACAACTAACTCCACAGCCTGTATGAGTGTTTATAGAACAAGTTCACTCTGAATGCTTACAAAAGCCAAATCCATCATCCTCAGCTGATTGCAAGAGCTACAGAGACCACCAGGATCATCTTTTTTCTTGAAGAAAAATTCACTTGTATAAGTGGATATAAACTGCACATAGTGGAAACTAATTTTACTGTAAATTTTTCATTGCTGAGATTGACTCACAGAGGTTAATTTTCTTGCAAGTCACAAAGAATGGCAGCCATGATCATTGTTTAAACAAACTCATTACTGTGCAGGCAATGCCACATAAACTTTTCCTCTACTATGCTGGCAGTTCCTTTTACTTGCACATTCTACTTGTCATGGAGTGAAATCATCTGTTGATATTTGCTCTATCTTTCTGAAGATGAGTGACTGTCTAAGTACATTGGGAGCTGATCTATTAAGATTACATGTGGAAACTAATTATGGTGACTTAGAAGTCCAAACACCTCACAAAATGGCAGAAGCAGAATTTTGACAATAGCAGAGTGTGATCTCTATCCTTGTATTTCTCAATGTCTCTGAAATTTATATTTAAATGTAATTTATTTGGGATAGTGAGTTGCACTGTTTTCAGATTTCACTTATGGCATATCCAGCTGCAGCTGTTGAAAAGGGGAAATTTTTTAAATGTTGCTCTAAATCAAAACACATCAAATATGTGATATGGCTGTAGGAGGTGATTGACTGCTTAAAATGACTTTATAAAATTCTATTTTTTGTTTTGATTTATGAATTTTAATCTGAGAAGAGCAGGTGTAGGCAGAAATGTCTGCAGAAAACAGTACAGTTTCTGACATTTCACCCAGGTGTGAGAAAAGGGTCACTTTGCCCTGCAGTAATCACAAGACTTTTCTGTCTGCTAATCCATTGTTTTTGATAGGCTGTGATTAAAAGTCACTCCCACCAGATTTGATCCTGACTTGGATCTTGTTTAGAGAAGTTTATTTTAGTCTGCACAACTCTAGTGTGAAGGTCTCACCTGGCTCTTGCCATTGCTGTTATACCTGACCAATATCCCAACACTAAATTGTGTGCTTGAGATAGTATTGGTGTTCAAGTTTGAACCAGTGCTGGTGCTGGAGCCACTTGGTTTGCTCTGGTGTGGTAATCTGGCAGCTCATGATCCTTCTGGAAAAGTCCTGCTGGTCCTAAGTAATGAAACCGGCATAGGCTTTGCCCTGAGGGCTGTTGACTCCCTTGTGTTACTCAACAGGGCTTCTGATACTGTCAGTGCAGAGAGAAGCTCCAGGATCAGCTTGGCCAGCCAGGCTTTGAAGGAGGTCTGGGGTTTCTAGATACTGGTGTATCTAGAGCAAGAGAATTGGTAGGGCTGGATGGATTTCACTCCTGGCTTCTGGGGGATATAGCCAGTAATGGGTCTAAAACAGTGGGGTGTGCTTTGAATCCAGACTGGAGATCCAGAAGGTAGTTGGGCTGGGCTTGTCAGGGTGGACACTAACTTTAGGCTACCTAGGAATCCTGCAGGCAACCATGCTGAGATGGTGTGAGTTGGCTTCACATCTGGGCTTCTGTAGAATGTGACAGGCAGTGGGACTGGGCTGGAAGGGCAGTCTTTGCTTCCAGACTGCAGAGGAACCTGGAAGGGATGGAGGCTGAGCAGGAAGGGGTGGACTTCACCTTCAGACTGGGGGGGAATCTGGAAAGCAAGCTGGGTGGGGTGGAAATGGCTTTTTGTCCAAGCTGGACAGGGAGACTGGGTATGGAGGGGCTGTTCTGCTGGATTCCTGCCTTTCTGACTCTTTGACGGCCAGGTTGGATGCAATTTTAGGGGATAGGGAAGAGATCACCAGTTGAATGGAAGAGATTCACTCTCATTATTTTGCCCATGTGACTTGTCCTCTTTTTGCCTATCTGAAACTAGGAGTGTTCCCTTAGTTGTATTAAGTATAGCCTCACCTGGGTTCTGCTGTTAGGATTTTTGCCAGCAGGGTTTCTACATGAAATGATAGCCAAGTTGGGAACACAAATTCCATCATGTTGGATGCTCACCTGCAACTTCTTCAGTGTTGCCCTCTGTAAGAGATGGTGACAATAGACATGACACAGAGAGTCACTCCAAATGACCATGCATTGATGGCAGGGTCATTGTTCTCCTGTCATGGTAGTATTTTTGGGTCATGTATAAAATCATGCTGTGGAAGTCACCCAGCTTCCGGCCCTCAGAGAACCTGGTACTAAACACAAAGTCCATCAGTTTCACTGATCCTTATTCAGCAGTGTGTTGGCTGGCTTCAGGTTTCTCTGGGCCATACTCTGACCATGGCAGCATTGGAGCACTGTTGATATGCCTCCTCCTCTTCCATGAGGGCTTGCTGGAATACAACCCTCACAGGTGTACTCCATTACGAAGTGGAAAGTGTTCTTTGTGTCAACCACTCCATCACTTGGATGATGTTCAGGTTGTGGAGACTTAAGAAATCAATCTCTTTGTATAGTTTCAGGAACTGGTAAAAGTGGTGCAAGCCTTCTCTGTGGAAGACCTTCACTATCACACCAGTCTCTGTTAGAATATCCCAGGCCAACTTTACCTTGCAGAAGCCACCCTGGCTGATGCAGCTGAATTTGATGGAGAGAGTTCCAAAGTTGGTCTTCTAGGCCTACATGGGCATGAAATCCTGCTGCCTGAAAAAAAAATTACTTTAATATTCTAAGTACTCTATTATAACAACTCTTAACTACTCTATTCTATTTACTACAGGTATTTTAACTATTTCATTCTAACTAAATACTGTAGCTACTTTAACAATTCTAACTACTCATAACTACAACCTTTTGTACTGAAGAGTGCTGCTAGCTGGCAGTATTGACTTTAATTACTGTATCAAAGGAAATTAATGCAGTTCTTCACTCAAGACCCTGGCCCAGTTATGGTGTGGGATTAGTTCTTGTTTTTTAACCCTGGAGACCACAACCTCATTCCTGAAACCACAGTGAGCAGAGACAAAGCAAGCATTTCTTCATCCAGCACCCTAGCCCAATTAGGAGGTGGGACCAAGGCCTATTTTTGTCCCTTGAGTGCACCTTCCCATACCTAAAGCCACAGTATTAGAAGATGGGTGGAGTTATCTTTCTTTTGGTAATTCCAGTTTACCCTCCCAACTAGAAGCAAAGATAATTCAAATAACTCCTCACCCAAGACCCTGGCCTAGATGGGGAACAGAGAGAAAGCAAGCAGCTCTTCACCCAACACCTGTCCTAGTTAGGATGTTTGACCACCTTTTAATTTGTGCAACCAGAGTGTAAAGAAGTGGGTGGAACTGTATCTTTCTTGTGCTACATTGAGTTTATCCTCTCTCCCAACAAGGAGCAGAGAGAAAGCAAGCAGCTATTCACCCAAGACCTTGGCCCAGTTACGGTATGGGACCTAGGCCTGTTTTTTGTTGCACACCCTGTTTTGGATATCACTCACATACTGTCACCTACCAGGTCAATCCCCTCCCACATAGCAACATAGGTCTAGCTATATAGGAGTCAAACATTTGAGCACTGTAATGCTGCAGAATGGTTTGCTTCCACACAGGAAAAGAAAAGAGAAATCCTGCTCTATAAATCTGAACCTCAAACTCCCACTATGAATACCACACTACCACAGTAGAAGATAAAAAACTGGCATGGACTATTTTCAAATATTGACCACATGATAGGGCACAACCCAAGCCTTTATAAGTTCAAATGGATAGACCCTATAGCCAACATCTTCTCCAGCCATGATGGAATTAAACTTGAGCTGCAGAAAAAAAAAATACACCAATACATGGAAAGTGAACAATCTACTCCTAAAGGACTTCACAACCACTGGAAAAAAATAAGACTGAAATAAAAAGTTTCATTGAAACCAGTGATAGCATGAATGTGACTTATCATGACCTTGGGACACTGCAAAAGCAGTCATATGAAGAAAGTTTATAGCAATTAGTGCCCAGGTAAACAGAAAAGAAAAAAGGAAAGGTGGCAAATGACAACCTAGCAACACACCTCTGGGAAATGGAAAAACAACAACAAAATTCCATGAGAAAGAAATAATAAATATTAGAGCAAAATAAGTGAAATATGTGTGAGCAGATGCAGATGACATACTGCTTAAGGCACTGGATTTACATGTAGTCAACTATAATTGAAGTCCCAGAAACAGTGGTTTAAAACTCACACTAGGTAAATGAGTGTGTTTGCCAAATATACTGAGAGGAAATTTAAGGAAAAGGGATTGCAGTTTGGCCATCCCCCCCAGGTGGTACTTTCTGTCTCTATGCCTCTATATCTTTCTGATGAGTGTAGGCATCCTTTACTGAAAAAAATCTAAATTAAAAAAAAAGATAAAGAAATAGAGGAACCAGCAGCAGAAGAGAGATGATCTGAATGAAAAGGGACCTCATTTCAGACCGCTTATGGCACTCTCACCACCCAGGTGTGTCATGGATTGCACCCCCTCATGTGTAATGTGATATTAATCCCTGAGCCTTCCCCATAGTGCAGAAAACGATGTTCTGAACACAGAGACTCATCTCAGTACTCTCTCCACACTCTGCTTGCCTAGGTATATTCTGAGATTTTACAGTTTGCTAAAACATGGGATGTATATAACACACCACCCAACTTCTACTCTAGCTGAATCTCTCAAGCTCTGCCCCAGGTGCTCTTGATCCTCAGGGTCTGGAATCAATTCCATAATAGTAGGAAGACATGTATAATTTATTATATGACCAGAAAGCAGCCCAGAGGCCCAAGAAAAATGAGAAAAGAAAATATGAAACAATCTTCCTTCAACCATAGACAGCACAAAGGAATTCATAGACATGTCAGAAAAAGAATTCAGAACATTCATAGTAACAGAAGTGAATGAAATGCAAGAGAAAACAGACAATCAACTCAAGGAGATGAGAAAGTCCTTCCATGACTTGAAGGAGGATATAGACACCATAAAAAAGAATCAAACAGAATGTCTAGATATGAAGACTCTAATATGGGAAAAGAAAACCTCCCTTAAAAGTATTTATAACAGATTGGGTCATGAAGAAAAGATACCTGATTTAGAAGACAAAATGTCTGACTTAGATAACAAACAATAGGAATAAAAATAACAACAAAAGAGGACAATGTACTACAGGACAACAATACTAGATACCATTAAATGCTGAAATATCTAAATAACAGATATCCCAGAAGTTAATAATGGCATAGAAGATCTATTCCATAATTACTTGCAGAAAATTTTCCAAGCCTACAGAAAAATGCAGACATTCAAACCCAAATATAAAAAAGACTGGGGAGGTGTGGTATTATCGGTTGAAGATATTTTGATCAACAGGACTGGGGAGAAATGTTCACATATTGGGAACCAGCAGTTAGCATAATGGCTATGTTGCTGGACTCCCACGTACTTGACTGCAGTTCATGTCCCGGACCTGGTGGCTTAAAAACTCACACCGGGCGCGTGTGCCTGTTTGCCTAAGATCCTGAGAGGAGAATGGAGGAGGAGGGATTGCGGCGTGACCATTCCCCCCGGAGGGTGATTTCTCCCTTTCTGTCTCTATGTCTCTCTCTGTCTGGCAAGCGCACATGCCCTATAGCGAAAATTTCTCCCAATAAAAAGAAAAAAAAAGAATAATGTCACTGAGTTTTTTAAAAGAATTATTTAAGTAATTAATTTATTTGTTTTAATTTGATTAGAGAGGGACAGAGTGAGAGAGAGAGATTGATAAAACAAGCCATGTCGGAGACTCAAACTGATATCAGCCTTGTGGCAGTCCAACGCCCTTAACCACCACGCCTCCTGTTGGCTGCAGCATTGAATGTTAATGTATTAAATCCTCCAATCAAAAGGCACAAACTAGCTATATGGATTAGAAAACAAACCAGGAGCCCAGTATACACTGCCATCAGAAAAGGACCTCACAAAAGCATGCATACATTTCAGTGAAGAGATTAAAAAACATATCCTATGCAAATGGAAAAAAAAGGTGGGAGTTGTAATACTGGTATCAGACAAAATAAACTTTTCAAAAAGTATAAGAGGCAAAGAAGGACAGTATATAGTACTAGGAGGGCTACTTCACCAAGAAGATAAAAACTTATAAATATCAATCCATCTGGGACCAACAGTTGGCATAAAGGCTATGTCACTGGACTCCCATGTAGCCGCCTTTGGTTTATGTCCTGGACCCAGTGACTTAAACTCATACCAGGCACTTGTGAGGTCATACTGAAGATCCTGAGAAGAGAATGGAGGAGAAGGGATTGCAGCATGGCCATCACCCCTGGGAAGTGATTCTTGCTTTCTGTCTCTCTGTCTCTCTCTGTCTTTCTAGTGATCACACATGCCCTATAGCAAAAACCTCTCAAAACAAAGCAAAACAAAACAAAAAATAGTAAATATCTATGAACCCAACCCAGGGATCACTGAAACACATGAGAAAAAGTCTGCTACATCTACAGGGACAGATAAACCACACTATAATAGTCAGGGATTTCAACACTCACTATCTCCTCTGGACAAATCATCTAGACCTACACACATACAGTCAGACAGACATAAATAAATAAATATATAAATTTTAGAAAGCAAGTAGATACAAGATCAAATCAATAGAGGAGCCCTCCCATTTCATATCTAGCCCACTGGCCAGCAAGGGAAACTGAGGCAGGGGCACCACTGCCCCCAACCCACTTCCAGGTTCCCAAGACAAGGACCCCATCGCCTTTAAAGGTAGATAGGGTTTCATTTTTAATTTTTTTCTTTGCTCTTTCTATTTGTTTTGCTAATACCTTCCTCCCGCTTGTCCCACAGACCAGACCGGTCCTTGCCCTGCAAGAGCTCTCCCGTTCCATCTCTAGCCCATTGGCCAGCAAGGGAAACTGAGGCAGGGGCACCACTGCCCCCAGTCTACTTCCAGGTTCCCAAGAACAGGACCCCATAGGTATTCTTGGCAAAAAAACAAACAAAAACAAAAAAAAAACAAAAAAAGAAAAACAAAAAAAACCGAACTTTGTGAGCTGATATTTTAGTTTTCTTGGCTATAATAATCATCCATTGTGTATATCAAAATATCAATTCTATACCTTAAATATACAATAAAAACTTTAAAATATAGTACTCAAATGTGACGAGCACTGTATACGGGAGCCATCTTGAGCTATCTGCCATCTTGAGCTATCCACCATCTTGGAAACCATAAGGCTTCACTTCCTCACTGAGCAAACCGTCTCTTAGAAATCATGTGACCAACCTTCCTTCCCAGAAGTGGTTGTGTTTCTAGGTAACGGGAGAGACCCACCCATATCAATGATTGGTTCATGCTGGTCTATCTCATTTGCATTTTGAGCTGCCAATTGGTGCCCACCAGCTGTATATAACTCTCCATTTTTCCTGAATAAACGGAAGTAGATGGAAGAAGACGACTTGATCAGCACCTCGTATTGTGTGTGCATGTGTTTGTCCCATCTCTCACTCTCTCCCCCAGAGAACCTGTTCGACTGTCCTGTGGGTGGGGACACTTAGTGCCTGAACACGGACTTGGGTACGGGGGATCCAGTGAAGAACTCCCGAAGAAGGCTCCAGTGCAGAGAAACCCAGAAAAGCCAGTGGAAACACAGAGGGATGAAGAGAAGATGTCCTGGTAAGTATTTACTTATGTTTTATTTTAAGTATGGGTAATAATGGGACAAAAGCTTAGTCAGCAAGAAATATCCATTCAGAGCTTAATAGAAGCTCTTGTCGTTATGGTCGCTAAGGGAGAGCAGATCATGCAAAATGATCAACCCCAGGAGGAGGCTATAGCCACCTCAGATCTAACCAAGGATTCTAAAATTGAAAAAGAACAGGGAGAGGATCTTATTTCCCTAGATAGTGAGGGAGAAGTTAAAAGCCCTGAAAGCGAGACAATACCCCAAAAATCTAAGAAACTAAAAAAGAAAAACAACCTTAAGGCTCTACAAGAGCCAAAGAAAAACGAGTCATCAACGAGTTCAGAGGAGGAAATCTTAGAGGTCGAGACGGCCACGTGCAGTAACCCAAAATGGCCATCTGAAGAAAAAACTTTAGAAACAAAGACTGCTAAATACAAATATTCAAAATGGCTGCCTTTCAAAAAATGACCGCCATCTTATGATTCGGTCGCATCTGCGCCATCTTTGGTGTGTAATCATTCTTGCCATGAAAAGGCTGCCCCGCCATCTTTGGCGATACCTGTTATTGATCCTAGGGCAGAAGTTCAGGCTAAGATCGAACAACTTAAAGAACATATTCAGTTAGAAGAAGAACATCAAGAATTGATATCGCAATTAGAAAAACTGAAAGTGGGTAAATCTAAAGGTACAGTTTCTTTGCAAAATCGCTGTCAGCCCAATCTTACTTCTGGTGTAAAACTTAAGCTGGCTCAAAAACTATAACCACTGATAGACCTTGAGGAACAGGAAGCCTTTCCAGTTACGGAAACCATAGATCAACAAAGGCAAGCATGGCATCGTGAACATGGCTTTGATTTTAACATTATAAAAGAAATTAAAACAGCAGTTGCTCAATATGAAGCTACAGCTCCAATACCTTAGCCATAGCTGACTCGGTGGCAGAAAATTGGCTTACACCAATAGATTGGCAAACATTGGCTCGTGTTGTGCTCTCTGGAGGGGATTACTTACTTTGGAAATTAGAATATGTGGAAAATTGTAGGGAGACTGCACAACGTAATGCCCAGGCCCACAATGGCTGGTCAGCAGATATGTTATTGGGAGAAGGCAATCATACAACTAGTGACAATCAAATGCAATATGATTCAGGGCTATTTCCACAAATTAGTACTGCAGCCATGAGAGCTTGGACAAAACTTCCTACTGAAGGAAACTTAAGTACCCCCCTTACAACAATAAAACAAGGGCCTAATGAATATTTTTCTGAGTTTGCTCATTGGTCAGTTACTGCAGCAGGGAAAATATTTGGCAGGGCTGATGCAGGTACCAATTTTATTAAACAATTGGCATATGAAAATGCTAATGCTGCTTGTCAAGCAGCAACCAGGCCATATAGAAAAAAGACAGATTTATCAGGATATATTCACCTATGTTCTAATATTGGGTCAGCATGCCAACAGGGATTGGCTCTGGCCACTTCTCTTAAAAGACATACTGTTCACCAATTCCTTAACCGTAATAATGGAGGCGATTGCTTCAATTGTGGTCAGCCTGGACATATGGCAAAAATCCTGATACAATCATCCAGCCATTCACTAAAGACCAAGTTAATTGGCTATTCCAACAAACAGATCTCTGGTCTATTGCATGTGCTTCCTTTACTGGAACTATTGATAACCATCTTCCTCCAGATAAATTTCTATACATTTTTGCCATGGCACAAATTGGTGAGGCCGGCAAACATGTTATTTCCCATGTACTTGCCGCACTCTCGATTATGGGTAAACCTCAACAAATTAGGACAGATAATGGCCAAGGTTACACAGAAAACAATTTTGCCTCTTTTTATAAACAACTTCACATTAAACATGTCACAGAGATTCCGTACAATCCCCAGGGACAAGGTATTGTTGAACGTGCTCATCTTTCCTTGAAAAATACTCTCCAAAAGCTAAAAAAGGGAGAGTTTTTACAGACTAAGGGCGCACCAAAAAACCTTCTGGCACATGCTGTTTTTGTCCTAAATTTCCTGTCTCCCTCTTGATAAAGATGAAGACTTAGCCACTGAGCGCTTCTGGCATTCTACTACCAAAACAAAATTTGCCTCAGTTTTGTGAAAAGATCCTCTGGACAATACATGGAATAGTCCAGACCCTGTCCTCATTTGGGGCAGAGGGTTTGTCTGCATCTATTCTCAGAAAATGGATGCTGCTCATTGGCTACCAAAAAGATTAATCAAACAGATTGATTCTAACAAGTCATACAGGGATGATGAAAGCCCTGAGATATCTCTCTCTCCTTCCACAGATCAACAAAATAAAGATACCTGATCCTGTTTTGCTTCTTCAACACTACCGCTGCTGGTTTCGATCCTGGTGCCACTCCTCCTGGCAGTACAGGGGGGTCTCTGTCTTGCTTTACAGGAACGCTGCTGATTTTATGCCAACAAGTCCTGCATCGTTCGTGACAATCCCTTATGGTCTGCATGGAATGGACTCCTCCCCTTTTTCCTCCCCATACTTGGTCCGATTCTGGGTTTACTGATTGTTTGCTCTTTGAGGCCTGTTCTCTTTAATAAGCTCATGTCTTTCCTTAAACGCCAAATTGATAACTCCATAAAAATGCGGTCTATCCATGTCCAGTACCATAACCTGGAGATGGAGTATCGCGGAGACTAGACATTGCTCCTGCCTGAGGTGCTGAATCAGTTAGCCAAAGATGGGTAAGAGAGTCTGATCCTAACAGCTGTACAGTCTTACCACCTAAGACAGGAAACCCATCATTGCAATGGGATTCTCCAATGACGGGTAAGGATGAACATGTGGCTCTAAAAATGACTCCAACCTAAGACAGGCACAATTCCCCCAGGTTTTTCTCCTCTCTTTGAAAAAATAAAAGAGGGGGACATGTGGCGAGCACTTTATATGGGAGCCATCTTGAACTATCTGCCATCTTGAGTTATCCACCATCTTGGAAACCATTAGGCTTCACTTCCTCACTGAGAAAACCGTTTCTCAGAAATCATGTGACCAACCGTCTTCCCCGGAAATGGTTGGGTTTCTAGGCAATGGGAGAGATCCACCCATATCAATGATTGGTTCATGCTGTTCTATCTCATTTGCATTTCAGGCTGCCAATTGGTGCCCACCAGCTGTATATAACTCTCCATTTTTCCTGAATAAATGGAAGTAGACGGAAGAAGACGACTTGATCAGCACCTTGTATTGTGTGTGCGTGTGTTTGTCCCATCTTTCACTCCATCCCCCAGGGAACCTGTTCAGGGGGCCGGGAAGATGGTGGACATTCAGACTGAACGTGCTTACCAGAAGCAGCCGACCATCTTCCAAAACAAGAAGAGGGTCCTGCTGGGAGAAACTGGCAAGGAGAAGCTTCCAAGATACTACAAGAACATCGTTCTGGGCTTCAAGACTCCCAAAGAGGCCATCTAGGGTACTTACATTGACAAGAAATGCCCCTTCACCGGTAACGTGTCCATTCGAGGATGGATCCTGTCCGGTGTGGTGACCAAGATGAAGATGCAGAGAACCATTGTCATCCGCCGGGACTACCTCCACTACATCCACAAGTACAATTGCTTCAAGAAGCGCCACAAGAACATATCTGTGCACCTGTCCTCCTGCTTCAGGGACATCCAGATTGGCGACATCATCATGGTGGGCGAGTGCTGGCCCCTGAGCAAGACCATGCACTTCAACGTGCTCAAGGTCACCAAGGCCGCAGGCACCAAGAAGCAGTTCCTTTTGTGTAGTCGCTGGGGAGAACCTGCCGCTGTGCTGACCGCGCTCTGGTGGACACGGAGTCCATGACGAAGCAACCAATCATAACCCATGTTTTACGATCCTTCATTCAACCAATCACGGCCCACCACGATGCCTGGCCCACAGTAGTCAGACAACCAGGAAGACGACAGAGATGACAACCCTGGAGAGCCTGAAGAGCTGAAACATCGCACAGTCTCCAGATGACCAGGAAGACGACATAGACAACCCTGAAGACCCTGAAGAGCTGTAACACTACTTAATCTCCAGAAGACCCTGAAGAGCTGTGACACCACGTCATCTCCATGCTGCTCACAATAGATGACGTGACCCTAGAGAGTTGTAACACTGCATCGTCTCCGTGCTGTACTGTGCTGCCCATAATAAATGGACGACACTGAAGACACTGTGTCGTCTTCGTGCTGTGACACTACGCCGCTTGTCCTGGCTCTCACTCCTTCACTCAGTAAACCTGTTTGACTGTCCCCTAGTTTGGGACACTCAAACAAGAATTTTCAACTTTTCAATCTAGAATCAACATTCAGTAAACTATTTTTCATAAACAAAGGTAGAGGAAAGACTTTCAAATGTACAAAAGTCAAGGAATGTATCAGCACATGATTACACTACAAATAAAGTCTTTTTATCAGAAATAAATTCAGTCTAGATGGAAACCTGGATCTACTGAAAGGACAAAAGTTCCTGCAAGTGGTACACAAATGCATAAACACAAATATATGATGTCTTTATCAGTAAAAGTCAATATTTACTCATTTTTTAATTATAAAATGTAAGGTTTGTCACAAATAAAGGAATTTTTATTTTAGTGTTTCCCATCCAGTTTTCAATTATTAAATACCCAAATTTATGCACACACTTGATATAGCTATAATCTCTTTACTAAATCACCTGGAAATTCTGTGCTGGCCTAATTAAAACAGCCTAAACCAGACTGAAAACTGAGTCTACTGGAAATGGTAAAGAGAGTATGAGATAATAGAAATATGACAAAATAGAAAACTTATCAAAACTATTCTTAAGGAGAAAAAATGTATATTATTTAAAGTTTATTTATTTCTTCCATGAGTAAGAGAAGCAGATCACACACCCAATAGGGTCTTGATATTTTAAGCTCAGTCTTCGGCCAGCCCTGCTATGTGAGCAAACACATGTCCAGCATACTGAGGGAGAAGTCTGGGCTAGAACTGGGAATCCAACCCTGCAGAATAACCTTGCAGAGCATTGTGTTTTATCACTGAGCTACTGTTTAATCCAAAAACACTTAGATTTAAAAAAATAGCTGTATAATGCAATAATTCTACTTTTAAAAATATCAAAAAAAATTTATCTGTTTAAAAAAATGCCTTGCCCCCCAATATTAAAATTCAAAAAAAAAAAAAAAACAACAAAACAAAAACAAAAAACAGAAGTTAATGAACTATCCCTGTGGTCTAGAAGTAGAAGGCTCCAGGGGAAAAGTAAAACTGTGTTAGAGAGTGAATTGAATAATCTAGTTTATGAAAAATGATTGAAAACAAATTTATAATAGTAAGAATAAGTAGAAGACTTATGAAATCTTCATTAATCTTTAGTTGTCTGAAATCAATTTCTTGGTCCATAACTTCTTCATGGCATTTTTCACTTATGCATTCCTCAGAGTATAAATCAAAGGGTTAAGTAAAGTTGTTCTGATTGTATAAAATACACTCCCATTCTATCCACAAAAAAAGGGATTACAGGACATGTGTATATAAATATGCAAGTTAAAAACAGCAAGATGACCACAATTATGGTGGAGAGGGCTTTTCTTCTCCCTCCACTTATGCATTCCTCAGAGTATAAATCAAAGGGTTAAGTAAAGTTGTTCTGATTGTATAAAATACACTCCCATTCTATCCACAAAAAAAGGGATTACAGGACATGTGTATATAAATATGCAAGTTAAAAACAGCAAGATGACCACAATTATGGTGGAGAGGGCTTTTCTTCTCCCTCCAGCACTGTGGTTTCTCAGAGAATGCAAGATGATAACATAGGAGAACATAAGTATGACAAAACTCACTGTACAAATGGCCCCACTATTAGAAACCAAGAGTAGATTTTTTACATATGTGTCTGCACAGGCAAGTTTCAACAAGGGCTGCAAGTCACAGAAATAGTGATCAATTACATTGGGATCAAAAAATGGAAAACTCAAGGCAAGGAAAATTTGAGTTAAAGAATGTACACAGCACCCCATCCAGGCCACAACCACCAACCCTCTGCAGACCCAGTGGCTAATGATGGTCGTGTGGTGCAGTGGCTTACAGATGGCCATGTAGCAGTCAACAGCCATGAGGATAAGAGTGAAGGTCTCCAGGCAGCCAAAGAAATGAAATGTAGATACTTGGATAATGCACTCACTGAAAGGGAATCCACAATTGTTCTAGGGGTTATGAAAGTAGAGAAGCAGGTATCAGATAAGGGTACGTAGAAAAGGAAGAAGTACATGGGACTCCTAAGTGCTCGGCTGGTCTGAATGGTAGCTCACTACCATAATAAGCAAGTTACCCAACAACGTCCCCAAATAAAAACAAAACAAAACAAAACAAAAACAAGAAAATGACAAACACTATTCTCTTCCTAACAGGATCTTGTGTCAACCCAAGCAGAATGAACTCAGTCACGGTATTATTCAGATACATGGTTTCATGAATAAGGAATGGGAGGAGTGTGAAATAGTTTATCTGCAAAAGATAAAGAAATTTATTTATGATGTGTTATGTAATGTTATAGAATATCTTAAACATAATTAAATACTTCTTTTCAGAAACTAAGTGTCTAAATAGGTAATTGCAATTCTTGTTCCTCAATTTTAGCACCCATTTTACAGGATTATGAGTCTCAAACATGATTATGAATATAATATTTTCTAAGACATTTATCAAGTACAAGCCTTGCTCATTTTGCAATGATTTTGTTTTGTTTTGTTTTGTTTTTGGGGTCAATTCAATTAATAAAAATAGGTATAGATCTATTTGATATTATCTTCATTTTTTCATATTTAGCAAATCTCAGTGTCCATGTTTTGCATGGTGCACATCACTCAACATTTAGGATATATTTGACTGTCCTTGGAATTTTATGATATAAATTTAAAGTTACACATCACTGATGCCCCAAAGAGAGTATATACTACATATCTAGTATACATAGCTATATCAATATATGTTTTTTGTCAATACATTCTTTATTGCATTTCTGTATACAATTTCTCCCAGATTTTCCAGATCGAAAGAAAAAAGCACTTATATCCTCCAGGTAATTTGCTATTCCATTGAAGTACATTTATGATATTTAGTACTTGACATATACTGATGAATAGAAAATAATATTCCTTTTTTGTTTGTTTCTTTGGAGAGGTTTTTGCTATAGGACACGTGCACTCGCCAGACAGACAGAGAGAGACAGAGAGACAGAAAGCAAGAAATCACCCCCCAGGGGGGATGGCCATGCAGCAATCCCTTCTCCTTCATTCTCCTCTTGGGATCTTGGGCACACATGCACACACGCCCGGCATGAGTTTTTTAAGCCACTGGGTCCGGGACGCGAACCGTGGTAGAATATGTGGGAGTCCAGCTACATAGCCATTACACTAACTGCTGGTCCCAGAAAATAATATTCTTTAACAACTAGTAATATATGAATATTTCCATTTCTAATTTTCTTCTGCTAATTTATTAAAGGCACTCCTTGAGAACTCAGAGTCTCTAAGGACATCTCATAAAAAGGGGATGAAGTGTATTATTATTCAATCATTTTTAGTCTTATGATGCAAGGTTTTAGCTTAGACATCTTTTTGTTTTTTGGAGAGGTTTTTGCTATAGGGCGTGTGTGCTTGCCAGACAGAGAGACAGACAGAGAGACAGAAAGTGAGAAATCACCCCACCCCACCCAGGGAGGATGGCAATGCAGTAATCCCTTCTCCATTCTCCTCTTGGGATCTTGGGCACGCAAGCACACATGCCCGACGTGTTTTTATCCTTTTTTTTTTTCTTGGAGAGGTTTTCACTATAGGATGTGTGTGCTTGCCAGACAGACAGAGACATACAGGCAGAAAGCAAGAAATCGCAATCCCTTCTCTTCCATTCTCCTCTCGGGATCTTGGGCACGCACACACATGCGTCCGGCGTGAGTTTTAAGTCACCGGGTCTGGGACACGAACCACAGTTGACTACGTGGGAGTCCAGCGACATAGCCATTATGCTAACTGCTGGTCCCTAGCTAAAATATCTTTTGAAAGGACATAAACAAGTAGTTGTCCTGGGTTTAGCCTGTGCTCAGGACTTGGGAGCTACTTTGGGACTTTTCACACACTGTCACCCACTGCTCTGAATTTTGTTGGTATGCCAGGACACTTAAGCCTAGTCTGGGCAGGCCTCCTTGAATGAGCCTATGCTCAGGGCACACATGCTGCACCTGCAGAGTGTGTGACTTGACCCTCTTCACTAAGTTATATCTTCTTAGCTTACAACTACCTCATCAAGAACTGAACATTTGGCAGAGGTTCCAAGCACCTGAAGTTATCTCTAACTGCTATGACCAGGGAGAAAGAGCCTTCCAATAAGAACACACCTGGGGACTAAGAGTGTAATTTCCTCTACCAGAGCAATGTTATCTACTCCAATAAAAAGAAAAAAAAGAAGGAACACTGCATCAGATGACTAAAACCAGAACATATCTTGAAGAAATATGAAAAAACTTTTTGAGAGGTTTTCACTATAGGGCATGTGCACTTGCCAGACAGACAGAGAGAGACAGAGAGACAGAAAGCAAGAAATCACCCCCCAGGAGGGATGGTCACGCTGCAATCCCTTCTCCTCCATTCTCCTCTTGGGATCTTGGGCACATACACACATGCGTCTGGCGTGAGTTTTAAGCCACCAGGTCCAGGACGTGAACCGTGGTTGACTATGTGGGAGTCCAGCAACATAGCCATTATGCTAACTGCTGGTCCCTAGCTAAAACATCTTTTGAAAGGACATAAACAAGTAGTTGTCCTGGGTTGAGCCTGTGCTCAGGGCTTGGGAGCTACTTTGGGACTTTTCACACACTGTTGCCCACTTCTCTGAGGGCCTGGAATTTTGCTGGTATGCCAGGACACTTAAGCCTAGTCTGGGCAGGCCTCCTTGAATGAGCCCATGCTCAGGGCACGCATGATTCACCTGTAGAGTGTGTGACTTGACCCTCTTCACTAAGTTATATCTTCTTAGCTTGCAACTACCTCATCAAGAGCTGAACATTTGGCAGAGGTTCCAAGTACCTGAAGTTATCTCTAACTGCTATGACCAGGGAGAAAGAGCCTTCCAATAAGAACACACCTGGGGACTAAGAGTGTAATTTCCTCTACCAGAGCAATGTTATCTACTCCAATAAAAAGAAAAAAAAGAAGGAACACTGCATCAGATGACTAAAACCAGAACATATCTTGAAGAAATATGAAAAAACAAGGTGGTAACTCTCCTCTCCCCTTGGTGAGCATGGTAGCCTCTAACCAACAGTGAATAAAACAGAAATGCACATCAGTGTCAGAAAATTCTGAATATTTACAGGATCAAAACTCAGTGATATGTAAGAGAAAACAGAAAATTTGTTCCAGAAAAATGAGAAAATTATTTCAGGGCATTTCAGGGCATGTAAAGGAATTTTATAAAGAAATAGAAAAATGTCCAGTTGTGCAAAGGCTATCCTATTAGGTTAATGTCAGATCTCACAACTGAAACAATGCAAGCAAGGAAAGAGTATTTAAATATTAAAAGAAAAATAATTTCAACCAATACAATATCAAATAAGATTATCCTTCAAATGGGAAGAACAAATAAAAGTATTTTCAGATAAACAAAAAGTGAAAGAATTCACCAATAGAGCAACTCTACATGAAATACTGAGGGGAGTGTTGTATCAAAATAACTAAAGCGAGATAAACAGAAGACAAAAGCCATCTATATTCTACTTACAAGAAACACACCTCACTGATAAGGACATACATAGACTGAAAGTGAAGGGCTGAAAAAAGAGATTCAATGAAAATGGAAATCAAAAAAAGATGGGATTAGCAATACTGGTATCAGACAAAATAGACTTTACGATGAAAGATGTGGGAACAGCAGATAGGTAATTTTTACATCATTGGATTACCAGTCAACCATGGTTCAAGTCCTGGACCCGGTAATCTAAACTCACACCAGGTGAGTTTATGTACATGCCCCAAATCCCTAGAGGAGAATAGAGGAGAATGGATTGTTGAGTGGCCATCTCCCTGGGGAGTGATTTTTTCACTTTCTGTCTCTCTGTCTTTCTGGTGAGCCCAAAAGCCCTATGGCAAAAATCTCTCTCAAAAATGAAAGATATAAGAAGAGACAAAGTATGACATTTTATAGTACTAAAAGGATTTGCTCACCAAGAAGATATAACACTTAGATAACTATGTACCCAATACTGGAACACCTAAATATATCAAAGAAAGACTATTAGATCTTAAGGGAGAAAGAGACTGCAACACAATAATTGTAGGGGCTGTCAATGCCCCACTGACTCCTCTGGAAAGATCATCTAGATAAAAATAAACAAAAAAAATACAAGATCTAAAGGATCCCATGCATGAAATGGATTTGACAGACATCTACAGAATATTTCATCCAACTACCACAAAATATACATAAATATACATTTTTCACCCCCTTACATGCAACATTTTTTTCCATCTCTTTTTTTGGAGAGGTTTTTTTTTTTTTTTTTTCTTTTGCCATAGAGCGCATGCACTTGCTGGGGAGAGAGACAGAGAGGAAAAGTGAGAAATCACCCCCCAGGGGGATGGACATATTGCAATCCCATCTCCTCTGTTCTCCCAGGATTTTGTGCACACATGCACTCATGCCCGGCATGAGTTTCAAGCACCCGGGTCCAGGACTCAAATTGCCATCAGTCACGTGGGAGTCCAGCACCTTAACCGCTATGCCACCTGTTGGCCCCTAAACTGTATCTCTTACTGTGGATTGGGGCCTCAAAAGTTTGAGAAACATTAAAACAGAGAGTAATTTATTCAATGTCTAAGAACATTTTAAGAAAAGGAAAGTTCAGAGCAATTAGTGCTAACAAGGAAAAAAAAGAAAGATGACAAGTTAACAACCTAACAACATGACTCAGGGAACTAGAAAGATAACAACAAAAAATCCAAAAAATTCCAGGAGAAAAGAATAATAAAGATGCTAGCAAAAATAAATAAAATAGAGAATAAAAGAACTATACAGAAAATAAACAAACTGATAGCTGCTCTTTGAGAAGATAATCAAAATTGACACACCCTTAGCCAGATTAATCAAGAAGAACAGAGAAAGGAAAAAGATATTTCAAATAAGCAAGGGAACAGGCAGATATTACAATGGCTATAATAGAAATACAAAATATCATCAAAGAATATTATGGGCAACTACTGTATACCAACAAACAAAAATCCCTAGACTATACAGACAAATTTCTGGTCACATATAACTTACCAAGATTGAACCAGGAAGAAGAAGAAAGTCTGAATGGACCCTTAACGAGTAATGAGATTAAATCAGAAATAAATAATTCCCCAAGGAGGAAGAGTCGAGGACCCAATGGCTTTACTTTTGAATTCTACAAAACCTTTAAAGAAGAACTTATCCCCAAACTCCATAAACCCTTTCTAAAAATCCAAAAGGAAGGAACCCTTCCAAATTCATTTTATGAAGCCTCCAACATATTAATTCCAAAACCAGACAAGGACATGACAGAAAAAGAAAACTTCAGGCTCATCTCCTGGCTGAATAAAGATGCAAAATTCTCAACAAGAGACTAGAAATCATATTCAACAACTTAGTAAAAAGGTTATACACCATGATCAAGTAGGCTTTATTCCAGGGATGCAAGGATGGTTCAATATACACAAAAGAATAAATAAAATAATATTATGTTAACAAAAGGAAAGATAAAAGCCATATTATCATATCAATTGATCCAGAAAAACCATTCAATAAAATAAAACATCCTTTAATGATTAAGACTTTCAGCAAAATTGGCATAGAAGGGACATTACTTAATACAATAAAATAAAACTTATCTATGTAAAACCCATAGCTAACATCATACTGAGTAGGGAAAAGCTGACAATCTTTCTTCTAGAAAATGGAACAAAACAAGGCTGCCCACCTTCTACACTCCTTTTTAACATAGTACAGGAAGATTAGTCAATGCAATTAGTTAAGAGAGTAAAAAGCATGCAATTAGGAAAAGAACTGAAGTTATCTCTATTTGCAGATGATATGATGCTACACATAGAAAACCTAAGAGAATCTACAAAAATCACATGGAAATGATAAACGAATATAGTAAAGAGGCAGGATACAAAATCAACATACAAAAATCTATGGAGGTTTTATATACCAACAATGGACAAACAGAGACAAAGAAATAAATCTCATTTACAATAACTACAAAACTGATACACTATCTTGACATCAAAGATCTCTACAAGGAAAACTATGAAACACTAGAAAAATATTTAAAATTATACAAAAAAGTGAAAAAATATTCCATTTTCCTGAATTGGAAGATTTAATATGATCAAGATGTCAACTCTACCAAAATTAATCTGCAAACTTAATGTAATCCCAACGAAGCTACCAGAGATATTCTTCACATAAATTAACAACAACAATAAAAAAACCCCAATAACACTATTTGCCTGGAAACATAATAGGCCCCATATAATCAAAGCAATACTGCCTAAGGAGAATAAAGTAGGAGACAACTCAATTCCTAAAATATATTACAGAGTTGTGATTATTAAAACAACATATTGACACAAACACAGAAAGGCAGACAAATTGAACAGAATTGAGAACCCCCCCAAATGAACCTCAAAACATACAGTCAACTGATTCTTGACAGTTCAATGGGAAAAAGAAAATCTCTTCACTAAATGTGCTGGGAAACTGCATATCCACCTGCAGAAGAATAAAACTGGTTCCTTATCTATCACCACTAACAAAAGTCAACTCAAAATGGATTGAAGATCTAAACATAAAATCCCAAACTACAAAAATACAGGTGGAAAACACAGGAAAAACTCTTGAGGATCTTGGAGTAGGAAAAGACTTCTTGAAGACTTCCAAAACACAGGCAATAGTCCCAAAAATAGACAAATGGGACTATATTAGGGTAAGAAACTTCTGCACAGCAAAAGAAATAATAAATACAGCAAGAAGACAACCCTCAGAGTGAGAGAACGTATTTCCAAAATACACCTCAGGTAAGGGACTGATAACCAGGATATACTGGAAACCAGGATATTCTGGAAACTCTAGGAGCTTACGCTCAAAAAAAAAAAAAAAATCACTCCAATTAAAATATGAGAAGATGAACTGAACAGACTATTCTCTGAAGAAGACATATGAATGCCCAAAAAGTATATGAAAATATGCTCTACATTTCTTATCATAAGGGAAATGCAAATCAAACACCAATGAGATATCACTTAGCCCCAGTCAAAATGTCTGAAATTAAGACAATAAATAATGATATGTGCTGGCAAGTCTGTGATAAAGAGAACTCTCCGACATGGTTGATGCGAATGCAAATTAGTATAGCCACTTTGGAGAATATGAAGATTCCTCAGAAACTTACAAATAGAACTACCATATGATCCAGTAATTCCACTCTTAGATATTTATCCAAAGGATAGAAAACTCTGACATCATATTTATTGCAGCATTATTTACAATCGGTAGGACATTGAATCAACCCAAATGGCCAAAAATAGATTATTGGATTAAATAAATGTGGCATATGTACTCTATGAAATACTGCTCAGACATAAAAAAAAGAGACCCTGACATTTGATACAATGTGGACGAATATGGAAGACTTATTGCTAAGCAAAGCTAGCCATACTATGAAAGACAGACTTTGTATGTCCTCAGTCAATATATACCAATTGTTTGCATTATATAGCAGAAACTGAACATTAGGAAGGTATAGAATGGTAAATACTAGGGAAAGTAAGGATGGGGTAGTATTGGGGTGGATAATGGAGGGAGGGAGGGGAACTGGAAGAAAAAAAAGTACATATAATGGCCAAAAAGAAAAAAGCTATTTGCATTTTATAATGTGTATAATACTGTCTTTATCTTGACTGATATGCATGGTATTTGTGTTGGAAAAAGCAATGCTGTACACTGTAAAGATCAATGTAATTAAATGTAAAATAAAATAAAATAAAA
>NW_006159478.1:54754-57346 GCF_000334495.1 Tupaia belangeri chinensis | reverse complement strand
CTTCATTTAACTTGTTTTATTATAGTGATTTTTCTAATACAGAAAACAAGTTAAATGAAGAAGTCAGTAACTGACTTCTTCATTTAACTTGTTTTCTGTATTAGAAAAATCACTATTATAAAACCTTAAAATGTCACCTTTTTCATTAAAGCTTTAATTTTTTAGATGAAAAGAAATATAAAGAACTAAAGTTTTTTTCTAGATCTTTATTGCAAAGAAGACACTGAAAAGGACGTATTTATAGATAAAGATATAAACTAAAGTATAAATTATTCAAATATCAGAAATACATACTTACAAAGGAGCTGAGTGTGTATCTTTTGTTTAAAATAATTATTTTATTTAGCTTTATTTATTTATCTGTTTGTTTGTTTATTTTAATTTGACCAGAGAGGGACAGAGTGAGAGAGAGAGAAAGTGAGGAAGCAAGCCACCAGGTCTGGGACTCGAATGGTAGTTGGCCAAGTGGGAGTCTAGCTTCTTAACCACCATACCACCAGCCAGTCTCATGAGTTGGTATCTTATTCATTATATTGTAATAGTCTCATTTTTTCCTTTATTAATTTAAGAATGACCCATCTTGAAATATTCACAGTTAAAAATGTGGTAGATGGACCAGTGAGATGGCATTATGGTTAAGGCAGCTGCATTCTACATGGCCAACTGCATGGATAAACTCCAAGACCCAACAGGTTGAAAACAACCCAGGGATGTGTGCTTGCATGCCCTAAACTTCAGAAGAGAACAGAAGAGAAAGGAATGAAGAGTGGTTTTGCCAAGGCAGTCCTTTCTCATTTCTCTCTCTCTCTCTCTCTCTCTCTCTCCAACAAACACACACACATGGCCTACAGCAAACAATAAATAAATAATTAAAGTATGGCAGGGAGATATAATAATGTGAGAGTATTTTTTCATCTCTGGTTGTTATAATTTTGCCTTTCCTTTGAGTATTAACCTTTGATCTGTACATTTACAATTCCAGTAGGCTATTCATTTCTAAAACTTATTTACTTTATATATTTGGGCACTTATTTTAAAGATAAATATAGAATCAGTAATATATGCTTAATTAAAGGTAATAATCATATGTTGTTATCAAATATTTAATCAATAGTTCAATCAATAGTCAATGGCCATCTTTCTTCCTGAACTTTTTCTCCATTTTAGTTAAATGATTTCAAAACATTAAGTCTCAAATGTGAAGACACCTCCTCTAAGTTGTCTTCAGTGCTTGCCCTGTGATAAAAGAAATGATATCTGTTGTGCTCTAGGTGCATTCCTTATATATCATTATATTTAATTGCTTAGAGTTATGCATGTGCTTCTTTTATCTTCCTTCCTGTATAAAAATATTAGAAATCAGTGTTCTTGGGACATTGTTCTCCATTACACAAAACACAATGTCTTGTATGATGTAGGTGCTTAGTATTTTTAAATAAAACATTCTCTCCTACCTCTTATTATGTATATGATTATTTTAGTGCTATTCTAATTGACAAACACATTCATATCATGTGTTACTTTACTGGGGTCTTCTGTCTATTATGTGCATAGAGGGACAATTATGCTTATCATTTAAAAAGCCAAAAAATAGAATGAAAATGGATATACTCATCACCCTGTTTTAATCATTGCACATTGTATTCTTGAACTAACACAATCACATTGCACCCTAGAAATATGAAAAATTATTTTATGTCAGATTAAAAATGTGTAAATAATAATACAAAAGAAAAATCTTGGGAGCTATTTTTTAAAATTTAGTGAATCAGCTCCACATCCAGGTTAAAAGATGTACTATAAATAGCCCACACTGTCTTGAAGGACACTAGGACTCTGACAACCACAAAATGATCATTGTATGAATTTCTGTTGTTGCTGTTATTTTTAACATGAATTATTGGTCTTTAAGGGATTCAGAGAGAGCCTGGATTATTTTTTATATCCTCATGATTTGGATGCACCATTTTGTGAGTGTCTATGTGAATGAACACATGACATATTTTTTTCCAGAAGAGAGTTTATGCCTTTCATTATGCACAATATGGGAACTCGATTTTTAAAAAATCAACCAAAACAGTGTGTTATGATGTGTGGGAGGCTGCGCACCAGCGAGTCTGCCAAGGTTTCTCAGAGAGCAAACAATTACCATGATTGGTTCCCTTCCAAAAACCTGACCTTCGAAACCTTGCTCTGATTGGCCACTAGAATCCCTCAAATTTGCATATCCGGCACCTCATGATTGGTCCAAAAGCAACCAACCACAGCCCATCATTTATAACCAATCAGGGCCCACCATTTACAACCAATCATGGCCCACCGTTTACAACCAATCACAGCCCACCGTTTACAACCCACCAGAGTGTATATAACCACGATGCCTGGCCCTCAGTAGCCAGACAACAACGACGACCAGGAAGACGATGACTGAAGAGCTTGAAGAGCTAAAACACTGTGTCGTCTCCGTGCTGCTCAGAGTAGACGACGCTACCCTGAATAGCTGTGACACCGTGTCATCTCTCTGCTGCTCACAGTAGATGACGCGACACTGCGTCATCTCTGTGCTGTACCGTGCTGCCCACAATAAACGGA
>NW_006159478.1:47597-48699 GCF_000334495.1 Tupaia belangeri chinensis | reverse complement strand
TCCAAAAACCTGACCTTTGAAACCTTGCTCTGATTGGCCACTAGAATCCCTCAAATTTGCATATCTGGCACCTCATGATTGGTCCAAAAGCAACCAATCACAGCCCACTGTTTACAACCAATCATGGCCCACCATTTACAACCAATCATGGCCCACCGTTTACAACCCACCAGAGTGTATATAACCATGATGCCTGGCCCACAGTAGCCAGATGACAACAACGACCAGGAAGACGACGACTGAAGAGCCTGAAGAGCTGAAACACTGCGTCGTCTCTGTGCTGCTCACAGTAGACGACACGACCCTGAAGAGCTGAGACACCGCGTCGTCTCCATGCTGCTCACAGTAGATGACGTGACACTGCGTCGTCTCTGTGCTGTACTATGCTGCCCACAATAAACGGACGACACTGTCGTCTCTGTGCTGTAACACTACGCCACTTGTCCCGGCTCTCACTCCTTCACTCAGGAAACCTGTTTGGCTGTCCCCCCGGGTCGGGACAATGATGGTTGGGAAATAAAACAGTACCAGTAATATTAGCATATTTTTGAATAACTACTGTACATACAACAACTCTTCAAACAAGATTAGTCAACCTTAAAATATATCCATTGGTCAAAATACTAGGAAACAGATAATATGCTGCTGTTGGTGGTGATAATAGAGAAGATCTGGAAGAAGAGCAATCAGGAAAGGTAGAGCATACTGCCGGGGTCCAGTCTCAGCAGTGGTGGGTGGCTCATACACAGGAAGGCAACACGGGTGATCAGGAACAAAAAATTAGACTGAGACCACATTGCCTCTTAGCATGTTCTCAGCCAGCCACAGCCAGAGTCAGCTCCAAGCTGTCATGCTAGTGGCTACTAAACACACATATTTATTGAGGGATCTTACAAGAGTAGGAGGGTGAGGGGAAAACAAAAGATTTACTCTATGAAACAGGGAATTCAAAGCACAGGAACAATGATCATAAAACATGATGTCTGTCTTGTTTGAACAGGTGAAGCCAAATACAGTTCTCAGAACGAAGGAGTCTATTTGGTGCATTTTCTTCTTCAGTCTTGATTACCAGACAGGGTCTTTTGAAGAGGGGGCTTGCAGG
>NW_006159478.1:42180-47541 GCF_000334495.1 Tupaia belangeri chinensis | reverse complement strand
AGGCCTAGATAGAAATCTTGTCTTGTTAAGTAAAAAACATGCTTAATATATACTAAAGCGAAATATCTATATTGCTTTTGGGGTAATTAACAGCTATGGGGGTGAGCCTATTGCCTACAGGGGAAAGGAATGTGGTCTTGCGAGCAGCTTAATGACTGACCTAAAGGTTACTGTGTACTTGGGACCCTTTACGTGTTGTACTATACAATGGCTGTGGCTTGGGGAACAGTGATCTTCCCTTGTCCTGAGCTCAAAGGTGGCTCATGGTCTTTGTTTGGGATATCAGTGCCTCACGAATGAGTCCCTAAGCCTCCCCCAGCTACTGAGGTTGTTTTACCAATTTAGTAGCTTTCCATTAACAAACCTTTTCTAATGTTGTCTATGTAATCCCCAGTAGGAGAGGTGACTGCAGCACTCTTTATTGACATTTTCCAGGCAGGTGGCGGGGTGGACTTCAGGAGATAATTCCCATTTGCTAGCGTAAGGGATCTGCATTCCTTCAGGATTATTGTAAAAATTATAGTAAGGCTGGGGTTTTTATTTTGTCCTTATGGCTACCGTCAGTAAAGCTCATGGCAGAGAAATTGAGTACCAGCCAGTACAATGACACAAGGGAGGGCTCGTAAACTGGGCCGTGCCTCACAGTTTCTTCCCAGTCCAGGCCTTGCCTTTTAGACACGGGAAGCAGCCTCTTTACCAGCTTGTGTTGTCTGCATGGCCCCATTAGCATACGGGAGGGCAAATGCAGTGTTGGTGTCTCCTTCACGCTTCCATGTTGTATTGCAGAAGCTACAGTGCAAAACATTAATTTCCTAATGAACCCTCTTCCTGAATCTTTTACATTAGACAGATTTTTACAAGAATCTCCATTCTCATTTATTTCTTTGCAGAATTTACCATTATTTCTGTAAATAAAAGTAGGTTTACCCAAACTGCTTCATCCCCCTAAATTCTAATTATTGTTTACTCATCCTCAGCTCTTCACTCTATGGAACAGAATCCCCTAATTCCTTCCTGCTGTCTGGAAAACAAACTGACCAGAGGACCAAAAGTTTGTCATAAAATTCAATACCCAACTTCTTGTACTCAGTTGTCCCTTAGGTTGCTGTATAAATATTTAATTATTCATCTTTCTTAGTCTTACCAGACAGAGGGCAAGAGCATTTTAGTGGGGCAAGGGTGATAATTAATAATAAAATACTGGACAAGGATGAAAACTGAGGAAAATGAAAGATTTAACCTTAATATTTATAAGCAATCTCTCTTTCTCTCTCTCTCCACTCCACTCACACACGTAATCATTCACTTTTAATATGTATTATTTATCTTCCTCATTGTCATGCTTGCTTTGAACATTTCCTGATGAGTACTATTTAGTTTTTTTGAGTTTCTTTATGTTAACTTCTTTTTTCAGTTTGTCTGTTGTTTTATTTTATACATTCAATCACTATACATCACCACAGTTGTAAAGAGAATTTTCCAAGCATGAATCTACTGTACACCAATCGGTTTAAAGATATTATCATACATTTTATCATTAACAGCTTTTCAAACTCAGTATCATATCTGTGTCAATTATAGATTATATATGTAACATATTTCTGTTAACATTTGTAATTCTTTGTTCAATTTTTTTAAAACACACTGTTCACACCTCTATTTCAAGTTTGGAAATGTATATTTGCAAGCAGAAATACAAAAGTATTCCTAAAGAATGCATAATCTGAAAATTATGAAAATACCCCTGCTGCCATTACATTTCTAAATACAAAACTGACTACTATATTTGTTACCTCTGTGTAGCAAGAAAAGTTCATTTTCAAAACAGAAAATTCAACATTTAGGTGTAAATGGTATGAAGGACAGTTCATCTTTACAAGAAACATTCTTAGTTATTTGGGATCCTTCAGCATGCAAAAGATTTTTGCCAGAGGGTGTGTGTGCATGCCAGAGAAAAAGACAATGTGCCTCTCAATGGCCTCTGGTAATATCACAATCCTTTTTTTTTTCCACTTCTCCATCTTGTCACAATTATGGGCACATATGTACACATCCAGCATGTTTCTTATGCCACTGAGGCCAGACTTTGAACCATTGCGGTCTATTTGTGATCCAGTTTCTTTTACACAGTGCTTAACCACTGCACAGAGGGGTCACCTCTACAAATTATATTCTTAAGATAGTACTTAAGAAACTATGAGGAGTAATGACTCTATGCTACAGTATGAAATATTCTATTAAAAACTGACATCGTGTGAAATGCTGGCAATTCTCTGGAAGCTACATTATGGTCACTGTACTTTATTAACATTTTGTCAAACTTTTATCACTCATGATGTCTTCTAAGTTTCTAGTACCCATAGCTCTTAGAGAGGGCTTAACTTGTCCATACACTTTACAAAATAACTGGATTTTTCTATTCTGTTTCTCAGAGGAGGTTGGCATAGTGTAATCATGAGACAGGGAAATATATTAAAAATTACATTTAACTTATTTGTAATGATTATTTCTGTGCTTAAAAGGTGAAAATAATCTGTCATTTACCTGTTAGAAGACTATATGAATTAGTGTAAACTCTATTCATCTCATTTGAAAGCATTTTCCCAAAGAAAACTAGGAGATCTCATTCTGCATTCCAGAGGGACTATTTTAACACTGGTGAAATGATATATCATCATCATAAAGAATATTATCCTCTAAAGTTCCCCTTCTTTTGTAAATCAGAAACATCTCAGATATTGCAATAAATTGAACTTGTGCTTTGTCTACCGAGCCTGTGAAAAATAGCAGATTAACTCTTCTCATATTCAGTAATCAGATATAAAGAAGGTAGAGGTAGTAGGTATCTCAGGCCCACCGAGGGTACCAGAAAAAGAGAAGAAAACATAGAAATGGATGGTGGAGAAGGGGTCAGAGAACAGGACAAATAATGGGGCCTGCAGAGGCCATGGTGGTTAAGGCACAGGGCTCCCACAAGACCAACCGGCCTTCAAATACCAGACCTGGAAGCTTCAAAATCACACTAGGCACATTTGTGTGCATGCCAAAAATCCCAGGAGGAGAAAGGAAGAGAAGGTATTAGGGTGTGGCCATCCCTCCAGGGAGATAATGTCTCACTTTCCTTCTCATTGTCTCTGTCTCTCTCTAACAAGTGCATGTGCCCTATGGCAAAAATGTAAAAATATAAAAATCAAAACAAAACAAAACAAATAGTATCATTGATGAAAGAGAAATTGGTTCACCAAGAAATATCTATTGTTCACCCAGTGCCTTAAATTGCTATTCCATGTCATAAGAAGCAAACTTTTCTAGCTGTTGTAACACACTTATATTTGTAAGTATGATCCAGAGAAGGCAGTCCAGTATGCTAAAACAAGAGATTCTATTCTGTGGCAAGCAGACAACTCCTGACAGAGAATTACAAATTTATAATCTGAGGGTTTATATTTATATGTGAATACTTTTTATAAGTTTGTGTAAAAATGGAATTCAAATTAATTTTGGTTAAAAACAAATGTAATGGGTAACCATCATATAGAGTATAACTAAAGTTTTTCCACTACATTTTCAAATGTAAACTTTGAACAATCATATAAGTGATTAAAATATAAGCTATTAATACAATCCAAATAATATTAAATGATTGCTAGACCACAGGTATAAGTATTAGAATGCATTTGACTTTTAAAGGTATTGGCTAAAAATCAAAACAGAATAAATGAAGATATAAATACCAATGAGACTAAAATCTGATAATCCCTATGTATATGTATGTATATGGCATACATATATACACACATATATACATATTTACATTTCTATCTGTTCTAGCTTTTCTGAATTTACGTCAGTTAAATTACTGTGTGGAAAGATGCGTTTCCCTCTTTTTTTATTTCTCAGAGCTGAAATAAAATATTCATAAAATATGACAAAAAATTTAAAATCTTTGCTTAGTTTTTCGTAAAATGCATTTTCCTTGAACTTTTTGAAAACCTCCCTTTTTACTGAACACTTAATTTCTTTTTAAAAATTAATTTCCATGTTTTACTAATATTAATAAAAAGATACTTATTAAAGAATAAATTTTATTGAAATAACTTTATTTCTCCAAATATTTATTGAATACATTTTATGTAATAAGATCAGTGTATACAGTACTTTTTTTTTTTCCTTTTTTTTTTAAAAAAAGAGATTCTTGTGCATGCAGTTGCTGGAGAGATAGAGAAGCTAGAAATCACCGCCTGGGGAAATGGCCACACAACAATTTCTTCTCCTCCATTCTCCTCTCAGGATTTGGAGCACACAGGCATGCACACACACAGTCTAAGTTCTAAATCACCAGGCCTGGGAGACAAACCACAGTTGACTACTACATGGCAGTCCAGTGATGTAACCATTTTGCCATCTGCTGGTCCTGACATCTCTTAATTTTTGCAACTATTCCATGAATAGGAACTAGCACTAACATTTCACATAAAAACAAGTGGCTGTGTGGATTTTTCTCTCTCCACACATTTTCCTTACACTAGCTTAAATTAGCAACTGGGGATACTAGAAAGTGAGGATGATGAAAGACTTTTTTAATGGTTAAGTAATGGTATCTCAGGATGGGGAGAATAGAACTAATAGTAAGGTATGAGAGAACATTGAAATACAGGTAACCATGGGATATAGAAGCAAAGATGTTCAGCAGACAGTAAAATTTCTTTAATTATGAATTTCAAATCAGTACTGTAGAACTTTATTTGGAAATCATTATTAGTAAATAATTTACATTATGAGATTGGATGAGGACACCTAAAGAAAACAGAGATATTAGAGAAGAAAGGCAATAACAAATTCTGGGGTTACACTGACACTTAAAATAAACCAAGACTTCCTGAAGGAATACCAAAACCATGCCCAAAGTATCATGAGTAAAATCATGAAAGAATAGCAATATAAAATCCAGAGGACTAGATTCCAGGAAGCAACAAACATGCAAATCCTGGTTGAAGTGATTAGCTACTGGAGTCATTTTGCATACTGACTAGAAACCAGGAAATAAGACTTAATTTACTTTTCAAATTGTTAATATGTTTTTGAAATTGTAAATATTTTTGAGTGTAGGGATCATCACTATCTCTTCTCTACCAAACATAGTAAATATTTATAAAATAAAATTTATAATATTCAATTATTATTATTATTATTATTATTATTATTATTATTATTATAAGAGAGAGAATTTTGCTGTACGGCACGTGAACTTGCAGGAGAAACAGAGAGACAGAAAGCGAGAAATCACTCCCCAGGGGGGATGGCCAGGCCACAGTCCCTTCTCCTCTATTCTCCTGTTGGGATTTTGGGCACACATGCACA
>NW_006159478.1:36474-40235 GCF_000334495.1 Tupaia belangeri chinensis | reverse complement strand
TTATATATAAAATGTGTATATATATTTTTTGGTTTCCTTATTGGACTTTTTTGTTTTTTGGTTTTTGTTTTTGCTATATAAAACCCAGATGCCACCAAATGGATATTAATAGTTGCATTAAGTTAAGGATCAGTGGCATTAACAAAAGTTGCTTTAAAAGCCATTATGTAAAACAAGACTTGAAAATTAGTGAGGGAACTTTAGCAATGCTGTATGAGCGCCAGTGGGAGCCACCCTTGATCCCCTTTGAACTCCCAGTCAAATGCCCTGCGCTGTTAGGACATGGACTGACCATGTGCAAAACTCTGTGCCAAAATTCTCAGTGACTTTAGCTTTCTCCCTCTTTTCGATGCTGTAATTTTCGTTCATCATGTTTTGCTGTGATGTTACATAGGTAGATTTGTATGTAGTTTTAATGTCACCTATAATAAAATGTGTTTGATAGCAGATTTTCCAGAAAGTATTTTAAATGAAGAGGTATAAACCCTTAAGGGCCAAAATTCTATATATTAGATTACTCTTAAAGGAAAAAACAACTGCCACTTTTATGTACACATATTACGTACAAGTAGGTCATGAACTTTAAAAAAAAAAAAAACTAGACATGTTCATGCTGCAAAATGCTGGATAAAGCTGAAACCTGTTCATTCAGTGCCATTGTAGTTGACATGAAGCGATTGTAAAACTGTCTCCGATCTTTCTCTGGTTTGTTAAAATGCTAACTATAACATTTTTTGTGAATACTTTGAATGGTTCCTAACATTTGTGATGTTACTGTTCCATTTTATGCTCATATTCCAAGTTCATTTTTAGTGGTTTGGAAGCCATTTTTGTAATGAATAAATGTTCATGCTGTACAGTATCTGCAGCATGCCATTCTGGATTAATAAAAGCAACTTAGTATGTGCAGATAAAAAAAAAATTCTTTTATCATTTCTTATTTTATTTCATTTGTATTATTGTATTTTTATATTTATTTAACTGCATAAATAAATATTGCATGCTTAGTACTTATTCCTACAACTAAAATATTATAAAATATTAAGTCTGGGCCAGCTCAGTGCAGCAGCAGTAAATGCTCTGCTCAAAGTTAAGTCAGGTCCTACATGATGGCTGCAGCTTGAATCTCAAGCCTTAGCCTGAAAACATGCTACATATATGCACAAATGCCCAATATTTGATGGGCTGGGGGACTTGAGGAAGAAGATTGGGGCATGGCTAAACCCTATGGAGAGTGCTCATTTCCCTGGCTAATTGAATGAAGAAATCATATAATAAATAAAGAAAATATATATATAATTTTGGAGAGGTTTTTTACTATAGGACATGTATGCTTTCCAGAGAGACAGAGAGACAGAAAGTGAGAAATCATCCCCCAGGGGGATGGCCATGCCACAATCCTTTCTCCTCCATTCTCCTCTCAGGATCTTGACCCTTCCGCACACCCGCCCAGTGTGAGTTTTAAGCCATCGGGTCTGAGACTCGAACTGCAGTTGACTACATGGGAGTCCAGCCACATAGCCATTTTGCTAACTGCTAGTCCCCCCAAAAAATATTTTAAATGAAGTATATGTTCAAATATTTATCCTGCCTCCTGCTTCATCACAAAGTTAATCAATATCTTGATTTTTTTTAATCTTTCTTTTTTTTTTTTTTTTAAATAATGTATCTAGGGACCAAAAGCTGTCATACTAGTTACATCAATGGACTTCCTCGTACTCGACCATGGTTCAAGTCCCAGACCTGCAAGGCTTAAAACTCATGCCAGGTGCATGTGTATGTGTGCCCAAAACCCCAAGAGGAAAATAGAGGAGAAGGTATTGTGAAATAACTATTCCCCCTGAGGGGGTGATTTCTCACTTTCTGCCTCTCTATCTCTTATCTCTCCAGCAAGCCACATCCCTATAGCAAAAAGCTTTTTCTGGAAAAAAAAATCTTTATCACATACATTTTTAGTTTTAGCTTGTTCTGAAGTTTTTAAAAAATAGTATACTTAATGCAGATATAAAAAAATGTTTAATTCAGCATTAAATTATTGAGTTTTATCGGTTGTTGAATGTAGTTATAGATTCATGTTCAGTACTATACCTCATTCCATTATGAGATCATTTATACTGTAATTAATGCTTGACTACAACAAACAATAACACTAAAAAAAATTTAATATGCACCCTAAAATGCAATTGATAGGTCACGGGATATGCTGGTATTCATATTATAAAGTAAATTTTCACATTTCCTCAAGGGATTCGGAAAATACTATCTCACTATATTACAGAGAAAGAGAGAGATGGAATAATTGTGAAGAGACCTAATAACCAGCATGTCATAAGGAAAAGGTTATCCTTCTTTGTTGCTGTTCTAATTATATACATGGATAAAATTGCAATCTACAAAATAACCAGAGCTTATTTTTTAACATTGATTTTTAAATATTAATTCTTACTCACTTGATCTGTATAATATTTGAAATAAAATTTTGTGAACACTAACATAGACTATGTCCTGTAAAAGAAAGTTTCTTTAAGGCATGAAAACTTCTCCTTACTTAATAAATGTTATTAACCCAGGAGATCTAGAAAGTTAGATTTGGGGTGTATTATTATGACTTCATCATTGAGATGCATTCATATAAAATTGCTAACTTCCAAAATTGAATAATAGCAGTACTTAAACATGACTTGCAGAGGTTAGCAGAGGCATAATAATGAAAAATCCTAAAATACTATATGTCTTAGAGGTCTTCGTTTTCTAGAATACAACTTCGGTTTGCAAGTAGAATCAGGTCTCCTGTTTTAAAAAGATTTTCCTTTATCCTATTATATAATGCTAAAACCCAATATTATTAATTAGCTATTGTATAGAGGTTTACATACATACAACAAGTGGTTCCCTAGGGTACAATTTCTTTGGATCATGAGCTATACTGAGGTGATGACAATGGTGTGTTCTACAGACCAATCCTACTTACAGATTTCTTGGAACTCCAGCCCTTGCCTCTGGCTCATGGAAAAGGGACGGAAAAAGTTAACTCCCTTAGGTACATGGCACTCAGTGGTCCATATCTCCTTCCAATGTGGTCTCTTGGTCTCCAAGGGTTATGCAATGCTTTCATTATTTAAAAGTTTCTTGCCAAAATCTCTTGTACCCTAACGGGTATTGTTTATGCACTCCCCAGTGATAACTCCTGGAAGCCAGTGGTGTCTTGGCAAGAAGCTTTAGAGATGATTCTTATTATCACGTCACTGCAACTGACTCCTCTGAGCAGGTTCCAATTCCCTCAACATCATTGAAGATTCTCTAGAGTCATTACATCAATCACCTTTGCAGTATTTCTATTTCCAGTGCCCAGTCCAGCACAAACTTTATTTGGTTCTTCCTTTTCTCCACATCCATCAATTTGTATTGAGATTCTCTGCCTTTTCACAGAGCATCTTCCTGCAGTTGCTGTTAATCCCTTCTTGTCACTCAGAGTATGGTCATAGCTCCATTTTCACTCAGTATTTGCATGACCTTTGGGAGTTTCCATTGTTTATACACAGAGCACCTGTAGGCACCTTCTTATTGTGTAGACAATTATTTCTCAAATTTGAGTATCTTGTTGAAGACTTTTAAATAGGAATGCTCTAATGTTCAGCTTCAGTATTGGTATTCAATAAAATTAATTTATCTAGTCACTCTTCAGGATTTCAAAGATTGAAGAGTTATTTGCCCACATCAGTGTCATTTCTGAGACCTCTGCTCCTTAGGGACATGACTAC
>NW_006159478.1:33276-36349 GCF_000334495.1 Tupaia belangeri chinensis | reverse complement strand
TATTATTTGTTTTATTGTTTTTAGGTTTTTATATCAAAGATTAACCAGATTGACATTCTTTTCCATTTTATACTATCTTTTTCTGTATTTTATTTTTTATATACATTCAATTGCTCTATATCATTACAGCATGCAAAATAAATTTTCCCACTATGGATGCACTGAGTATTAATTAGTCCAGTTAAAGATATTACTGTGCATGTTATCAAAAACAGATGTTTCCATTTTTGAGACCCTTAAATGTTTTGTTTCTTTCTTTTTCCCCTTGATTCTCTTCTTGCTTACATTTATTTTTTAAATTTCTTTTTATGATTAGTAGAATTGACTTTTTTCTTCTATTTAACTGTTCTAGTTTTTTTGGAGGGTAAAATTTGGTTTTTCAAAGTATCCATGTAGTGCAGAAGTTAAATTCAAGATATTACTACATTCATTATTTTCAATGAAAAACATTACATTATGTTGTTCACCTTTCATTTACATTTATAAATTTTGTCTTTGCTTTTTTATCCTGGATATTAGCAATCTCTCTTTAAACTCTGTTGTAATATTTCATTACCTAATGAGTTTGCCTTATGTGAATTCATGTATCTATTAAACACTTTTTCCTATGTCTCTTCCCCACAACTTGCTTGTCCCGCATGTAGAGTCTCATATCTGAAGTTGCCCTCTAACTCCATATTTTCAAATATTTCAATTTTTGCCATATAGTGCAGACATTCAATATATGTTCAGTGGGGGACATTCTGTGGTTGTCTTTCAGAGTCTAACTTATTTCACTTGGCATTAAATCTTTGAGATTCATCCACTTTGTGTCAAATGACAGGATCTCATTTTTCTTTATGATTGAATAGTATTCCATTGTGATATGTTATGTGCTACATTTTCTTAGTTGTGTCATTTGTTGTTGGGCACTTACATTGATTCCCTGTCTTAGCTATTGTGAATAGTGTTGCAATAAATATGGAGGTGTCAGTGTTTCTCTGACATAATGGCTTACTTTGGAGGGGGTAGATACCTAGAAGTCAAAGGACAGTTTAGTTTGTAAAGTTTTGAGGAACCCCCAAAATGTTTTCCACAGTGTCTGTACTAGTTTACACTCCACCAAAAAAGACATGCAGTTCCTTTTCTCCACAATCTGCCCAGTACTTGTTCTTTGTTTTTCTGTTACTAGCCATACTGACTGGGATTAGATAATTCCACATTGTGGTTTTAATTTGCATTGCTCTTATAAAAATTGGTTATGCTATTATATATGCTTTTTGTCCATCTTATTTCTTTTTTGTGGGTGTTGTCTGTTCAGATCTATTGCCCATTTAAAAAATTTGGATTATTAGGCTTTTCTTTCTTGCTCTCTATTATTTGTTTGTTTATTTATTTATTTATTTATTTATTTATTTATTGCAGGTGAACTGCTTAAGTTTCCTATGCATTTGAACAATTCCTTATCTGAAGGATAGTTTGCAAATATTTTATCCCATTCTGTGTCTTCTTTAGTTATTGTGCCTTGTTGTGCAGAAGCCTTTTAGTGTGACATAATCCCACTTGCCTATCCTTGGAGTTGTTGCCTGTGCTTTAAGGCTCTTGTTGAAGAAATCTGCCTACTCCAATGTTTTCATTTCCCTGTATTTCCACAAGTAGTTTTATATTTTGGAGACTTACATTTTAATCTTTAATGTAATTTGAGTTTATTTTTGTTAATGGCAATAAATAAATAATTCTTATGCCCTTTGCCAAACATCAATTGGCTTATGCTTGGGGGGTGATTTCTGAATATTTTATTCAGTTGCATTGTTCTGTGTGACTGTTTTTGGTCAATATCATGCTATTGTGATTATTAAACCTTGTAATATATTTCAAAGTCAAGTAATGAAATGGCTCCAAATTTATTTAATTATTTATTGCACGGTATTCCTTTGTTGATACAGGACCTTTTATGATTCCAGACACCTGTCATGATTTTTTTTCCAGTTCATAAATTATGTTGCCAGATAGAAATTGCTTTGAATATGTAAATTAATTATGGTAATGTTGACATTTTAATTGTATTGTTCCTAATACAAGAACAAGGGATTACTTTCCAATAGAACTTGGGCTTTCTTTATTGAGAGATTATTATTTATTCAATTCCATTGATTATTATTGTCTATTTGTCTATTCAGGCTTTCTATTTTTTCTTGATCATTTCCTGGTGCAGATTATGTGCTCTATTAATATACACATTAAAATTTAAAGTAATCTTGTATTTTTTTATTTGAAATCTCTCTATGACCAGACATTTGCATTATAATCATTAATAATGGAGCATTCTAATCTGGTAAAAACAAATACATACATAACCTCTACTTGCTTAGAGCTTTTTTCAACATCTAAAATATGAATGCTGGCTCAGACAGCACTTTGCTGACTAGAATCTTTCTCTGCTTCCTGAACTCAAAATACTTGCTGGAAGCCCATTCTAGAGAGCAGCTGACGAACGTATGCACTTTATCAACATCCTGCCCCACAATTTGAAAAGTCTGATCAATTCTATTTTAAAATTTTGAGAGCCATAAGGTGTCTATGAACAATAAAATTCTCAGAAGCAGTGGATTATAGGAAACCAAGCTCCTCAAGAACAAGAGACTGAACTTTCTTGATTATTCATTCCTTTTCACAAATTTTGACAAGACCAGAAAAAGTTCCTAAAAAATAAATCACAGACAGGTCTTTCTCACCAGAATTTCAAAAAAAATCACCACTTCTACTGTCTTCTTTCCCTTCTCATCTTTCCTCAAACTTTAACTTTTCTATCTACTTAATCTCTTAGGAACTTTCTCACCTCCAAATCTACATGGATAATTATTAGTAAAAATCTTCTCCACTGAAAACTTGAGATAAATTTCGTTAAGTTCCCAAAAATTGTCCATATCTTAAGGAGACAAATATAGTAACTTTAAAATAATGATATACTTTGGGACCAGCAGTTAGCGTAATGGCTATGTCGCTGGATTCCCACGTAGTCGATGGAGGTTCAAGTCCCTGACCCGGCGGCTTAAACTCACGCCGGGCGCGTGTGCGTGCATGCCCAAGATCC
>NW_006159478.1:32982-33230 GCF_000334495.1 Tupaia belangeri chinensis | reverse complement strand
CCCCTGGGAGGTGATTTCTTGCTTTCTATCTCTCTTTCTCTCTCTGTCTTTCTGGTGAACGTGCACGCCCTATAGCGAAAACCTCTCAAAAAAATTATACACTTTTATGAGCAAATGAGACAGAAATAGAGGGAGTACATCCACAGCAGAGGCCTGATGCTTTATTCAACCCCAAACTTAAGCCAGTTGCAGTATGCAGGTAAGCAAGCACATGTCCAGCACCTCAGTGAGGACGCTCCCATGTGGCC
>NW_006159478.1:27044-32550 GCF_000334495.1 Tupaia belangeri chinensis | reverse complement strand
AGAAGGGATTGTGGCGTGACCATCCCCCCTGGGGGGTGATTTCTCGCTTTCTGTCTCTATGTCTCTGTCTGTCTGGCGAGCACATGTACCCTATAGTGAAAATCTCTCCAAAAAACAAAACAAAACAAAACGAAACAAAACATGATTATGATATAAGAATAAGAAGAATTTTGCCAATTACAGGAAGAGCTAGAACCAAATATTTGGGTTAAAGTCAGGAATTGATGATGCTCAAGACAGCTCTTAGGACAGCAGCAGTTTTGGTGTCTTCTGGCTTCTGATCTAAGATATTTTTACATATATTTGGAGAGAATCAAAAATAAACCATTTACAGAAAACGTAACTAGAGCCTAACACCATTCAGACTTTTCAGAAAAGAATCAAGGAACAGAGCCTCTCAATCTGAAGGAAAAGAAAAAACTTATTCATAAAAGGGTTGAAAATACACTTTGTACAAAGTAAGAAATATACCCATGGATAAATAAGATATTATTAATATTCAAATGAAGGTCAATTCTCAAAACTATTTAATTTTCTAAACAGTTTCAAGATAAACCAAACGCTCTAATTGCTTCTCAGATTACAGGAACCTGGTTAATAACAATTTCTGTAGCTCTGTCATCCACTGATAAACTAAGTACTTATGCCATCATCCCACAAGATGGCGATCAAATCAAATACTAGGTTACATATCAGATCAAGTTTTACCTGATCTTAGAGGATTTTGTTGATGTGACTGTCTTCGAATACTGTTAATAGTTAAAGAAGGGGCCAACAAGTGGTGCAGTGGTTTAGGTGCTGGACTTCCACATGAGCAACCACAGTTGAGTCCCAGACCTGGTGGTTTGCTTTCCCATTTTCCCTCTAACTCTCTGTCTCTCTCTAATGAGTGCATGTGCCCCATAGCAAATGATTATTATTATGAATTAATAGTCAAGTAAATAATTTTTTAAAAAAATAGCTAATGAATTCTTAACCAAGTTCAGCTTCACCCTATTTGAGGGTGGCCATGGGACCACAGGAACTCATCACCTGAATCGCAAGTGAGCCCTCACTGCTGATGCATCACACTGTGGGTCCACAGTCTGATTCTTCTCTCCTTGTCATTAAACATTGTTTCACACCTTTTCTTCTATCTTCAAAATTAAAAAAAAAAAACCTTCTCTTTCCTCAGTCTCAACCCATAACTTTTCTTTCTAGTTACAGAGAAATTATGAGCCCATCAGAATTTTTTTTTTTTTTTTTTACAAAGTCACATCACTCTCTGTCCTACTTTCTGGCATCTATTATCTGTTTCTGCATGAATAGAGCCCCAGCCTATTACCACAGAATCATGCACCTTAGACCATCTCGCTACACTCAAGCCACTCCACTGGTGTGTAGGTCACATGACCTCTTGTCTCCATAAAAGCAATGGTCTGATAATTCTCCCCTCTTTCTCCATAGCAGCTTTTTTTCCTATGAGATCATCCCCATTATCACAAAAATATCCCATTATTTCCCTCATCCTAAAAAATGACCTTCTCTTAGCATAATGATCTCCAAATTCATTGATGTTGCGGCAACTTACAAAATCCTTTTTCTTTTTTCAAAATGATGTAGTATTCTATTGTGTATATAGGCCATATATTATTAATCCATTCATCCACTGATGGACATATAAGTTGTTCCCATATGTTGGCTATTCTAAGTAATTCTGCAACAAACATGAGAGTGAAGATATCTTTCTTTTATATACTGATTTTAATACCTCTGGGTATATAAATGGAAGTGAGATTGATGGATTACATGGTAATTCTATTTTTAATTTTTTGAGAAACCACCATATTGTTTTCCAAAATGGAAGAAACAAAGAAAGAAAGAGAGAGATAAGGAGAGAAGAAAGAAAGAAAAAGGGAGGCAAAAATATCATGAGATTAGAAGATGATTCTAAATAATAATAACTAATAATCTTTCCTGACATCAGATTGTATGAAATAAATAGAAGCAGTCTGTCTCCTAGACTTTGAATATGTCCACCAAATATCTATGTGTTGAAATTTGGTTATTATTGGATTGTATTAAGAGGGTGGGAAGTTAATCTAATTATAGTATTAAAAAGTGAGGTTTTTAGGAAATGATTTGGTGATTTGATTAGCTACTGTCATCAGAGTGGGTCCCATAATTGAGTGTTGCTTTTTTTTTTCTTTTTTAGAGAGAGAGATTTTTTGCTATAGTGCATGTACACTTGCCAGAGAGAAAGATACAGAAAGCAAGAAATCACACACACACACCCGCCCCGCCAGCTCTGAGGCATGGGACGACTTGCCAGAAAGAAATATAGAGAAAGCAAGAAATCACCCCCCCCCCGCCGCCCCAGGCGTGGGATGGCTACACTGCAATCCCTTCTCTGTTCTCCTCTTGGGATCTTGGACATACACACACATGAGTGTGCATGTGCATGCCCGACATGAGCTTTTTAAAGTTACCAGGCCCAGGACTTGAACCATGGTCAACTGTGTGGGAGTTCAGTGATATAACCATTACACCATCTGCTACTCCCTGTTGATGACTTTGTGAGAAGAGGGGAGATCAGCTGACATACGCTCTTCTTATCATGTGATGCCCTGCAGTGCCTGGGTCACTGCAGAGTGTCTGCTCTAGCAAGAAGGCCTTCACTGCATGTAGCCCCTCCACCTTAGGCCTTCAAGACCATGAACTGAATAAACCTTTGTTCTTTGTTACCCAGTCTGTGTTAATATGCTATTAACAACAGAGAATGAACTAAAACATTGTGTAAATGGCCCGATGCCTCTCATTTGGAGATGAGGTGAGACTGAAGGTGGACATGTCATAGAACACTTCAGTAGGATTCTTTTTACTGGTGCAGCCACAGCATTGTTATCAGTGGTTCTGAGAGACTGCACCCAGAGGAGGAATGTTCCTGAGAGAGAAGCATCTTCCTGGTGGAATGTGAATTTCCATAACATGGGGTAGAATTGCATCAGCAAAGAGACTGATTCTGCCTAAAGGGAGGACCCTAAGCTGCCACAGATGTGTGAGAACGTGGCCTGCATACTGTGAGCCTACAACAAGGTGCCACTTACATCAGAATATGTGTATTTATTACAGCAACATTTTTCTTCTTCTTCTTCTTCTTTTTTTTTTTTTGCCAGAAATTGCTAGCACTAGCCAGAGAGAGATGGAGAAAAAACACCCCACAATGGAGCATGGTCATGTAGTAATCCTTTTTGCTACATTTCTTCCCATTAGGATTTTGGGCAGGCAGGCACCAAAATTGGCCATGTGGGATCCACTTCCAAAGCACAGTAGTATGGAGTGGACCCTACGACAGCAGTGTTTGGATAAATGGTGGTGAAGGATCTGATAAACAAGTATATACTGGCAATCTCCTCCGATATGGAAATAAAGCACCTTGAGAATGAGATTCACTTCTCTAACTTAGATAAAACTACTTTAGAGCAAGGAGGCAGCCATGAGAGAGCATTAGCTGCCCTAGGAATATCAGAAAGAAGTTGTGGAAATGGATAATGCAAAGTGAGTATATATCTACATATCTATCTATATCTATATCATCTATATCTATATTGCCTGTTGTGTAACTTTTTTTCTTTTTCTTTCTTTCTTTCTTTCTTTCTTCCTTCCTTCCTTCCTTCCTTCCTTCCTTCCTTCCTTCCTTCCTTCCTTCCTTCCTTCCTTCCTTCCTTCCTTCCTTCCTTCCTTCCTTCCTTCCTTCCTTCCTTCCTTCCTTCCTTCCTTCCTTCCTTCCTTCCTTCCTTCCTTCCTTTTCTTTTCACAATAGAGCCACCTTTCTATTCCTAGACCACACGGCCATTTGGTATCCTTATCCATGATACAAGGGTAGGAATGTGAGCTGAGCTAAGTTTGGAAAATCAGAGAACAGCATCTTTCTGACAATAGTGATTGTTCTGGGGAGGAGTACCTTACTCATATAAAGGGCAACATCTACATCTCCTGGAATATCTGGGTAAAATAACCCCTTCTTTTCTGATTGTTTAGGTCACACTAGTCTGGAGTCTCAGGGTACATTTAGGATGCATGACACTTTTGTTATTCCTTAGTCCAGTTATACTCACCTATCATTCTAGCTTCTGATGCAAGCCTCTGCTGACTCAGCGTGGAGAAAGTAGATGGGCGAGATATCTCTGAACTCCCTCAGATTCCATGACCAGTTGACTTCCTTTCAGATCTACCTGGCCATTAGTTACCCAACTGTTTGAAATGACTGGTGCCATTAGCACTACCTATGCCAATCGTAATGATAACCAAGTGAGGATATTCTTTAGAATTCTGAAATTAATTTTCTGTGTGTAGAAACCTCACACCTGATAACAGGACTAGGAGAACTAAATATGGCTCCTCTCACCATGTAAATCACAGTGGACCTTGTAGGAGCAGTGTGAAATCTTCCATGGATTTCTTTCTTTTCATTGCATAGTCATAGAGTGATTTTTCTGACCACTCTTTTTTTTTCTTTTTAAGAATTACTTTATTTAACTTTATTTAATTAGATCAGAGAGAGAGCAACAGAGAGAAAGAAAGAGTCATAAAGTCCAGGACTCGAGTTGCAGTGGTCCATGTGGGAGTCCAGCATCCTCAACCACCACTCTACCTGCTGGACCCTCAGACCACTTTTGCTCTCCCCACTCCTATGCCTGGAGTGATCATTCTTCCTTTTTTCTCATTACTCCTTCCTAATGTCAGTCTCTGCCAAATTCACTCTGAAGTTTTCCCAAAGTCTATAAAATTGTCCTTTATGTGAGGGACAAATATTTCTCAAATAGTAAAATGATAAAATACCTCTATAAATGAAAACACATTATTTTTAATTCTAGAGCAGATATGTTATTTACACATTTATAATTCTCAAAGACAAGATGACAAAATGAATTTTTAAACAAGTTTATTTCTTTCTTCTGTGAGAGATAGAGAGAGAAAAAAAAAAGTTAATAAGGTCTCATACCACAATCCCTTCCTTTTCCTATTCTCAAACTCTCTGCTGCCCTTCCTAGCAAGCCAGGATCATGGGTGCAGGCCATGCCTATAAAGGCCAACCTGGGGACCCAACCCAGAATCTTCCATGAAGGTCCAGCTTCAATTAAGCAGCTTGTTACCAGTGCATCACCCAAAAGTGAAATTGTGACTAGACACTCTAGAGGAGGAATTACAAAATGTATCCATATCGCTCAATGTCTGCCATGGTCTAGGTCTAAATATTTATGTCCTCCAAAAATTCTGCTGAAATCCTTACACAAAGGTAATGTGACTGATACCTTTAAAATAATGTCTCAGAGGGACCACCAGGTGGCATCGTTGTTGGAGTACTGGATTCTCACATGACTTACCATAGTTTGAGTCTCAAACCCAGTGGCTTGAAAAATCACACCAGGCATGTGCACTTGTATGCCCAAAGTCCTGAGAGAAGAATGAAATAGAAAGGATTGTGGCATGGCCATTCCTCTAAGGGGGTGATTTCTCACTTTCT
>NW_006159478.1:23681-26586 GCF_000334495.1 Tupaia belangeri chinensis | reverse complement strand
TAATGATAACCAAGTGAGGATATTCTTTAGAATTCTGAAATTAATTTTTTGTGTGTAGAAACCTCACACCTGATAACAGGACTAACAGAACTGAATATGGCTCCTCTCACCATGTAAATCACAGTGGACCCTGTAGGAGCAGAGTGAAATCTTTCATGGGATCACTTCGTGATTTCTTTCTTTTCATTGCATAGTCATAGATCGATTTTTCTAACCACTCTTTTTTTTTCTTTTTAAGAATTACTTTATATAACTTTATTTAATTAGACCAGAGAGGGAGCAACAGAGAGAAAGAAAGAGTTATAAAGTCCAGGACCCGAGTTGCAGTGGTCCATGTGGGAGTCCAGCATCCTCAACCACCACTCTACCTGCTGGACCCTCAGACCACTTTTGCTCTCCCCACTCCTATGCCTGGAGTGATCATTCTTCCTTTTTTCTCATTACTCCTTCCTAATGTCAGTCTCTGCCAAATTCACTCTGAAGTTTTCCCAAAGTCTATAAAATTGTCCTTTATGTGAGGGACAAATATTTCTCAAATAGTAAAATGATAAAATACCTCTATAAATGAAAACACATTATTTTTAATTCTAGAGCAGATATGTTATTTACACATTTATAATTCTCAAAGACAAGATGACAAAATGAATTTTTAAACAAGTTTATTTGTCATACTAGTCTGGAGGCTAAGGGTACATTTAGGATGCACGACACTTTTGTTATTCCTTAGTCCAGTTATACTCACCTATCATTCTAGCTTCTGATGCAAGCCTCTACTGACTCAGTGTGGAGAAAGTGGGTGGGCAAGAGATCTCTAAACTCCCTCAGATTCCATGACTGGTTGTCTTCCTCCCAGATCTACTTAGCCATTAGTTACCCAACTGTTTGAAATGACTGGTACCATCAGCGCTACCTATGCCAATTGTAATGATAACCAAGTGGGGATATTCTTTAGAATTCTGAAATTCATTTTCTGTGTGTAGAAGCTTCACACCTGATGGCAGGACCAGGAGAACTGAACATGGCTCCCCTCACCGTGCAAATCATAAAGGACCTTGTAGGAGCAGAGTGAAATCTTCCATGGGGTCACTTCGTGATTTCTTTCTTTTCATTGCCTAGTCATAGATCGATTTTTCTGACCTCTTTATTTAAAGAATGAATTTATTTAACCTTATTTCTTTATTTAATTAGACCAGAGAGGGAGAGACAGAGAGAAAGAGAGAGAGTTGCAAAGTCCAGGACTCGAACTGCAGTAGTCCATGTGGAAGTCCAGCATCCTTAACCACCATTCTACCTGCTGGACTCTCAGACCCCTTTTGCTCCCCCTACTCCTATGCTTGGAGTAATCACCTTTCCTTTTTACTCATTACTCCTTCCTAATGTCAGTCTCTGCCAAATTCACTTTGAAGTTTTCTCAAAGTCTATAAAATTGTCCTTTATGTGAGGGACAGATATTTCTCAAATAGGAAAATGATAAAATATCTTTCTGGATGAAAACAAATTATTTTTAATTCTAGAGCAGATGTAAGTTATTGACAAGTTAATAATTCTCAAAGTCAAGATGCCAAAATGAATTTTTAAACAAGTTTATTTCTTTCTTCTGTTAGAGATAGAGAAAAAGGGAGAGAGAAAAAATGGTTAATAAGGTCTCATACCTCAATCCCTTCCCTCCCCTATTCTCCAGACTCTCTGTTGCCCTTCCCAGAAAGCCAGGATCACAGGTTCAGGCCCTGCCAATAAAGGCCAACCAGAGAACCCAATCCAGAATCTTCCATGTAGGTCCAGCTTCAGTTAAACAGCTTGTTACCAGTGCATCACCCAAAAGTGAAATTATGACTAGACGCTCTAGAGGAGGAATTTCAAAGTGTATCCATATCGCTAAATGTCTGCCATGGTCTAGGTCTAAATATTTATGTCCTCCAAAAATTCTGCTGAAATCCTTACACAAAGGTAATGTGACTGATACCTTTAAAATAATGTCTCAGAGGGACCACCAGGTGGCATCGTTGTTGGAGTACTGGATTCTCACATGACCTACCATAGTTTGAGTCTCAAACCCAGTGGCTTGAAAAATCACACCAGGCATGTGCACTTGTATGCCCAAAATCCTGAGAGAAGAATGAAATAGAAAGGATTGTGGCACGGCCATTCCCCTAAGGGAGTGATTTCTTGCTTTTGCTCTCTGTCTCTGTCTCTCTCTAGCAAGCACATATGCCCTTTGGGAAAAACCTAAAAAGTATAACGTCTCAGAGAGATGCCTGTTCCTTCAGACAAGTGAAGTTATGGCAAGAAGACTGTAGTCTATGGACCAAGAAGGGTTCCCTCAGCAGGCTTAAATCAGCTGGAACTTTGAACTTGACTTTATAAGTTCTAGAACTTTGAGAAATAAATGTCATCTGTGCTTTTAAACTACCCAGATTTTGTTGTAGCAGCCCAAATATATAAAGAAAAGGCCTATTTCATATCAAATGGAATGATAAATATACAAATTCCCACAATTAGATAAAGAATAGAAAATATGATCAGAATGTGAGGTAACAAGTGGTTAATTTAAATAGTTTTATGAAAACCCTCACAGAGATGTCCCTGCCCTCAAACTCCGTGTGTGTGTGTGTGTGTGTGTGTGTGTGTGTGTGGTGGAAGAGGGAGGAACAGGCACACATGGATATGTGTGTTTAATGGAGGGGACTTTCTACTGGTACTCCAAGAAGCCTAGCATGAGATCTTCTGTAGCTGAACTATGAAAAAAAAAAAAAAAAGGAAGATCATATTAAATCCAACATCACTGGTTAAAATACTGTAGATTGTCCTATAACTTGTTTTTGTTGTTTTTTTTTTTTTGTTTGTTTGTTTGTTTTTTGTTTTCCTTTGGCAAAGTAAGCCTTATTTAGTACTTGGCTTTTAAGAG
>NW_006159478.1:19930-22728 GCF_000334495.1 Tupaia belangeri chinensis | reverse complement strand
GCAAGAGGGGAGCCATCTGATTCTTCTAGTGTCCCAAGAGTTATTTGGAAGGGTATGACATTTCATAGGTAGCCAATAGCTCTCCGAGGGATAAGGAATCACCAGTGATCATAAGGCATAGGCAAGTTCTCCTACCTCAAGGATATTACAGTTAGAAAGGCCAAAGAAAGAATTTTTTAAAAGCCCATGTAAGGTCCCCAAAAAGAAAAGAACTAAAAGCTTTCAATATCTGTCAGGCCCTGGCAGAGTAAGCAGTTTGTTAAGATACCAAATTAAGTAAAGATCCTCTGCCCTCTGAATAATTCTCCCTTCCTTGTCCCCACAGGCACTCCTGTCTGCTTTTCCTATTTTAGGCTTCCAGACTTGAGGACTTTGGGGCCTTTGAATTGATGTCATTGAGTGATCATTTTAATTTCTAATTTAGACCTTGTCTAAAACCAAAGGAAATTTGGGTTCTCTGTCATCTAACAATTAAAAGAAAATGATAGAAACTTTATGAGTGTTCATTTAGAAACAGATGAAAATATTTTGCAGCTATTAAGTTTGAAGGAGCAACAAGAGATAAGAATTAAAGTTTTAGTTTGATTATGTCTTGTTTATTTCAGAACCATTGCACCTAAATGTCATCTTCACAGGTCTAGATATAAATACATTAGAAACAGAATTGTAAGACATAAAATAAGAAACATTTTTAGTATTTATATAGAAGGGAGTAAAAAAATTGCCATTTGTGAATAAGATACTGAGAGCTCTGAGAAATGTCCTCTTTAGTACTTATATGTTTCCTCAGCCACCACTTGTCTACATCAGTATTTTGGGATATCTTCCATCCAGCATTATCATATTTTTATTTTCAGTTGATGGAAATGATAATATACATAACAAAGTATAGCATGTTATTTTTTATTAGTCTAAATCACTTACAGTACTACTTCTTAAGGCTACGTGATTGGAATAATAAATACGGGTACTGAAATAGCATATAGTATGTGTGAGATTATGTGGTGGGGATGATGAGAGTGTATTATGGTATATGTTTGATTATTTTAAAAGTGAAAATACAGGGGTCCAGCAGATGGTGTGATGGTTATGACACCAGACTTCCATGTAGTTGTCTACAGTTTGAATCCTGGACCCAGGGGCTTAAAACTCACACTGGGAGCATGTGAATGTGTGCCTCTGATCCTGAGAGGAGAATGTAGGAAGAGGAATTGTGGCATGGCCGTCCCCCCAGGGGGTGATTTTTCACTTTGTCTCTCTATCTCTGTCTCTTTACTGAGCTCATGTGCCCTATAAGAAAATTATCTCTCTAAGGAAAAAAAACGTGAATATACAGCTTAAAGAATTCTCATATAAAAGGAAAAGTTCAAATTAGAGAAACATTGTATCCGATGTGGTTTAATTTACAAATATTTCCAATATATCTCAATTTTGAGGGTTTTGTTTTGTTTGTTTTTAGAGAGACACAGGGTTTTCCTCTTTTCTCCAAGGTGACCTGGAACTTCTGATCCTCCTGGCACAGCATCCTGACGAGTTGGGATGACAGACATAAACCACCTCTTCCAGTCTTGAATTTTTTTAAAGAATTATTTATCTTATTTATCACTAAAATTCTTTTATATATCCAAACACTGCATATCATTATAGCTTGTAAAATATTTTTTCAGCATGAATATACTACATATCAGTCCAGTTAAAGATATAGTCATACACGTTATCATCAACATGAAATTTTCCATTTTTGTGTCCCTTAAATGCTTTTGCTTCTTTCTTTTTCCCCTTGATTTTTTGTAATTTGAGTTTTGGGTACTATCAAAAGCAAGAAAAGTCTTCATTCATCAACTCTGGTACCTAGATAATCATGGCAGCTGGGGAAGCTAAGCTACTCTAGAATAACGGAATATCCTGAAACTCAACTTCTTCCTGCAAATCCTCACATAATCCAAAGTGATTCCAAAATACTAGGAAGATAAAGTACATCTACACCTGGGAGTGGGGGAAACACCTCTTTTATTTCACCTTTTCTCTCTCTTTCTCATACCTGCACCTCATCCTCCCTTCCGCAAATTTCAGCTCCCAATCCCTCTCATGGCTTCCTCCCCTCTGATGTGTGAAGAACAATGTGAAAGACTCTAGAGGGCAATAGGCTGGCAGATGCTGCCTTTCACATCCTCTCTCCCTCATCTTTCATTGAATTTTGAAGAGTTTTCTAATATGGGTCTGGTTGTTATTTAACTTTCCATCTTTTATCAAAGTTTGGAGGTCCAACAATGTAGATGTCCCTAGTGATTCAAGCACAGGTAGTTTCCCAGGATAGCATCTCCTAGAAACATCCATCTGAGAAAGGAATTGGTGGTGCACATACACAATAATTCTGTTATTAGTACATTTGTTTCTGAAGAAATATTTGTACAGGAAGCAAAATTACAATGTGAAGATGACCATATTTGAATAGAATTCAACTCAGGGCATCTTACAGTGCTCAAAATGATTATGAGTTTTAAGCATCATAGTCTAATGCAGTCCTCCCAGAATAGGTATTTGTTCATATATTTGTGTATAAACTCACAGTACATATGGTATATGCACATATGTATACACACAAGTGCACACACATGTATATGAAAGGAATTCAAAGTTTGTGGAGAAATGAGGTTAAAGTATAAGTTTATTTTTGTGTAAAAATATTTATGAAATCCACACAAAGCTTTTTTTTTCTTTTTGAGAGGTATTTGCTATAGGACGCATGTGCTCACCAGAAAGAGAGAGAGAGACAGAGAGACAGAAAGCAAGAAATC
>NW_006159478.1:15520-19517 GCF_000334495.1 Tupaia belangeri chinensis | reverse complement strand
CTCGAACCGCAGTTGACTATGTGGGAGTCCAGCGACATAGCCATTATGCTAACTGCTGGCCCCATCACATGCATTTTCCACATACCTGTTAAACATCCCTCTTTTGTTCGTATATACATATACTAGCAAATTTTTCACGCAAGTGTCCATGAATACAGGTTTCAACAGGGGCTACAAATCACAGAAATAGCAGTGAATCACATTGCTGCCAGAGGAGGATAATCTTAAAGTTCAGAAAATCTGCACTAAAAATGAGCATCGGAGGCCAGCACGCCAGCAGGTGACATGGAGGTTAAGGTTCTCGGTCTCACAAGGCCAACGACGTGGTGTGTGTGTGTGTGTGTGTATGTGTGTGTGTGTGTAAGTAAAATCCTGTAAGGAGAATGGGTAAAGGATTGTGATATGGCCATCCTTTACGGGGGAATACTTTTTGTTTTCTTATTCTTTCTCTGTGAACATACACACCATTATAGCACATTGAAAAAGAAGAAAAGCAAGGAAGGAAAGAAAGAAAGAAAAAAGGAAGAAAGAAAAAGAGAAAAAAAGAATTGATACAAGACCCCACCCAGAAAGAACCACCAAAGCATCTAAGACACACCAGTTCATAAAAGTTGAACATTGCAGGGCCTTGCAAATGGCTACATAATGATCAAAGGCCGTGAGGATGAGCACAAAGATCTCTATGCACCCAAAGAACTGTGCTGCAACGACCTGAGTCAGGCACTCCTTTTAGGAAATGGTCTTCTGAAGAAGCATCCATGATCAATCTGGGAGTTGTGGCTATAGAAAAACAAATGTCGGCAAAGGATAGGTAGAACAGGCCAAAGTGTATGTCAAGTAGAATCATAAAAGGAAGAATAATAAGGGGTTCTGACTAGGAAAAACTTGTGGTACAAGGGTGATCAAAGTACCACAGTAGGGGTAGAGTAAGTTTGTCCTAGGATATTGCTAAAGAGTTTTGCTTTCCTTTCCTCCATCCTCATATTATTCCTTCTCCCAACCCCACAAATAAGGCATAGTAAGCAGGGTGATAATAGGTCATGGACTGCTGATATTAGTATCATTAGTACCATGAGGAGTTTACTTTAAGTCTATCAGCACAGCCAATCAGAACTCAAATGTGTCCAAAGTTGTATCCAATCTCATTTTATGTTACCAGGCAAGTAGCCTATGCCCAAGAGATTGTTTTTTCAGAAATTCTTGAGTACTGATGCCTTTCTACACGCAAAAAGAGAGTTGGTGTAAGATTTCAGCTGCTGTATGGACCAAAAAGCAGTTATGATCCAATGTCTTTGAAATATCTTTAAAATACGTGGATTTATGGTGAAAGAAAAATTTATCCATAATGTCTAAGTTATGGCCTTCATATTAGGCCACCATAATCCTCTGTTGTCAGTTGAAGGCCTTCTACAGGATAGGGGTTATACTAAAATGGATAAATTGACAGAGAATAAGAGAAAATGTGACAAATTTCTCCAGCTTGAGACAAAATATCTGAACTTATCTGAATGGTCAGGCTGTGTTGTGAAAGGATGTTTGAGGTCACCTAAAGGTTCACAAGTATATGTGGGTTCCTAGAGAGGTAAGGATGATGTCTTTCCCAGAACAGATATACATCATGAGGAGAGGGTTCCAGGACAGAAGAGAAGAACCAAGTAGATGGCACCATTTTCTAAAAGAAAGTCAGTTGTTTTTTGTCTACCTCAAGAATTACCCGGGTTCCTGTATGGTAATAATAGTGTACTGTGAAGACTGAGCCACAGTTCTGGCATCAGGAGACCTGCATCCCTTCATTCTGTCTTGACCATTTGTGAGTAGGGGACTGACTGAGAGATCTACATCTCTGGGGGCAGTCATACCTTCAATAGTCTCCTTTACAAATTTTTAAGAATTTTTTATTTTGTTCTCTTTTTCTTTTTCTTTTCTTCTTATTATTTTTTTTTACTTCCATAGGGTGCAATTACTTGTCAGAGAAAGACATAGAGAGAGAAAGTGAGAAATCTCTCCCCAGAGGGAATGACCAGGCACAATTCCTTCTCCTCCATTCCCCTCAGGATTTGGGGCATGCATACACATGTACTTGGCTTGATTTTGAAGCCACCTGGTCCGACTCTTGGACTGTGGGTTGGTGATGTGGGAATCCAGCAACTTAACACTATGCCACCTGTGGTCCTCTCCTTGACATATTCTTCATGGGGCGGGCAGGCTTATGTTCTTCTTTGGCAATCCCTTACCATATATTCAGCCTGTCAGCACTGGTAACAAATAGAGGAGTCTTTCTGAGTGCCTGAAGGGGTAGGTTTGATTTGTAAGACTGCTAACAAAACTAAAGCTTTTACCCTCTTTCTTTGCTTTCTCTCTTTGGCCTCTTCTCTGCCCCTATTAGAATAGCTAGAGGCAGATGTTGCCAAACAAACGTGGGCAAGAAGGAATCTCTGGAGGGACCTCAGAAGGCAGATTGGAGTTGGTATTTGGGTATGTGAGGGTATGAATTCTTTCAGAGGTTTATCTCCTGCAAGGTGGGGCTAGGCTTTTGCAAAGTGGGACTAGGAGGGAGCAAGCAGCCTCAAGTGAGCAGAGGATTTTCTGCAAGGGCAAAGGAAACTTGGACCTAAGGCAATTTTGAGTATTTTTCCAATCTACCACAAAAAAAGAGCTAATTGTAAAATAATGCTAAAATTAATACTTCCCTCTGGTGATTAGGCTGTCCCATCTAACTTATATTGTGGTCAGGCCCACATGAAAGAGAAAATCAGGTTTTGTTTGTCCTCAATGTCTGAGGCTCAAAGGAGTCCCAATATTTCAGGCAACAGTCCAGGGAATTAGGTTTTACTTCATGCAGTTGAGACTGCATTACTCATCTACAAAAAGGGAGAAAAGGTATTGCTTTATTCTCATTTTCTTTGTTCAGCTATGAATACAATCACGCCTGTCATTGCATAGCAGACTGGGAGGAGCATAGGGGCAGTATCAATCCTGAATCAGGTACCAGACCATTCTATACTCTGTCGCCAGCTTCATACTCAGTCATTGTTTTTTGTTTGTTTGGTTGGTTTTTTTAGAATTTTTTTTTTCTATAGGATGCATACATTTACTGGAAAGACAGAGACAGAGAGACAGAAAGTGAGAAATCCCCCCGCCCATGGGGGATGGCTATGCCTCAGTTCCCTCTTTCATTCTCCTCTTGGGATTTTGGACATGCATGCGCATGTGCCCATCATGAGCTTTAAGTCAACAGATCTCTAATGGACTCTTACAAGGTGAGACTAGGCTCTTGCAAAGTGGAGCTAGGAGTCAAATACACTCTGTGGGAATCCAGTTAAGTAACCATTATGCCATCTGCTGGTCCCAGTGACTGGGAATTTCTGACAGGACTGACATAGTCAAATCTCTCCTCAAAGGAGGAAGAAACCAGAGCTTGGCCACAGCTCTCATTCCTCTGCAAGCAGGATCAGGACCTACAATTCTTATGTGATTTTATTTAAGGAGAAGTGAGGGATGGAAATTCAGTTGAAATGAGAAAGAAGGAAAAAAGGCTGCAGTGATTATCAAGGCCCTTAGCAGCATTAATTTCATTGATACAATCTTTACTTAATTTCAAATTGTCTTTGCATAACATTATATTCTGATAGAGGACTTCAATATTGTTTTCAACCTCCATTTTTATGAATTCAATCAACCAAATACAATAATATGTTATTATACATTCCTGAACTTAGTTTATTGGTATGTCTATGTCTTTTTCTATAATTTTAATACATTTTAAAAAATGCTATAATGTGGCTCCAGTTGGACTGTGTATAGGTTTATCTGAAATTGAGCTATTACGTCCTGAATGTGGTATGAAAAATGGGTCACAAATTCAGAAAAGCAAGCTCCCAGATCATCTTAGCTTTCTTTAGTCTACTTTCTCATTATTTTTGACATTCATATAATTATCAGAGATAACATGGGGTTTTATAAGACCTGTAGAGCAAGGAGACAGAGAGGAAAGAGT
>NW_006159478.1:13940-15228 GCF_000334495.1 Tupaia belangeri chinensis | reverse complement strand
AAATAACCACACTGAATGACATATTACATGATAATAAGTGTAAAGACAAAAATTAAACAGAAATGGAGGGATTGGAATCATACAATGTTGGTGCCTGAGATTTGCGGTTCTACGAGGTAATCAGAAATTCCATTACTGAGAAAACACTTGAATAATCAATTGAAGGAAGTGAGTACAAACATCAGAAGAAAGGATAAGGGAGAGAAAGAGAACAACTTGTGTAGAGGTTCCTAGTCAGGAGCATGTCTGGGTTCATGGGAAAAATTGGTAGGAATGTGGTTTTTATGTCCCAGTAGGTTAAAGAATTTTGTGGTCTTAATAGAAGGAAGTTGGAAATAATAGAGATATGGCTAAAAATTAGTAGATATGAGACTGAGATAATAGATTAATCTCAATGACAAAGAGTAGGTATGACTATAATAATAAGCAGTTGATATTTAATGACAAGATAATGGTTGTGTTGATGGACTCCCACATGATAGACTGCAGTTTGAATCCTGGACTCAGTGGCTTGAAACTCACACCAGGCATGTGTGCATGCGTATCCAAGATCCCAAGAGGAAAATGTAAGAGAATGGATTGCAATGAGTCCACCCTCCTGGGGGGTGATTTCTCACTTTTTCTCTTAATGTGAACACATGTGCCCTGAGGCAAAAACCTCTACCCCAAGAAAAGAAGAAAAAAGATTCAAGACTAGGATAATCATGAACTGGAGGAGGGGTATGAGCTGCCAGTCACTATGAGAAGCATTCATAATGAAATCCCATTCCTAGGTTTTGCCATGAGAGCTGTGAGAGAGAAAACAGCTCTCATGTAAACAGATGGAGGGGGGAAACAGGAAACCAAGAAAAGTAAGGAAAAGTTCATATAAATGGTTGAAAATTAAGGATATTCTACTTATTATTGACCATAGAGCCAAAAGACATAGCAAAAGTGGATTTGACAAGATGACTGTTATGGAAAAGGTGTGTTTATTGTTTTATAAGAAATTCAAACACATTTAAAATACTCTATTACAAAGCTAGCTGTCTGTAACTGGAGAAACATCCATGTAATCTCTTCAAATCTTGGGTACTCATAAAATTTCTGGACTTATTATTGAGTTTTTCTTTAAGTGTATTTATTTACAATTTACATGAACAAGAAAGACAGAGTGACAGCACCCCCACCTGGGCTCTGACACTGCAATTCACTCAAAGCCCAGAGCCCTAGTCAGCCCTGGATCATGGGCAAGTACATGGCCATTGTAGTCAGGAGATCTCCAGTCAGGGACACGAAACCTTCCCAT
>NW_006159478.1:5486-12442 GCF_000334495.1 Tupaia belangeri chinensis | reverse complement strand
TCTATTCTTCATTTATATACAAACATAATTTATCATTTCAATCTCATACTGTTAGGTTTTACGTTCTGATTTTCATTTTTGATTGTTAAAAGCCTTTTCCCATGAATCTAAAGGATATTTATAATACATTATTCATTTTGGAAATTCTATATTAACACATCAAAATTTCATAATATAATTTTTAAATAATTATTTAATTTAAATTTATTTATTGCTATTAATTAATTAATTTATTTATCTATGTTTTGAAGTTGACCAGAGAGAGAGACAGAGAAAGATAAAAGGAAAATGAGAAAGGAAGCTGGCAGGTCAGAGACTCAAACCGTGGTCAGCCATATAGGAGTCCAGCCGCCTTAGCCAAAACACACCTGCTAGACCCTCATAATATAAATTTTGCTACTTGTTTTTAAGTTACTATGAAATTTTTGTCTTATAATAATTTTTTAATTTTTTATTTTTTGGAGAGTATTTAATTTACATTTATTTATTGCTATTAATTAATTAATTTTTTTATCTATGTTTTGAAGTTGACTAGAGAGAGAGACAGAGAAAGATAAAAGGAAAATGAGAAAGGAAACTGGCAGCTCAGAGACTCAAACCATGCTCAGCCATATAGAAGTCCAGCCAAGCGTGCGCTCGCCAGACAGACAGAGAGAGACATAGAGACAGAAAGCGAGAAATCACCCCCCAGGGGGGATGGTCACGCCGCAATCCCTTCTCCTCCATTCTCCTCTCGGGATCTTGGGCACGCACGCACACGCGCCCGGCGTGAGTTTTAAGCCACCGGGTCCGGTACGCGAACCGCGGTCGACTACGTGGGAATCCAGCGACATAGCCATTACGCTAACTGCTGGTTCCCTCCCTTCTCCTCCATTCTCATCTCGGGATCTTGGGCACGCACGCACATGCGCCCGGCGAACCGAGGTCGACTACGTGGGAGTCCAGCGACATAGCCATTACGCTAACTGCTTGTTCCCTCTTATAATAATTTTTGAATAAGCCTCTTCTCACTTATGTTATTTTCCTTATTTTTAATAATCTTATCAAAATAATTTTCTGAGGAAATAAGGTATCGATACATATATTCTCATAATTATCAAAACTATTATCAAAGAGCCTTCGAGTTTACAGAGGTTTACAAGGTAAAAATGTACCTACTTGAGCCACCTCATGGAGTGGCTCCCATGTGGCTGACTACATGGTTGGAGTCCCAGACTGAAGACTTTAACATCAGGCTGGATACATGTGTATTTGTGCCAAAATCCCAAAAAGAGGGAAAACTGGAAGAGAAGGGTCCCAATGTGAGCATGCCCTCTAGGGGATTGTTTTTGTTTTTGTTTTTTCCTCTCTCTCTCTTTCTTTGTCTCTCTTCTGCAAGTAAACAGGTCTTCTATCAAATAAAAGAAAAAAAATAGCACTGTCAAAGCTTCATAATTTCTCAATCCCATTCTACATGGTAACTGTTAGTTCCATGTACGTTCTTTCTGATTTTTCAGAATTCCGTATGTATATACAGTTGGTGGAAATATACATTTTATGTACAGATCAGGTAATTTTTTTCCATTGTTTCTAAAGATACAGCAACGTGGTACAGATTTCTAATAAACTCATTGCCTACATATTATGTTATTTATCTTGGTAACTAGAATAGAAATTATGATTATTAATTATAATATGTTTGCATTTTTTATTTCTTTTTTCCATCAACTGTGAATTATTTTTATTTTTGAGAGTTAATGTTCTGATTTCTTTACATTTTAAACTCAGTTTTTTATTTTATATTGTCAAATCTGTTGATATTTTGCCTTTTTCATCATTGTCTATTAATTCAATTTGGGATTTACCATCTTTATTTTGTCTTAAAATGTTTCTGAGCTTGAGGCCAACAGATGGCATAGCAGTTACATTTCTGAATTCACACATAACTGACCACAGTTTGAGTCCTGGACCTGGTGGCTTAAAAATCATGCCAGGTGCATGTGTGTGTGTGTCCATGATTCCAGGAAGAAAATGAAGAAGGATTTGCAGCATGGCCATTCCCCTTGTGGAAGGTAACTTCTTACTTTTCCTCTCATTGTCTCTGTCTCTGTCTCTCTATCTCTCTCTTTATTGAGCCCACCTACCCTAGACAAAAACTTCATATATAAATATATATATATATACATGTAAATATTTCTATGCCATTTAGTGTTAGTATAAAATGAAGTATAAAATGCCCTAGAATTTATTTTAATGAGTTTTAAATACTTTTTTTTATTCTGAATAATCACCAATTCATCAATGAATAAATAATGTCATCCCGTTAGTTAGCATACATATAGTACAGACATACACAAATATGCCATGCAAGGCAGGGAAAGATGATCTTTACCTTTTTTGCTATCAAGTTAGAGAGATTAAATACTTCTAAATAAGATAGAGCCCAACTGGTTGCATAGTGATTAAGGTGCTGGATTCCCACATGGTCGACTTTGGTTCAAGTCCCAGAACTGGTGGCTTGATTTTTTATTCTCCCATTCTCTCTCTTATTAAGTTGAAGAAGAAGGATAAATTAAAAATTTTAATTAATAATTATTTAAAATAAATAAATAAAATTATTAACTACATAAAAATTTTACATAGGTGTATGCAATAATACCAAGATGTTTTTCAAAAGTGGAACTCTCACTCTAAAAGAAGTTAATTGGTTAATGAACTTCCAAAAATGATAAAGAAATCGAGTTCTATTTTTAATATATTAATATCTTAAAACAAAATTTTCCCCAAGATTCTCTGAAATTCAGTTATTCAATAAGTTTATATTGGGTTTCTATACTTAGAGTAAATATTTCAAAATTATTACTTCAAATTGTTCATCTACCTCTAATAAAACTACATCATCTAAATAAAACTTAAAGATGCTTAGTCATCCAGCTAAAGCAATATTAGTCCAGTGTGATAAATGAAGGATCCTATAACTATAAGGCCTGATTGACAGTTCTAATTATCTCCAATTACTATAAAAGAGAAAACAAACTATTACTTATTTTTAATACATTGAGTTTCTGCTGGAGGATAGCAATAAAGAGGGTTGTGAGGCAAAGAACAGTTAATTGAGAAAAGAGAATGAAAAATCATAAGAAGGAAAGAAGCATGCATTATTTCAGGTAAACACTCAGGTGGCCTCCACGAAAACTGCATTAATTAAATCAAAAATTGTAAGAAGTAAATACATCGGGAAATAGAGAACAACTACTAAAGCAAGGTAATACAATTCCATTTTCTTTATTTTAAATAAGCTAAGATAAAAGTTGGGAATGTGAAGGCGGGAAGGTGTCCTGTGGACAAAGTGTATGCATTCATTGAGATCAACACAGTCTCAGAGTTTTATTACTGAATTCAGCAATTACTGCCTAACACTTCTCTGGTTCTCCATTCTTCACCTTTAAAAAGAATTAATAAGGACACATAAATACTTATTTTACACATTCTCTGAAACAGGGATTCTTTCTTTTATATTGTATTTTTTAGCCTTTACAGAAATTTTACAATTTCACAACTTCATAGTCCATGTAACTGATGAGAAAACTGTGGCTCAAAAACTTTAAAATGACATGCCAAAGAACTTTTTCAAGATTCTTCCAGTCCATTTGTAAGTAAAAGGCCATACACTGAGGTGCGCATTTTTTTCTGAGATGCTTTTGTTAGATAGCCAGGCTTGCTGATCATTACTAAGTCTTTCAGCAAAACAGCAGAATATAGTGTAATCTCTTTATGGTATTGTCTTCCTTCAATTTCTGTCTAATTCTCCTTTGCTATCTCCATTCTTCATCCACATTGTAGGATCCTAGCAGGAAATGGAATACCTTTCATCAAAGTCACTTAAATTTGATGTCCTAGATAAAAACTTTTTTCCATTTGAAATAGTTTGAGTAGGAGTCTTTTCCTAAACATGAAGATATTTTTGTTTTCCCTCCACAAAGGATTTTCAAACACGTAGTGAATAGCAAGAAGTCTAGTATGTAATTTCTCTTTTGATTATTTTTTTAAATTATTAGATTCCAAATAATCATAAAATTCTCTTTACACATATTGTGACTAAGTTGCAAATAAATGGATGAGGGATATGAAGGTGAAAACATTATGAAGCTTTTTCTACACTATTACCTTACCTCTTTCTGTATAAGGTATATCAGAAAATTATTTGTCTAAGATCATTTTTACTTCTTTACAACTAATTTTTAAACTTTAATGTTTTATTTTTCATCAGAAAAAAACTTTATTTCTTTCCACACTTTACTCATGGCATATTTTATGTTCTTATTCCTCAAAGTATAAATCAGAGGATTGAGTAATGGGGTTACCATGGTGTAAAATATTTCCAGTATTTTGTCAGAGGAGAGAGTAGTTGGAGGTCGTGCATATTCAAACATGCATGGGACAAAAAATAAAACCAAAACAGCAATATGAGATCCACAAGTGGAGAGTGTTTTTCACTGCCCTTCAGAACTATGGGTCCTCAAGGAGAGCAAAATGACACTATAGGAGATAAATAACAAGGAGAAGATTAAAATGCAGAAGAATCCACTGTTACTGACAACCAAAATGCCAACAATATGAGTGTCTGTGCAGGCAAGCTTCAGTAATGGGTACAAGTCATACATAAGATGATCAATGACATTGGGGCCACAAAAGGGCAACTGGAAAGTAAAGAGAATTTGTATCATGGAATATAAGAAGCCCCCTGTCCAGGCTACTCCCATCAGAATGCCACAGAGCCTCCAGTTCATGATAGAAGAGTAGTGCAAGGGCTTGCAAATGGCCACGTAACGGTCATAGGCCATGGCCATGAGGACAATCACCTCTACCCCAGCAAAGCAGTGTCCAGCAAACATTTGGATCATGCAACCTTGGAAAGAGATGGTTTTCCTCTCAGAGAGAGAGTCTGCAATCACCTTTGGGGTGATAACAGAGGAGAAGCATGAATCCAGGAAAGACTGAAATGCCAAGAAGAAGTACATGGGGAAGCCCCGCAGAGCAGGGCTGTTGAGGATGGTCACTACTATTAGCATGTTGCCCCCGATGGTTGCAATGTGCACAAACAAAAATACAATAAATACTATTTTCTGAATATTTGGATTTTGTGAAAGCCCCAGAAAGACAAACTCAGTTACGAAGCTTTGATGGTGCGTGTCTTTGAAGGAAAAAATGTAATCTACACCAGGAATCCTGTAGAATCTGCAACTGTCAAAAAAACTTGTAGATCTATTTATAGTAGTATACATCATGAACAAGTTGGTGCACACATATGTGATATTATCTTGATAGCATCTGTTGTCCCTGAGAAAATATAATCAAAATTTTGTGAAGGTAGCAATGAAAAGTCAGAGAAGTTGAGGTGGGGATTAATTACTGATACTTTTAAGATAGCCAAAGTTTCAAAACATAGAAAATGAACTCTCCACATGTGGTAGAGAAAAGAACAGACTTGATCTCAAGTGCCAACTTTGATCATTTATTTACTAGTTGGTTTCTGGGGTTGGTTTATTGAAAATCATTCAGAGATTGCATTTCAGTTGTGGGGAAAGCAATACTGACTTTCATAATAATACCTGCCATTGTAATAAATGAAAGTATGTGACCTCCTATCATCAAATATTTCTTTAAAAGTTCAAGCTGTATTGGGCCTTTGAATTATTAACCTTTTTCCTTTTTAAAAATTGTATTTATTTTCTCAAAGACAGAAAGGTTCTCCCTGACAGGTCTAATCTATTCCAATCCCATTTTCCTCGCCCTCGAGCTAGACAGAATATTGGTAATACACATGCTTGGCGTGTTTCATATTGACTCAAGATTTGGAACCACAGTCAGCTCGATGGGCTTCCAGCAAGTTCATTATCCTGACCTACTGAAACTGGGTAATTTATTATTTAAAAAGGATAAAGATCTACCTCTATACTTAATACATAAAAGTGTGTAGCAAGAGTTTAGTTATTCTTTTTGACTGAATATTTAAAATGAAAAAAGAATTTCCTAGACATAATAATGTTAATTTTATAATGTTGTTATGATGACTAAGTGAAGTAATACAAAGATAATTGCTTAGGACCTGCTGCCTAAGAAACAGTCTGGATAAGGTCTTATTATGCCTATTTTATTGATGAGAAACTCATCCATAAGAGATTAATTTGAGGAAATAACAGTTTGTTTGAGATTTTCACAGAACCTCTGGCTCCAACACCCAGTTCTTTCCCACTTGATCAACATGGAAATGGGTGGAGATTTTTTCTTTTTTTCTGCAAGAACTTCAGTGCTATTATGACCTTTCTGTAGTGTCCATCCACGTTTAAAGTGTAGTCTCTAATTATTTTGCTCATATTTCAATGAAGTACCTTCATAAAGGATACAGAGAAAATGACGCAGAATCAGAAGGCAACGGCCCAATCACTTACACATACAAATCGACAGCAACCACATAGATAGAGATATAACATCTTGAATATGAGCCCTGAGATCTTATTTATTATTTACCAGTATTCATACAATGTGCCTCAGTCTAATCCATCATATTTATATAATTTCATGTTAAAGCAGAAATGTTCATAAATAGCTTACCAGTTCATCCTCCAGGATTATGATGAAGATCAAACTTGAAAATGTGAAAATGTTGCTTACAATAAAGTCCCTTACCAATTGTAGTCATTATTATTGTGCTTACAAAGCCAGCCCACTTGGGCCTATCCCAGAGCCTGATGGTTAGGGAGTTGGATTCCATATAGCTGACTCTGATTTGAATCCTGATTCAGCAGGTTGAAAACTTGCTAGGCATGTGTGCGTGCTTGCTCCAAATTGAGGAGATGGGGAAATAAAGAAGTTATTGTTGCGTGATCATGTTCCACTGGGGTCCGTTTTCTCTCCCTTTCTCTATCTCTCTGTCTTTCTCTGGTGAAGCACATATACCCCCAATAATAAAAAAA
>NW_006159478.1:1589-3112 GCF_000334495.1 Tupaia belangeri chinensis | reverse complement strand
TAGCTCAATTATTATCTATGCACTATTTCTATTTAGAATTTAGAAAACAAACAAACAAACAAAAACCTCTGTTTTCTGAGGCTGGCAGGTGGTATGGTGGCTAAGATTGTTGGACTCCCACATGGCAGACCACAGTTCGGGTCCTGAACCTGTTGGCTTGCTTTCTGGCTTTATCTGTTTCTCTCTCCCTCTCTGGTCAAAATAAAATTGATAAATAAACTTCAATAAAATAATTCTATAATTCTTTAAAAAAGAAAAAAAAAACCTCTGTTTCCACTAGTATCATTTCTGAGAGATGTCTGAACTTTCTGTTTTATTTGTGATTAAGCTCGTTTTAAGGGAGAGAGAGATACAAAGCCACAAAAAATATCACAAAAACAATTCAGAGCTTCACCCACTTAAATTGTCATGAACTATTCTGAGGCAGGACCTTAATGCTATTATGACATCAAATGCACTTAGGAAAATTGGAGTGGACACAGTTAAAATCATTAATCTCCACTGCATGACTTGAGTCATTCTTTCTTACCTTTAATAGCTCCCCCTATGTCATTCATTAAGATGTGGAAACAGTATGCTATATTTTGTAACAACTCTGTAAATGGTAAGACAGCACTTGAATGTATCATGCTCCTACATCAGCATGCTTTACACACCTCAGGAAATTCTAACTTTTAAATTGAAATGATCAGGATGATGAGAATATTGGAGGATAAATGATTATGTGAGAATATATGAAGAAAGAAAAACAAGCAAAACGGTGATGGGAACTAGGGCAACAATGTGCACTTGCGTTTCTGCGTTACTTAGATTTAACTAAGTTGAACATAGGTCAAGTTCCATTAGAAAGTAGGAGCTCCTAGTCCTTCTGCTCCAGTGGTTTGCACTCTGTTACTAACAGTTGCTATTTATTGAGCACTCATTAAGTGTCACATGCTGCTTTATGACTCCACATGTTTGCTTTTATTTGCTTCTACATCCTCTGAGCTTGGTAATATTAAAATCCCCATGAAAGATAAAGAGTCTGAGACAGGAAGGTTATGTAACTAGCTGCTCAAGCGTGCAGTTATTATTGTTAGGTCACACATTACATTAAATTAAATGTGTATGTTGGTAGCCTGACCATAATACACACATTTTTACACACTACATTACATTTTTTATATTAGCCTAAATGCCTTTTACTTCCTTCTTAAATTAGCATTTTTATTGTTTTAAAAATATATTTTAACTATTACAATGTATGTATTCTTTCAAAGTTACTTTCAGCATATTATTATTTACATTTTTAAAGTTTACATTTAATAACTGTACATCGTTACAGTGACTACATCACAATGTGAAGTTGTTTCCATTTCTTACATCTACATCTAAGAGAGAGAAGAACATTTCTCAAAAACAAGGTAGAGGGAACCAGCAGTTAGCGTAATGGCCATGTCGCTGGACTCCCACGTAGTCGACTGCGGTTCGCATCCTGGACCCGGTGGCTTAAAACTCACGCCGGGCGCGTGTGCGTGCATGCC
>NW_006159478.1:0-1508 GCF_000334495.1 Tupaia belangeri chinensis | reverse complement strand
TTCACTTGCTCAAGTTTTTGCAAAACTTTTCAATCCTTGAACAGTTAAGAGGTTTTTGTTTTTTAACTTTGTGGTTTTTATTTTAAGATTCTTTCATTTTTCTTCAATGCAGGGCTAGAACATTGTAGATACTGGGATCCAATAGAGTGTGTTTTTGCAGAATTACAGTAAAATGTCTGAGCAGCTATTACATGTAAAACCTGAGCTCTAGGCTAACACAGCATCAGTCCATATGGTACCATGTATTGTGTAAGACTAAGGTGCCAATTAGTGCTAATAAAGAATAGCATCTCATATGCAAAATGAAAAAATTTACAGATGAATAAAATGATACTGCTTTGTCTCAAATACTGATCTTTATATTCTATGATGTTAAAAGCTAAATTTTAAGGCTAGCAGGTGTTGGGGAGGTTAAGGCATTGGACTCCCACATGACTAACCGTGGGTTAAGCTCCAGACCTTATAGTTTGGAACTAGTACCAGGTTTGTGCATGTGCATGTCCAAAACCCCAAGAAGAGAATGGAGGAGAAGGGACTGTAGCATGGCCAGCCTTCTGAGGAGTGATTTCTCACTTTCTCTCTCACTGTCTCTCTCTGGCAAGGGCATTCACCATATGGAAAAAGCCTTTTTAAAAAAAGCAAAATTTCTAGAAGTTACAGGAGTTATTTTTCTTTTTCCATTTTAAAAGATAATATGACAGTTCTATTTACATTTGATGAACATAACATTGAGACTGACATTTGAGAAACATTGTGGACTTAGTTCATGAGGCCCTTTCAGAGAGCACTCAGACCCAAAAGCTTGGTGATTCATATAATCTTTAAATATGTTATCTTTCCTATTTTTGTGTTTACTCACACAATATAGTAAAATGCAGAATTTAAAGTATTCATGAAAATTTTTATAATCACCACCATTTTAATTGTTTATGACATCAAGAGAAAAGTAGTCTTGTTTGTTTGTTTGTTTTGTTTTCTAATTTTACCCGAGAGCCTGTGCACTCATTGGAGAGAGACAGACAGACAAAGAGAGGGAAAATGTGAAAACACACTCTATGGGGAATCATTATGTTGCAATAATTTCTTCTCCATTTCTCTTTCTTAGTGTGATTTGGGGCATGCTCACACATACTTCTGTTTTGTTTTCCTTTTTTGGAGAGGTTTTTTCTTATTGGGTGCGTGTGCTCACCAGAAAGACAGAGAGAGACAGAGAAATAGAAAGCAAGAAATCAAGCCCCAGAGGGGATGGCCACACTGCAACCCCTTCTCCTACATTCTCCTCTTGTGATCTTGGACACACATGCACACGTGTGTGCCCGGTGTGAGTTTAAGCCACCAGGTCTGGGACTTGAACTGCAGTCGACTACATGGGAGTCCAGTGACATAGCCATTACGCTAACTGCTGGTCCCACTTCTGTGTCTGTTTTACAGACTACTTGGTCAGAGACACTAATGCAGTGGACCATGTTGAATCCTGCTGTTTTAACCACCACACAAAGGCTGGCCTT
>NW_006159477.1:47555-62660 GCF_000334495.1 Tupaia belangeri chinensis | reverse complement strand
CAACTTACCAACCAAATTTTATTCCTAAATGATTTTCCCCCTATATAGGGGAAAATATATAGGAACAAGGCAATCCATATAAATAAAAAGGCTAAAAGTATGTTGTGGGGTGGTGTGGTGGTTAAGGTGTTGGACTCCCACATGACCAACCACTGTTCAAGTCCTAGACCTGGAGGCTTGCTTTCTCACTTTTCCTCTATCTTTTTCTCTCCCTCTTTCTCTCTCTGGTCAAATTAAAAAAAAAACAAAAAAAAAAAACAAAAAAAAAAAACAAAGAAGAAGAATAAATAAAATAAAACAAATAATTAAAAAAACAGTGTGTCATGGGATCAGGTTTACCCATTACTCTAAATACTATAGTATAATAGTGATTATCCTGTTTAAAAAAGATCCCATCTTTTGTTCAAGACTTATCAGGAGCTGATTCTAAAATTTAGTTAGTCCTAAAATATTGAGTTCATGCATGGAGTAGTAAGTCAGTATATTTAAGCCAGTTGAAAGATAATTTAATTCTTTTCCCTTTTTAGAAAAAAAAAAACAATAAAGAAACAAAAATTCTTCTCAGGCAGCATCCCTTAAGATGTGATAGCTGTTCCTGCTGGGTATCTTAGATTCAGCACTCAGAAACATGGACATTTTCAAACAGGTTTTGCAAAAAATAAGATAATTTAGGAATAAAATTTGACTGATAAGTTTAAGGAGTGGCTTTTTTTCATGCTCTTTATTGTTTTCAGTGCATAACTCACCTGCTCTTCTGGGCAATGTAAGAGTTCTGTGAAATGGCATTCAGTTACTCATTATTTATACAAAAGGACTTCAAAAAGTTTATATAAAAATGAATTAAAGACTGAGTTTACTTTGATGCAAGACATTTTGCAGTTCATACATAAATTTTCGTAATACACATTTTTCATTAAGTTTTGTATTACTTGATCAAAATTTATTAACACATATGTTGATTTTTCTCTAAATAAGGAACTATACACAATACTGGTTAAAATTTGGAATACAACATCCAGGCTTTCTTCCTAGTGCACCTAATAGATGTCATTTACTGGGTGTGAAATGGTGGTTTAGTAAGAGTAGCAAAAACTATGAATGTGGTGTCAAAAGAAGTCCATCTGTAACTACCACGTGTATGTGTGACAGAGCAAGGAAGAGGGAGAGCGAAGAGAGACGGTAGATAGGTGATAGATTTCACTCCCTTCGTATCAAATATGCCAAGCATAAGGACCAATATTTCCTATATGACAGCAGAAAATCACTTCCTTGGAATAATCTATCTGTTAGGAGCATGGGTGAAAATGAAATGGACAAGATATGGACATTTGGTCTCCACAGTGACAAATGTGAAGTATTATATGAAGAATGAGAAGTGTTATGAGGCATACAGACTCTTGAAAAACTATGTCACCAAGAAAGAGATAAAATAAATGTGAATCCTTTTAGAAATATCTCTTCTTCAGGCATAATATTATTTAGTGATTAAAATTGTAAAAATAATGTCCATAGGCTTGAAATAACTGGAGCGAGAAGGAAAATAGGAAAGCAAAAAAGTAGAATAGAAAGACGGAAGATTGAAGGGAAATATGAAAAAAGGTTTCTGTGGTACTACTCATGATTAGAATTTTTCTGACTTACCTGTTCTGTTTAAGCATTAGCATTGGGAAACTGATCACCTTGATTTCTTCTCTGTAGTGTAATCACCTGTAAGAGAAAAGTATATAACTCTTCCCAGTGAGAATACAGTTAATTAGTAGTACTAGATGCAAGTGACCCATTGATGCGTCTTAGATTCCTAATAACCAAGACTTGTTGATTTCTCTTGGGAACTAGATCTATGAGTTGTATTAATTTTCCCCAAAGAATAAAATATCAGAAAGATTACTTGGTGAAGAGAGGTAAAGGAAGAAGAAAGGCTTAAGAATATTTCCTGTGCTGGTGGGTAGGACATAAGTTCCATTTATGAATGGAAATGTGGTGCCATGAGCCTACTTACATGAACTGATTGTAAGAAGTCATCTATGGTTGTTGAAGATACCCTCATTCATAGAGTAAACCCAATGAAGATACCCTCATTCATAGATTAAACCCAATGGCCAGACTTTTAGAAGAAGGGGATTTATGCAACAGGAATAATCACATGGTGTTCTTCATTTCTTCTCATTCAACATTTTCAAATATTTTATAAAATTAATCTTTTAATACTGCAAATGTCTTGTATAAATGAATGAATGAATCAATGACTGTCTCTGTAACCATTTTTTTTTTCTTAAAATGTGTTGAATCTGGCTGAATATAAGAGGTATAGAGCTAGACTTAACTGTTAAACAAAAGAACTAAAAATGTTTTCTAGATCAGGAGTTGATAATGACTCATGAATCAAATCTAAACTAAAAACCGTTTAGTAAATAAAGCTCATCGGAACGCAGTTACATTTGTTGCTGTATTGTCTATGACTTCATTTGTGCTACAACAGCAGAATTGAGTGAGTACTTATGACAGACACTGTGTATCTCGTAAAGTTTGTCCTTTTACAGATAAAGTCTGGTGATTCTACCCTAGATCAAGCCAGTTGGGCAGAGGAGAAAGAGGGTATGGTAGAAACATCGTCCACATTCATATTCAACATCTTCAAGCATACTTGGGAATAAAAATGCAGATGAAAGTTGAAAAGTTGTTTGATGAAGTTCTATAAATCCTGCTTCCAGTTAGAATGTTTACATAATTGCATGTCCAAATGCAAAGTACATTTTTTTGTTAAAAGAAAATCAAGAATTTCAAGACAGAAATAGAGCAATAAAAACAAGTGTAGTTTCAAGTGTAAGCTCTTGTGTAAATGTACATGTTTCACAGCTGTGAAGCAGACCCTTCCTGCAACATATTTAGAATCTTAAAGCCTTGAATCAAAAGTTAGAGCCTTTTACACTCACAGTTTTCTTTCTAATTGCCAAATACACTTATAATGGAATGTGCACTGCATTGTGGCTTGTCAGAAAAGTCATGACATATTTTTTCTGTTTTTCAGTGCAATAATGCATCATGATTTTTCTAATAACTCAATATTATGAGCAGGATGAGTGCATCAGTGCATTAAACAGTGTGAAAGTTGTACTGTTGTACATGAGGTACAAACACAGAGTGATTTTTCTGAAATTTAAGTCTAAATTCTTTATTTTTTGAAATCAAAAATTGTATACATGTATAGTGTACAATGTGATGTTCTGATACATGCAAGCATATGTAACGAATGATTACCAAATGAATGAACATAATCTATAACTTCACATAGTCATCATAGTTATTTTGCAGAACGTGAATGAGTTTCTTCACAGCCTTACATGTTATTTATTTTGTACTTTGATAGGTTTTCGCAAACATAATAGCGGTGTTTATTTTAAAGTTGACATTTCTCTGATTACTAGTGATTTTGAGTATTCTTCATGTATTAATTATTTGGATTTCTACTCTTGTCCACAGTTCTTACACATTTGTTTATTTAAAATTTGGTTTGTCAGGGGGCCAGCAGGTGGCGTGGTAGTTGAGGCACTGAACTCTCATATGAACAACTGCAGTTAGAGTCTTGGACCCAGTGGTCTGAAAATTGGGAGAGGCACATGTGCATATGTGCCTAAAGTCTGAAGAGGAGACCGAAGGAGAAGGATTGCAGCATGACCAACCCCTTGGAGGGTGATTTCTTACTTTCTCTGTTTCTGTCTCTTCAGCAAGCACAAGCATCCTATGGCTAAAACCTAAAATAAATAAATAAATAAATTTGGTTTATTATTATGTTTAAAAATGTTTTCCCACATTGGTTTTTACTTTAAAAAATTATATAGAAGAATTAATTTATGAATCTGAAAGTGTTAGGTCTTTTTGTTGTTTTTCATTTCTTTTTTTAATTGACAAAAATTACATGTATTTATGGTAAACAACCTGACACTTTAATATATGTGTATGTTATAAAATGAATAAATCAAGCTAATTAACATGTCCATTACCTTACATACTTTTTTTTATGATGAAAGCATTTAAAATCTACTCTCAGCAATTTTAGATGTAGTTCATTGCTTTTACTGCATCAGCATGTTGTACAATAGAGCTTTGGAATATACTCCTCCAAACAGAAATTTTGTATCTTTTTGGCAATAATGCCCATCTCCCACCCCAACTTGCCCAGACTCTGGTAGCCACCATTCTACTCTCTACTTCTATGAGTTTGATTTCTTTACATGTAAAAGAGATTAATAAAGTATTTGTCTTTCTGCACTTGGCTTATTTCATTTAATATAAACATCATCCAGATTTACTCATCTGGTTGCAAGTAAAAAGATTTTCTTCTTTTTTTCAGACTGAATAATATTCCATCAGAAATACACACATACACACACATACATCAGATGATATCTCATTGTGGCTTTAATGAGCAGTTCCCTGATGAAGAGTTAGATTCAGCATTTTTTGATATACCTGTTGGTTATTTGCATGTCTTTTTTGAGAAAGATCCATTCAGGTCATTTGCCCATGATTTATGAGTTTTTTATTTTTTGCTACTGAGTCTGATTTTTTTTTCAATTCTGTTTTTTGATGTTTTGTCTGTATGTTTTTTCTATTATAATAAGAATGTTTTTAAATTCTCCTATTATTCTATTGTTAATTGTTATATATCTATATTTATTATAGGAATTATTTTATAAGCTCAAAAGGCAGAGAAAACCCATAATAGGGTGTTTGTGAGCTGGGGAAACAATTGAAAGATGATGAAGCAGCGAGCCTAGTGTAGATCCAGTCTGAAGCCAGAAGGGGGCCATTGGACGACTCTGAAAGTTGGTGTTGTCCTAGTCCAAGACCAGGAGGGGGTCTTCAGGAGGCCACAAGCCCATGCACTCTCTAGCAGCCGCTGATAGGAGTCTGGAGTCCAAGACTTAAAGTCTGGATGACTGGAGGGATGTAGGACAAGTAGCCAGCAGGAACAAATGCTGCCAAATGTCAGGTAGAGGAGCAGGGATAGAGCAAGCAAATGTGTAGGAGTAGAACACATAGCACAAGGAAGCATCTGGGGTGGGCAGTTAACAGGACTCTACTTTTTCTGTTTGTCCCTTCCACGCTCCCAGTTAAATAGATGGTGCCAGCCTTCATTAATGGTAGGTCACCCGTTCTCAGTCCACTGACTCACTTGCTAATTTTGTCTGACATCTCTCTTACAGGCAGACTTAGAAACAACTTTCCAAGCATTCTTCAATTCAGTCAAACTGACACCCAAAATTAACCATCACAAGTACTTTATCACTATCTGATGACCTTTTTTCTCCTATAACAGGTTTTGATTTAAAGTCAACTCCTGTTCTCTGTTGCATTCTATTGCATAAATTATCTTCACTTTCAGCCTATGTAGGTCCTTGAAGCTAAAGTGAATCTCTTTTAGGCAACTTATTTTTTGATCTTTTTTCTTTCTATATCCATTCGACTACTCTCTATCTTTTGATAGGAGAATTCAATCATTTACATTTAAAGAAATTATTGATAGGTGTGTAATTACCACTGTTATTTTTTCCCTGCTTTGTAGCGTCTTTCTTCTATTTTTTCTGTCTTCCTTGTTTTTATTATTTTTAATAGTATAATTTGATTCCTTTTTAAATATCTTTTGTGTGCTTACTATAGTTTTTTAATTTGTCACATAAAACATGTGATAGTTTTAAGTCTCTTTTAATCTGATTACAATTTAACTTCAACAAAGTTTGTACTTAAACTTCCCTTTCCCCCATATGTAATGCTACTGATATCACAATTTACATCTTTTGTATGCTGTGACTCCATCTTTGTATTAAAGTATAGAAGTAGTTATTAGTGGCAACTATTAGAAGTAGTTATGAATGGCAAGTACAAAGCTTTTACATGTTCCTATGGTGTAATGACAGGTATAATTGACACTCACATCATGAAGATACTCTTGTGTCAGCAATTGTTCATGACAACTGGAAAGGGGCAACTGTGTCAATTACAGCCTGAGAGGAACATGGGAACCATGGACTCAGAATGCTCCTATAGAAGATATCGATCTTGGCAAGTGACCTAGATTAACATAAGTGCTAGATAAACCTAAGGGGAATATAAAATGGGTTGTAGAAGAGGAAGATAAGGAATGTGTCCTGGAAACAAGTATAAAAACCCGTTCACACCTATTTGATTTCCATTAATACTTCTGAATTTGAAGAATCAATGCTGGCATGAACTCTCATGGAGCATGAGTGTTTCTAAACATGGAAGATGGTGTATATTTGCTGCCTCATCACATTTCTCTGCACTTAATATTCTCAAGCATTTGGATTATTTTATTCTATAAGCTGCTGAGATCCTGTGCCTAAGAACTTTTCTTTGGATATCAAAAGTGCCTAACTTACCATGTGGGAAAACCTGGAATGATGATGGACTTAAAGCCCCAGAGCTACTCTAGACTCATGAGTACACAGCTTAAATGTTGTTTACCTGGATTTCCTCTTTTTTCACCTTCCCCCACCCCATTTCCCAATTCCTCTCCCACTGTCTCCAGTATCACCATTGCTCTCCATGCTTTTATACCTTCCAATCTTTCAGTTTATTTATTTATTTTTTACTTAAAAGCTTGTTAGGAAAATGTACATGACCTGATTTTTATATCATAGTAAAACAGGCCCGTTTGTGAGGGGACATGGGTTTTTCTGTTGAACAGCCATTATGTATACTTGTTCCAAGGCTTCTAACATAATAATGATACTATTTCCTTGTATTACCACCACTCCAATATTGTTCTGTTGCCTACTAGTTGCCTTCTCCACACATTTATCTATCACAAGATTCATAAGTGAATCAAATCCCTGTAATATTCTTTGGACATGCCTGCAACCGTTTAATTTCCGTGATAACTTCTTGTCCATGATTATTTTCAATTCAGCAGGGTGAGCTTTGCTCTCCTACTCGGTGGGCTCAGAGATGCTTTTGAATGCAATTCTCCCAATCTTTCAGTTTCTGCCAGAGTGCTGACATTATATGTTTGTGTATATATATATGAGTGCATACATGCATATATATGTATATATATATATATATATACACACACACACACATACATATACATATATATATATATATATTTTTTTTTTTTTGAGTAGGGACATACAATGCCTCTCTTTCATAGCGTGGCTCACTTCACTTAACAGTAAATCTTCCATATTTATCCACTTTCTATCAAAAGCTAGGGTCCCCATTTTTATATCTGACTAGTATTCTATAGTGTATATGTTCCATGATCTGTTCATGGACATTTGCGTTGGTACATGTCTTAACAATTGTGAGTAATGCTATAATAAACATGGATGTGCAGGACCAGCAGTTGGAGTAATGGGTATGTCACTAGACTCCCATGTAGTTGACTGAGGTTTTAGTCCAGGACTCAGTGGCTTAAACTCACACTGGGCGTGCGTGCGTGCGTGTCCAAGAGCCCGAGAGGAGAATGAAGGAAGAGAAGAAGGGATTGTGGTGTGGCCATCGCCCCTGGGAGGTGATTTCTCGCTTTCTGTCTCTGTCTCTCTCTGTCTGGTGAGCACAGGCGACTTATAGCAAAAACCTCTCCAAAAAAAAAAATCCCCAAAAACAAAAAACCATGGATATGCAAATATTTTTCTGACTGTGTTTTCTTATCCTTTGTGTAGATACCCAGGAGTAGAATTGCTGGATCATATAATAGTTCTATTTATAGGCCTTTGAGGAAACTCTATATTGTTCTCCATGGTGGCTGTACTAAGTTACATAACCACATCAACAATGTAGGAGAGTTCCCCTTTCACCACAGCCTTGGTAGCACTTATCATTCTTTGTTTTTATAGTATTAACCATTCTGACTTGGGTTAGGTGATATCTCATTGTAGTTTTGATTTGTATCTCCTGTATGATCAAGGATGTTGAACATTTTTCTCATATGCTTTTTGGCCATTCATATGTCTTCCTTAGAGAGTTGTTTGTTCAACTCATTAGCCCATCTTTTAATTGGGTTGATTTTTTTTTTTTCTTGCGGGGGTAAGCTGTTTGAGTTCCCTGCATATTCTGCTTATCAGTCCCTAATCTGAGGCATACTTTGCAAATACATTTTCCCATCCAAGGGTTGTTGATTCACTTTAATTATTGTTTCTTTGCTGTGCAGTTTTTTTATTTGAAAAATTATTTAATTTAATTTTATTTAATTTGACCAGAGAGAGACAGAGAGAGAGAAAGTGAGAAAGCCAGCTGCCAGGTCCAGGACTTGAACTGCAGTTGGCCATGTGGGAGTCCAGTGGCCAAATATCATGTCACCAGCCAGTCCCAGTGAAGAAGCTTTTTAACTTGATATAATCCCATTTATCAATTTTTGGAATTATTTAAGAATTCTTTGTGGGACTAGCATATAGCAAAATGGTTATGTCACTGGACTTCCATACCATGGTTTGAGTCCTGGACCTGGTGGCTTAAAACTCATGCTGAATATGTATGTGTGCATGAACAAAATCCAGAAAAAATAATGGAGGAGAAAGGATTTTGGTATGGTCATCCCCTGTATGTGTCTGTGTGGGGGTGATTTCTTGCTTTCTCTCTCTCTCTCTCTGTCTCTGTGTCTCTTTGGCAAGTGCATGCTCCCTATAGCAAAAATCTATCTTAAAAAGTCTTCACCTACCATGTCTCTAAAAGTTCCCCCTGTGTTTTCCACCAGTAGTTTTATAAATCTGAGGTCTTAAGCTTAGATCTTTGATTCATTTTGAATTAATTTTTGTTAATGGTGAGAGATATGAATCCAGTTTCATCTTTCTGCAGGTGGATATACAGTTTTCTTGGCACCATTTGCTAAAGAGGTTTTCTTTTCCCCACCGTTGATTATAGTGTATATGGGTGTCTTCGACTGAACAAATATACAGAGTATTCATGATGGGAAAATTCATTTGGTATGCTGTAATGATACACAGTGATTGTAAAAAGAAAAAAAAAAGAGAAATACATAGCTTCCTTGCTTCCCAAGTAGGACAGCTATAAACCATAGAGTTTATATAGTCTCTTAGACAGGATTGTATAAGGTTGTCCATAGACAGGATTGTATAAGGTTGTCCACAGCTGTAAGATAGAAATTAATACCTACTGTTGACATCCTTTCCTTCCCTGATTCACTTCTACACATCTAAACCAGTGTCTTCTAGAATTATCTTCCAATGAACTAGTTGCACTCAAATTTTTTTCTTTGAGTCTTCTTTAAAATAAGTGAAACAATTGACTCTAAAGATATGATAGTTTAATGTGATTTTTCTTGACATTCACTATAACAAAATTATAGCTTATTTTTAGGCCTTATGAATAAAGGAAATAATATCATTATATCCTTTTTTCTGTGCAAAGTATCCAAATTTTAATATTAAAATGTCCTTTGGTAGATCATGCTTTCCTCTGAGTTCTTACTTCTATGGATTTTTGTTTTCCATGACAGTAATGGTAATGACTCCACACTTCACAAATGAAGCAGTGGCAGGTTTAGGATTGCAGAGATGCAGTTGTTCTGTTTATGTCAGATCTGAAGGGGAGATGAGCCAATGTGTAGTTGGTTGTATAGCTTTAAAACTCCAAAAAGCCACGTGGTCAACAAAATATGGAATAAGGTCTCTTTTTGAGTAGTCTTTTTATTGCTACCCTTATGTCTTTGTTCCTTAGTGTATAGATGACAGGATTCAAAACAGGAGTAATAGCAAAGTCCACAATGAACAGATTTTTATCAAGTGATGGTGGAGGAGAAGGCCAGGCATACAGAAACACACATGGAGTGAAAAACAAAAAAACCACAGTGATGTGAGCTGATAAAGTGACAAAGGCCTTGGATAAGTCTCCTGAAGAACGTTTCCAGACAGTGATTAAAATAAAGGCATAGGAAAGGATAAGCAGGATGAAGGTGCCCGTGCTCATGAAGCCACTGTTGGCAGTAACTATAAACTCATACTTGGCGCTATCTGTGCATGCAAGTTTTATGATCTTGGGAAAGTCACAATAAAAGCTGTCTACTTTATTAGGCCCACAGAAAGGCAAGTTTATTACAAAACCAAATTGAGACATAGCATGGATCACCCCAGTTACCCAACCAGTGAGTACAAATGAAAGACATGTTTTAGGGTTCATGATTTTCAAGTAGTGAAGAGGCTTACAGATTGCTGCACATCTGTCAAACGCCATGGCAATGAGTAACACCATTTCCACCCCTCCCATGATGTGGATGAAGCATATCTGTGTCATACAGTTTTGGAAAGAAATGACATTGTATTCATTTAGAAGATCTGTGATTATCTTGGGAATCGTTGTAGAGGAAAGGCCCACGTCAATAAGTGACAAGTTAGCTAGGAGGAAGTACATAGGAGATTGTAAACGAGAATCAAAAATTACCAAAAACAAAATGAGAAGGTTTCCTAGGATTATCCCTAAATAAAACAAAGTACATATCAAGATGAGAAAAATTTTTTTCTCTCTGGAACAAGAAAGAGCCAGTAACACAAGTTCAGTGACCACAGAGTCGTTTAGTCCACCCATTGACTGGGACAGGAGAGTTGATTTCAAGTGATCTGAGGATAAGAATGAAAAGGAATAACTATCATTAAAATGTCCATAGATTACTTTCCCCCCCTCCTGATATTTAAGATAAATCATTGGGAGTAGTAAAATGGAGAATATGGAAGAAATTAGATGACAATAATAAACAAAATTCTTTAAAAAAATGTGACTGCCAATTTTGTAAACAGAACCATCTCATGGCCAAACTAATTTTTTTCTTTCTTTAAAATATCTCTGAATCATTTCCCATGCCTCTTCCTTAGCTGTTCTTCCACCAAAATAAATGTTGTTTTTCTTGTCACATCACTATTAATAGTCTAAAATAAATTGTATATTCTCTTACTTGCACTCATCTTAACCCTTTAATATCTTTTTAGTTCACTCGGTTCATAGATCTCATCAGGCAAAAATGCTTTAAAACATCCCATGGCTCCTTACCTTGGGTCTGTAAAATTCAAATGAAACTCAGGTGTACAGGACTTAAGAGTTTTAATACGTGGTTCGTGACATGATATCATCTCTGGTATTTGAGCATTTTTAATTAGTGAATTAATTAATGGCAATTAAAATGAAATGATTAGATATTTGAGAGTAAAGTATAGTAAAGATCACAATGATAATCAAAGATATCAACTGATAAATAATGACAATAATCACAGGTAACATTTATTATGTTCCTCCTACCTTTAGGACATTGAGTTAAGCATATTATCTCTTTTAATCCTGATGACTTCATAAGAGGTTCTGTTTTATTACCCTTATATTACGAAGGAAGAAACTACACTTGAGAAACAGCCTTGGGAAAGTGGAGTGGCAGAGCTAGGATCTGTATTTAGAGGTTATAGAACTTCAGAGGACATGTTCCTAACGTGGCACTGTGTTCAAGGCCCGCCGTTCCAGGATCTCCCTCCCTCTCTCTCTCTCTCTCTCTCTCTTTTAAGACAAGAGTTCACTCTCTTATCATTCTCCTGCCTTAGCTTCCAAGTAGCTAGGACTACAGGTACATGACACCATGACTTTTGAAGGTGGGTAAGGAATCGAACCCTGGGGCTTGCACGTGACCTCAGCCTACTGAACAGCAGTGTCTTTACCAGTGGCGAAATAACCACACATCTCCAGGAAATCTTTTTAGAGAAGTGTTAAGGGATATAGCACATTATTGTCCCACATAAAAATATCGCATACAATAATCACTTTTCTGTAATTAACTACTTATTCTCCAAACTTAATACTACTGAGAGGGTCTTTATTTTTGAAATTTATTTTGCTATTGACTGTGAGACACGTTGCCCATCTCAGTCTTGTTTTATCCCTATTTCTTCCCAACAGAACATCTGTCTGTTTCGTACTTGGTAGAGAGTCCTCCGTTTTGGGGAAGGATACGCACCTATTCTAGCTAGACACATTATAGTCTACTTTTACTTGGCCGTGATTGGTATCTAATAATGTAGATATGACTAATGAGCTGTAAAGCAGTGTTTTTTGTGAAAAAGTTTCTTTTCCAAATTAACAAAGTATCTTTGAGAAGGCTTTTGTTCCAGGGCACTTTATACCTGTGTTCAGTATTAACGTGATGCTTATGGGTGCAACAACCTTGAGTGCGGAAAGCCTATGTGCTAAAGACAGTAATGTGAAGAAATGGTAAAAGAATCCTGTCTCTTGGAGGTCTCTGATGCTAGCAGGGCCTCCCCTTCTGAAGTCTGGAATTGGAAAAAAATCAACTCTGTTTGATTAAGAGAATAAATAGGGCAGTGATGCTTGCAACTGCATTTCCAGCATTTGTTTAATTGCACACTTAACTTTTCTGCTATATTTCTGGCTACTTCTTCATTTCTTTCATTGACACATGAGTTGTTTTTCTTCTACTGAGCCTTGGTTGTTGATGTGACTTAGGTGTCAATCCCAAATATATATATATATATATACACACATATATATATATATATATATTTATTTATTTATATAAAATTTCAGTATATATATAAATTATAAATTCTCTATAAATTATATTTTAAAAATATTCATCATATTTATATTTTATATAATGCATATTATACACACACACACATATATAAGTGTGTGTGTGTATACATTTGTAATATCTCTGGAATCCACTTAATATATTTAAAACTCTACTATAAATGGACATATCACCAATAGCTCAAAGCTAAAATGTCCAAGGTTGATCTTATTATTTACCATCTATTTAAATCTTTAAAAAATATCATAACCATTTTCTTAGATATTCAGTCCAGAAATTTATTTTTATATATTTTTTTTTGCCATGAAGTATGTAAGCTCACTAGAGAGAGAAAGAGAGAAGGAAAGTGAGAAATCAATCCTCCCTCTCCAGGGGGAGGACCACATGACAATCCTTTCTCCATGCTCCTTGGAATTCTGGTCATGCAAGCATACTCACCTGGTTTGAATATCAAGCCACCAGATCTGTGACTCAAACTATGGTCGGCCATGTGAGAATCCAGTGCCTTAACCTTCACACCACCTGCTGGTCCCAGTCCAGAAATTTATGTGACACTTGTGTCTCCTGTTTCACTTTTTATGCCAGATGGACAAGTATTCATTCTAAATATTTTTCAGATTTGTTTCCACTTTCACTGTCAGTCCTTACTTCATGTCTTTATATTTTCTCATATCCTTCTGAATGATCTCTATTTTTAGTCTTACATAATTTTAGTACACTCTATTTTCAATCATTCTATACTCATTTCCAAATCACTCTATATGAAGATCAAATGTAGTCATGTTGCTCTCTTATTTAATATTTTGGTTTCATCAGAAAGAATATTAGAATTTAATAGTACACATAATGCACAAGACCCTTCATGACTTTAGTATAGTTTTTTTTTTTTTTTTCATCTTTCTTTTTGAGTATATGCTCTAACTGGTGTTATTTCTGGCCATTTTGAAGAGGAATTGACTTTAAGGCCCAGTAGACTTTGGTTGTCATCCCACTCTACCACTTCAGAGCTCTATACACTTGAGTTGACTGCTGAATGATGCTGATAGTGTCCATTTGTCTGTAATGTTTAAGAAGTATAAATATACCCCTTGATGCTATGAGTATGTGACATGATATATGCCAAATTATCTGGGACACGTTACTCTTTTTCCTTTCATCCTTCAAGACATACATCAAATACCATTTCCTCTGAAATACTCATTGGAGACCCCAAGCAGAGTACATAACTGATTTCTATCAACTATTGTTATACCTTGTACATTCTTCATAAAATATATATTATAAATTTTTGCATGTTACCACCTCAGTTTTAAAAACTGTTATAGGGTGCATGTGCTCACCAGAGACAGAGAGAGAAAGAGGGAAATTGAGAAAGCATCTCTTGAGGGGAATGACCACACTGCAATCTCTTCTTCTCCATTCTCCACTTGGAATTTTGGGCATGCATAAACACATTCTGGTGTGTTTTTCAAGCTGCTGGTTCCAGGACTCAAACTGCATGGTTGACCATGTGGAATCTAGCCCCTTAATCACTGGGCCACCTAGCTGGGACCCTCATTTTGGACTATGATCTCTTTAGGAAAAAAAGGAAGCTGTTGGTGAACTTTGTATACCAGAATGCTTAGCTTGATTTCTAGCACATGTAGGCATTCACACATACATTAACATTTAAGAACACATACTAAATGAAATCAGGGTCCTAGAAGCCCCTACAGAAAATTTGGTACAGAGTAAACTGAGAATCAGACCTAAAGAGAGTCACACTCTGACAGAGGAACAGAAATTAATCTGGAAGTCAGTGACTTCCCTCTCCTGACTGTCCTCTGTGAGAGACCTTAGCAGCCCACATTCCCAGCTAGAAACTAATCTAATGAAATAAAACTAGAAAAAGTTTTTTATTTTCTTTCTGTGTGTGTGTGTTCTCCTTGAACAACACATGTAGAGAAATTACAAAATATCTGGAATTTTCCTGCAATTATAGTCGGGTATTAAGACAAACAACGGGCCAGCAGATGGCATAGTGGTAAGGTGCTGAACTCCCACATGGTTGACCGTGCTTTGAGTCCTAGAACTGGTGGCTCGAAACTCATGCCGGGTGCAAGTGTGTGTGTGTGTTCTGAGAGGTGAATGGAGGTGAAAGAATTGCTGTGTGGCTATCTCCCTTGGGGAAAGGTGATTTCTCACTTTCCTCTCTCTCTCTCCCTGGTGCACACGTGTACTATTACAAAAGCCTAAATAAAAAGATAAGCTATTTTATATAAGTATTTCAGAATAGGAAAATGTTATCAGATGTTTAGAAAGATTCAATCATTCAAAGGAACAGTACAGTTTTATATTCAGAGTCACTAAAAATAGTGATTTGCTACACGAACAAGAGAACTTTTAAATAGGCCTATTTATGACACAAGATTTTTTTTTTTTTTGAGAGGGAGAAAATGAGAGAGAGATTTCTGACAAGGCCTTGCTGTGTTGCAATCCTTCTGCCTCAGCCTCCAGTAGTTTGGACCACAGGCTTTTCCTCCCGCGAACTATCTTAA